>NC_136495.1:26812382-27207382 GCF_053919585.1 Euprymna scolopes | reverse complement strand
GTATATATAAATTTGAGGAAATAGTGGAAGTTAAAATTCTATCAAGATCATATACGATCTTAGGATTCAATAATTTTTAATATGGATCTAATAAATTATATCTATGATGAACACAAACAAAATCACCATGAAAAAGTAGGATGCTTTTAAACTGTTTATGTTACTTTGATTATCAGTCTATATATATTAAAATTAGATCATGGATCATGACCAAGTTTTAAACCAAAGATAGTGACGATTATTCAAGCAATGTGGATGCTTGCCTGTACACACAAAAAAAAAACGATTTTAAAGCTGATTTAAGAAGGTTATGTTTACAAATAACATTCTTTTAAAGTTCGCATTTAAATTGTTTTCTTTGATAAATAGCTATTTCGTTCATGTAGCAAACCACGTAAACCAAGAGGATTCACTGAAAACATCCGTATAATAAACAAGTCAAAAATGCTGTAAATACACGAAAGTTAAAACAAATGTAACAATCCTTTCGGTAATTCAAACATATATAAAAATAAAATTTACTGCAGTGATTTGTCCAAATTTCTGTTGTGATTATCAAACAAGCTCTTTCCTATCGACATTTTATAAGAAAGCTATAAATAGGAATGTTTTACGCTGCAAGTACAACTTTTACAACATGGATTTTTGGCTATGAATCGGATTTTTTTTTTTTTTTTTTGCTATGAATTCGAAGTACTGGCTGATGATTGTTCTGATAGACAGTATTTTTGTGATAATGCTACTGCTGATAATCCAGTTTGTTAAGTGTAAGCTTTTTAACAATCAAAAGTTCTACTGCTAATCACTCTAGTATATCCTTGTATAGTTGAACAGCTAAAATTCTTATGAAAACCCAAGAAATAAGAAAATAGAATGCAATACGATTGATCTTTGCATGAGAAACAAAGAAAATCAAATAGCAGAGGGTTTAGAGCAAACAGCTTCAAGATATCCCATGAATATATTCAGATATGTATTGCATCCATACACATACGATATTTTATCTTCTACGATATAAATTTTACGATTGACAGGACAAATAATTGCGATATAAAATTCCTCAGATGATTAGCTAAATGTCTAATAATTATTACTATCGGCGACGGTCTTCTTATCACGTATTAATCTTTATTATCAATGTACATAAACTCTGTAGTGGGACTGTTTGTTAGCCACTTCACTACCAGTTAGATAATAAATCTCTACGGACATCTAAAATATCAATTAGACCATTATTTTGTTTCAAATTAAACGGCTTTTTCGCCCAGTGGCAATTTATTAATCTCGATAAAAACGGCGTAGATAAATATCTGACAAACATTGCTCTTCAGTCGGTACGTTTGAAGATACTAGTGAAAGGCGAGCGTATTCTTAAGTACGGTGGGGTTTTTTTTTTTTTTAGATGTGTTTTAGTTTTATTCCAGTGTTTTATTCGCTTATAGAAAAATGTTTTACAATAGTTCAGTTATGTGCACGTGTGGTATGCGTCAATTGGACAATTGGGACCTGTGGAAAATTCACAGTTATATTCGTAAAAGAAATGTAAACTATATTTCTATTTTATAGATGTAAGATGCAGACGAGCGCATTAGGATATTTTCTAACACTTGTTTAAACTAAAATATGCTCAGCTAAGTACACTTGTTAATGAAATAAAATGTTGCTGTGTATTTAAAGTCAAAAACCCTTTTAGCAATCGGTTTAATTTACCAATTCTATCGACACCCGAAAGTAATCATCACCACACGATATTATAACTCTATTTTGTTACAGAACAGATTCTACACTTTGATCATAGCTCGTGGACAGTTTTAAAATTACTTTTTTGTCGTTGCACTTTCGATGCAAGGGTTTTGAAAAAAAAAATATTTGATACCTCGGATCGGACCTGCAATCTAAAGAAATCAACGCTGTCACCTTGACTATTGTACAATAACTGCGTGAGTTAATCTGGGTCGCTTTTTATAATATTTAAACTAATTCAAGTACCTGCGTCTTTTGCGCATGCGCATTTTCCTAGATTGTTATAACGGAAGGATTTTTGGTACTCCTCCCTGTAGAAAAGTGCCCCGTTGAGGACGAAGAAATTAATGGTATTAGCCAATTTTCGATGTTTGCCGTTCGAAGGTTCAAACTCCAAAATGATACTTATCTGGTAAAAGTCCGTGTGGAAAACTTTTGCGAGACATACGAACACACATACACAAACACACATTTTCGCTTTTATAGTTTAGACTATCTGGAGTACCCAACACTTCCCGGGTGGTTGGAGGTGTGTTGGAGATAAATCAAAAAGAAAATGGAAAATAAAAAAATAGGCGAAAAAAATAAAAACGATGTTAAAACTTATTTTTAAAAAAATCGGAAAAAAAACAATGCACAAAAAAATAGCCAATGTGATGCGAAAAAAAAAAAACAAAAAACAAAAAAACGAACGTATAGGAAGACGGTGTTAAACCTTCTTAAAAATCGGGAGAAAAACAAAAAATAAAGAACGAAAAAAATAACCTTCTTAAAAAATCGGAAAAATGAATACAAAAAAAAGAACGAAATACTAACCCTGGGTCAATATAAACACCGTAAACATCGAACAAAAAAAAAGAAAAGCTTTAACATTGTTCGCTTCATTCGTTTTTTTTTCGTCAAGTTCGCTGTTGTTTTTTTATTTTTTTGATGTAGTTTTGTTTTTCCGATATTTTCAAGAAGTTTGTAGAAGTTTTTACATCGTTTTATATATATATACATATATATATATATATATATATATATATATATATATATATATATATATATATATAGCGTTATTACGTTCGATTATTCTTTATTTTAGATTTTGTTTTGATTACCCCCGACCATCAGACACACACACACACACGCCGCGTATCGCCGCTATCGTGGGTGCCCGGCGTTGCCCGGCTGTTAGCAGATGTGTGAGAACACAACGAAGGTGGAGGTGTAAAAAAAGTGGTAGTAGCGAGGGGGGCAGAAATTTTTATAAAAAAAACAGTCGGCAGCTCATGTGCAGAGAGGTATTAAAATAGCATGGTAGTAGTAGGCGGTTGGAGGGCCAAGATAACGAGAGGTATGAAAAAAAAGTGGTAGTAGGCAGGCAGTTTGGAACCCGTGATGCGAAGGCGGAAAAGACGCGTTACTGATGCGCCATCGTCTGACCGACCGTTCCACGCGTTGAAATTAAGAAAACTCAATCAAATTAATACGACGATACGATGACTTGGAAAAAAATGGTGACGCCCACAAAACGACCCATCCCTGTAGAAAACCGGCCAGTTGAGGGTAAAAGAATTAATGTTTTTAGCCAATTCGTCGATATTTGTTGTCTGAAGGGTCGAGGATTAAAACGACACCAGTTTGGTGAGGTACGATCGCTTCTGTCGAAAGATTTTGGCAGACATACAAACACATACACAAACGCACACATTTTACCTTTTATATATAGAGAGAGATGTCTGGCGAAATAAGAAGAAATATGGACTAAATAAGCGCTTTTCTGCA
Source organism: Euprymna scolopes (assembly GCF_053919585.1). Classification (NCBI taxonomy): domain Eukaryota; kingdom Metazoa; phylum Mollusca; class Cephalopoda; order Sepiida; family Sepiolidae; genus Euprymna; species Euprymna scolopes. The sequence continues at coordinate 27,203,869 of NC_136495.1, read as the reverse complement.
AATTCCATAGAGATCCATGAATTTTACAAGATGCACTTGAAGCAGATAAAAAATTATAGTGGCTGACACCAAGTCGGAATAACATCCGAGATAAAAAAAAAAACACAATAAAAACAACAGATTAGATATCTGGGCAGGAGCTGCTAAAAATAGCCTATCCTGCCTTGACAGAGTACAAAATAGACTTCGTGGCTTAGTGGGGGATGACCTTTTCTCTACCCTGCAACCTCTTTCCCACAGAAGAGACGTTGCGAGCCTTTCCTTGTTTTATCGTTATTTCCATGGCAGGTGCTCGTCTGAACTCCAATCTCTGGTCCCCCCTCGCCAATCTTTCACGAAAAACACCCGTCTAGCTGAATCCACTGTGAAAAATTTCCACCACTCTATATCTGTGCCTAAATCAAAACGCGGATTCCATGAACAAAGCTTCTTTCTTAAAACTACTCGCCTGTGGAACTCTGTTCCGTCTGCCTGCTTCCCACCGGACTACAACTTGCATATGTTCAAGTCCAACGTTAACAAATTCCTAATGAACCGCCCCCTTAAGTAAACACTTCATCAAATCTCCACACTAACGTAATGTACTTGCAATAACCCTTATCCCTGAGTGGCTTTCTGGCCTTGATAAGTGGTGATCACTGTGTAAAAAAAAAATAAAATAAAATAATAAAAAAAGATAATGCTAATCTTAAAATTTTTAAAAGATAAAGATTAATGGTTTACTTCATACGTCGTAACACTGCTTCTTAATGCAAACGACATATTATATGTGAGGACGCCGGAACGTTGAAAGCAACCAGGAAAATTAGAAATGGCCAAGAAGCGATAATAACATACACACGGTTACATTTATAGACATAAAAACATGTGTTTTTCATGTAGAAATCGTCAGACACTCCTACGAAAGGTAATTCTACATAATTGTCTCATATACTGCGAAGATAAAACATTATTCAGAGCGCATGGGTTACATAATGGCAATGGAAAAAGTGTAATTATTCCATTGAGACAGTTGTATTTAAGTAATAGATACATTTGTTTTTCAAGAGAAAAGTGGGTCAAAGACAACGTACGAGACGTGTCCGTACACACACATACACACACATACACACACGGAGATAGATAGATAGATAGATAGAAAAATGAATATATGCGTGTGAGTGCGTGGGTATATATAACTGCAGAGCTTATATTAAATGTATTTTAAGGAATATATAGTGCCATTGCTTCAAATAACTTAATTTTTCTGGCTTTAGTGCATGTATACTAATCTACCACTGATATTGCAAAAGCTTTCTCTGATTATAATGTTTAAAGTGGGGTTTTCTGTACGCATATTCTTTACATGCCATTCTTCTGTTATTTTATGCTTTGGAACATTTTTTTTTACATAGGCATCACCACTTATCAAGCCCAGAACCACTCGACGATAAGGGTCAAGAGTGTGCAGTAGACAATTGGACAATATAGTGTTCGTTAGTAATATAAATTCGGTAAATTTGTTAACTTAAGTGGAACGGTTCATCAAGAACTTGTTTAAGTTGGACTTGAAGACAACCATATTGTAGTCAGCTGGAAAGCAGGAAAATGGAAGACAATGCAACAGGCGTGCAATTCTAAGAAAGAAGCTTTGTTCATGGAATCTACGTTTAGGTTTAGGCACAGATAAAGAGTGAGGGGAATTATTGGTAGTGTTTTAGCTAGACGAGTGTTTCTTGTGAAATTTTGGCGAGGGGGGCCATAAATTGAAGCTCAGTCGAGCACTTGCCATGAAAATAACGGTAAAGCAGAGACAAACTCGCAACATCTCTTCTGTGAGATAGAGGTTGCAGGGAAGAGATGAGGACATCTCCTACGAGGCTACGAAGTCTATTTTGAAATCTATCAATGCAGGGCAAGTCCTTTCTAGCAGATCCTCCGCAGATGTGGCAACAGTACACTATACTTGGACGTACCTGGCTCTTATATAGTTGGAGAATTGCATCAGCAGTGGATTGATAGCAGGATCCTACCATTTTTCCAGCGCCCTTGGAAACGGATTTTATGTATGTATTCCATTTAAGATCAGGAGTAAAGGTCAAGCCTAGAAGTTTGTCAAAACATAAAGCATCCCCAAGATGGGAGCCATTCATTTCAATTGATGCCAGATAGGGATCAGAACGTTGATGATGCAAAGATAGAAGCTTGGTTTTAGATGCATTAAAAGTAACAAGCCACTCCTTTCCTCATTGTACCACTTGCTCAAGATCAGAGGAGAGAGAATCGGAGAGAACTTGGTCGTTTACGATCTTAGATGTGCTACCATGTATGGTAGTGTCATCAGAATAAATGTCTACGAATGATGTAAGGATGTGATTTGGAAGATCATTAATGTAAACCACGAAAAGAGTTGGGTCCAGGAAGGACCCCTGAAGGACTTCAGCATTAACACTGTGAGCTTCTGATTTTTGCCCACCAACTACTACCCTGTGAACCTATCAGAAAGTAATGATTTAATAATTGAGAAGGCATTTCCAGCTATACCATAGCTAGAGATCTTGTGAATTAAACCTTCCTGCCATACCCTATCAAAGGCCTTTTATATGTCAAGAGCAATTACCCTAGAAAGGTTGTCTCTGTCGAGAGATTCGCTAATCCTATGAGATATAACTGTAAGCAAATCTGCTGTAGATCTAGCAGAACGGAAACCATATTGTGTGTCATTAAGAAGGTTATTTTTGCTGAGATGGTTGATTACTCCTCTAATCGAAAGCATGGTTCGATAGGTTACCTAAAAACTATAAAAGCAAATTTATCATGTTCGGCATAGATGCGTACTACCCTTCTATTTCCCCTACACTATTTAAGAAAGCAGTTAACTAGCAGAAGAGGAAACTGACTTAACACAGTTTGAAATTGAAATCATAACAATTGTTAGGAAAACATTAATCAGATATAACGGGGAACCGTAGATTAGAAAACACAGAGAGGGCCATTTTGACATCACAATGGGCCCTCAGACTCCTCGTAGGTCACTAGCTTGGTTGGTCCTTACTTACTAAAGGAGAAAGGCAGGAACATTCAGGCTTAAAATGGGGAGAGGCTTTAGAGGGAGGGCGCACTTTCTGTAGTTAATTCTAGCGATCGTATTACGAAAAAAAAAGAAAAACAGAAGTTATTTAAGGAATTGGGATTAAAGATAACAATTGACAGCAATTACAATATAGTTAACTTTCTAGATGTTACCCTCAACTTAAAAACTTTTAAAAAAATCATTGAAAATTTTATATCTATATCATTAATTGCTAGATGAAAGATATTTTTTTAATTGCAACAAAATGTACATTACATAAAATAAATCCAAGGTAATTTTTTGATTCAATTTAAATTAAATTTTTATACCTTACTTTGTAAAATTTATAAAAGTGCTCTTTGAAGATAAATAAATTTCAAATTGAATCTTTTACCTTTATTTTTAAAGCATATAGTAAAAACATTTTGTTTAACAATTTTCCTGCCTTGGGTGAAATGCTTTTCCAACTTGTATCTTATCTTTTTAAGATTATATTTTAAAATTCTCTTTCTTTCTATTTCAGTTTGTATTTCTACTCACAACACAACTCATTTTGCAACACCTTCTTTGTATTATTACATGTCTGAATATTCTCTCAGTTTCAGTTTGTATTTCTTCTCTCACGACATCCCATTTTCTCAACACCCTCTTTGTATTATTACAGACATTAATATTCTCTCTGTTTCAGTTTGTATTTCTCTTCACACCCCAACTCATTTTCTGCAATTCTATCTTTCTAATACAATTCTGAATAATGAAAAAATCTGATTTTTTTTTAACAAAAACTATAAAATACCTTTTTTAGATTACATTATTTAAAACTTCTTTCAGAATAGAAAATCTTTAAGATTTAATAAGGAACATATTTCATATAGGTTACATTCACAAATGTTCAGTACATAACCAGAGAAATAGAGATTAAAATTTCAAAAGGACTGTATAACTGGTTACAGTCAATGGTAGTATGCGTCAGCGAAAGTCTTTGTTATTGTTATTCTATTATTAGTATTATTATTATTATTATTATTATTATTATTATTATTTCAAACATTTTGTGTCCTGCTCTTTCGCGCGAGGACTAATATATATATATATATATATATATATATATATATATATATATATATATATATATATATATATATAAGTTTTGGGACGATTAATCAGAATCGAAATCGAGAATCGGAAAAATTAGAACTCTTGGGGTATTGGAATCGGTATTGGAGTCGGAAAAATTATGGCTTAATTTCTGATTCCAAGCCAATTCTTTTCATTTTTTTGACATTAAGAAATGAAACAAGTATAGCTTGTTTATGTTTTTTTTATTAGACGTTATTCATTTCCAAAATAAGATTGAGGAGGGCCAGAGAATGGGATATACATTTTCAGATTTGACGTTAATTCCAAGAGTTCAATTTATTTTATTTATTAATCATTTATCAAGAAATAACTTTCCCCTTTTCGTTCGTAATATTTGCACATCTATTCGCTTAATGTCCAATTCACTTGATTATTAAAAGGTTTTAAATACTCTGGACGGCATTTGTAAATTGGCGCCAGCTGTATATTGGTGGTGTCTGTCATCGACTTCTTCTGAAATAATTAATTTTTTATGGCGCTTGTCTATGACCGCAAGTGAAAAATATAGATGAAAATCTTGCATACAATGCATAAAGAAACAACATTCTGGAGATGTTCTGAATTAAAAAGAAATGATATCTACATTAAACTAACACCCCTCACACATACATATATATATATATATATATATATATACATTATATATATATATATATATACATTATATATATGCGTGTGTGGGAGGGGTCCATGCTTGTGTGTGTGCGTGAGTGTGTACGGTTAATGCATACATACATTTAGAGAGTATGGAACGTACATTAAGAATATCGTTTTTCGAGAGAATGATTTAATCATTTTTAATATTTCAATTTATTTTTCAACTACCGACTAGAACTAGCTGGTGTAGTTTTTCATATTTACTCTAGGGTTAATTACTTTCAAATCCAACGTGATTCATCAACAGTGAAATATTAAATGAATCAGTTCCGGTATCACCATTATAGTACTGCCAAGGCTTCATTTTGCTTAACTTTGGTGATTTCATGGACAGCAGAACATAGACTGATATACGTCATACATAATTTTTAAATATAAACATTAAATACATCATAAAATGTCATAAAATTAATGAAATAATTATGTTAAAATTTAAACATAGTCTATTTTTTCTATACAGTAAAAATGGTAATATTATAGTTTGTCAGTTATATGTAATATAAATGTATACAGCAAAAATATCGATTAAGAAATTTAATAACTTCAAATAATGAGAACCTTCGTTTAAATATACATTATTGTTTTGGTAGTTTGATTTTATCACAAGAAAAGCACGTCAGCCTATAACCATCATTATTCCTGATTGACTATGCACGTTAAATTCTCCGTAATTTCTTCTTATGAAATTGGCGTCCATTTTGCGTCGTCTTCCTTTTAAAAACTGATTCTTATCTTTATGTCTGTCAACTATTGTTCGTTTCTCCTTGATTCTATGCTTAATATTTGAAAGGACCTTGCAATTCGAACTTGAAATATACACCGACTATCTACATGGTTGATAATAATGTTAAAGGAAAATATTGACGAAATAATAAAACATCATATTTAACTCAGAAATAACCGTATAATAATATCTTTTCTTTTAAAATAAACTTAAAAATTTAGCAAGCTAACCTTTATTTGGCCTTTGGAAAAGTCACGGAAAATCGTCACAAAAAATGAAGAGTTGTTGGTAATAATATCGGATGAAAACCACATGAAAACCGTAAATAAAAATGTTTAAATCTTGCTAGAAAAATCATGGAAAACCCATCTCATTTTGAACAATGCCACGAAAACGTTCCGGACTTTGCTAGACAGTTCGGCAGTAAAAATAGATAATAATGTTTACGTGTTGAATTATTGAAATATTTGTATTATTTCGATTTTTCCGACTACGTTTTTTCTCTTCAGTGTTATTCACAGAACGGATCGATTGATGTAACCTCCGAATTCTTCTATGTGTATTTTGTCGAACTCAGAAATCAAATCGCAATTTTGAACGGACTTTTTTTTTATTTAATCCACCCAGTTAGCATGTTCCTCCCCCGTCAGCTACACCCGAGTAGAAAGTTTAAGTAATTAAAAATTGTTTTCTTGTTATCTCCCGCAATGAGGATGAAACCTTCAAACTGTAGCAAAGCGATATTAGAGCTGAATTTTTCTTAATGATTTACTCCTTACGCAACGTGTACTCGTGGATTTAATAAGAGTTATATACGAAATTCCCTGTAAATTCTCGAGTTTGACAAAACGATTCCCGAGTTCAACAAGATACCCTTGATGAAGTGAGGAAGCTACATCGGGCGAAACACTGTGAAAATGAAATACTTAGTAAAATTTTAGTTCTGATTGTTGAGAGTGTAATCCTCAATACAATTGCGAACTATTTAACACATCTAACCGGTAATGGTTGAGAGAATAAGAACATGTTACGTTCGTGGATAAGATAAATAATTGCTTACTAATTGTTGAGTTCGACGAAGAGTTGGTCGTTATTTATAGACAAAGTATAGGAAATAATCTCAATTACGTATAACAAAACACAAAAAGAGAATGCCAATCTAAGCTAGGAATTCACACGTATCTGCAGGTATTAAAACTTTAATCAGGGAAACGATAAAGGCAGAAATGTCTAATCTAAAGTAGAATGTGTAAAAGCCTATACACGTTGTAACAGATACTGGAACAGCGCATGTCATTATAATAAAGCATACATCTAGTACGAAATAACATCGAATAGTTCTATTGATATGTAAAAGAATAAACAATATTTGATTGCTACCCACCTCGCAAAATTTCTCAACAAACACCATTTTTACTACAACCAATGGCAATAATTTACTTTGCTCTCCATATGTACCTAAGACTAAACGAAAATTTTACGAGCAAGATTTCCTCCCGCTAACCTGTACGTATGTGGAACAGAATATATTGGGGTTGTTTCCTTGATAGCATTAACATGCTCGTCGACAAGCCCAATGCGTTCTTATTAAGGTATCTTCATCAATAGTCAAATTCTATCACGGTTTCTAACACACTCTACAGCATAACCGAATGGTGATTTGGCCATGAGCGTAGAGATACAAAGAAATGCATTCCCAGAATTCCCTTTCTAGATCGCCCTCTTTCTGCACGGACCGTCATGAGATGAGCACGCATATTTTTGTCCCTCCGTAAACGAGAGGAGGAGCAACCCACTTCCTCAAAACTAGTTAAGGTAGGTTCGTTACTTTTGAAGAGCCTATTGCTCATATTTAATGTAAAAATTAATTACAATTTGTATATTGTATTGCAATATTTTTTGTAAAATAAATAGTTAAGATTATACAATATATATTACAATTGTGTCGCCTGTCGTTTTTTTGAGTCTATCATAAATGCCTTCATTGAAGGACGAGGCGGTTATGAGAAAAAGGAAGATTCCAACCCGAATGACACCAGGGGGCAAGACGTTTCCCTGGAGAAGAAGAAGCCACACAGCCACATCCAACATCTCAGGTATGCTTTTCTTCTTACATACCCTAATGACTGGCCATCTTCACATCTTCATGAGACCACTTATAAGACATTTAGTATAACACGCGTGTCGGTCATACACCAGTGACCGGCTGATAATAATATCATTATAAAAACAAACTAATTATTATATACGAACAGAGCATATTCATAGATGTCTATTTTTACCTTAAGTACGTCTGATCTCCTTTATTAATGCAATGAGACTAGATGGTGTCTGTTATGAGCAACCCTTCTCCAACCCTTAAAATGTTATATTATCTAATGTGCATGTAGTTTTTTTTTTTCTATTATAATGTATGTATCTGTGATGGTAAGTGAATACAGACTACATGCGTAAGACCTGCCCTTTGACACAAAAAAGCGCAGTCTAGAATCTGATAAGCCGGCCTTCACGTGCTTTAGACTAGCCTTACGACACTTTATTAGTTATTTATATTTTTGTAGCGTTTTAATTCGAATAGGAACGTGCCCTTGTAAACAATATCATAGAAAATATAGATGCAGCACTTTCGTTAAAGACTAATGCCCAGGTACATGTATTTGAGAAGTTTAATGTATACCACAGTAATTGGCTTCGTTTCTTGAATTACATATACGCAGCTGGTAACATCATAAATAGCTTTTTCGATATCTCATTTTCTAACTAATACAGTCACGTTTCCGACCAACCTATAAGATTGTAAAGATCAGCAAACCACAATTCTAGATCTATTCCGAACTATAAAACGCATGGTCCTTTTGACAAATGCGTATAGTCTACGGAGGAATGCCAATCACTTTGTAATATTGATTGCCATCATCTAAGTTATCGATCTGAAAGCAACAAGATGTTTTTAAAATAAGTCGATTAGGAAGTTATCAGAGAACGCGTCAGAGATTCCCCATATACTAATATTTTTAGTCTTCCCGCTAAATAGTGTGCAAATAAGGAAAACGAATGGTGCAAAGTAGATACTGAAGAACATGTCCCCACACTGAAGAACAAAAGTCGTTCATAAAGTAAACCATTCTATTTATAACTAATATCGTTAAAGATTTCGAAGATGGCAGTGATATTATTAAAACAGGTGGTCTTTTTTCTGCAGAATTTATGTTTTCCACATATTCATGACAATTGCAAAAGATGACGAATGCATGCGAATTGGTGTCTCCAGCGTTGTTGTTATACGAGAGTTATTCTAAATGTAAAGAGATCTATTTTGTATGAATTCTAAAAGTTTAGGAGCTGCTATTACACAAGTGGTGTCATTAAGCGAGCAATATTTTGTGCCTTTAAATTATTGTTTTTACATAGTGACCACCATTCTGTATGTATGTAGCAAGTCAATAAGTAAATGATGTATCTCTGGTTCTGAAACACGACTGTGAGAAGGATTGCTTTTTAGAGTCTCACACAGTCAGTATCTAAAACAGAGAGATGAAACTTTCACATCGTTAATGCATAAAATCAGCCATTATATTAATGCAATTTACAATACTCTCTGATTATGCGGAGTAATAAAAAGACAGCAAGCATTATTTGGGAACGCTCCATGTACTATAGCAAGCCTTACTCTCTTAAATCTTACCCCCCCCATCTGAGCAGCTGCTATTTCGCAAAGACAGCATTAATTGCGTGTATTGGTTCGGTTTCTGTCAGGTACACTGTAGCAGAATTTGCAATAACCGAAATGAGGGGAAATAGAGAGCTTACCTCGGATACGTCTGAATTGTTTCAGGCTGAGCGGAAGGGAGAGTTCCAAGATGACGTCCATAGGTTTTTATTAGCGTTAACCCCATGCACTCCTCGTAGAATCGCGTCTGTTCTCGCGCGATTATACAAATATATAATCCCCGGCCTCTATAAATGCAGAACGCTGAAAAGCAGTCATGGAGTGTCCTGCAGATTGTGTGTAGGTGATTCTGGCGATTGGATTGTTCTTTGTGACGAACCACGTGTCTGCGACAATCAAGTTTTTTCCCCTCATTTCGGTTATTACTAATTCTGCTACATACACGTAGGCAAATGTTTATAGAAGCTAGAAATAACAGTAGCTGCACCCAGAAAAGGCATACGAAAGTGAGAAAGCAATGTATCCAGTTACATAAAATATTAACTCGTGATTTCTGGAAAATTTTTAATTGCGTGGGGAATAATGGGCAATAAATAATCCGCCCACTATATAACAAGCATACTTGTTAGGAATTATAAAAATGAATTAACGTACTTTGATACAATCGAATGAAAGTTTGGAATGCAAGAATGCAACAAAACGCTCTACACGGGTCGAAAATAATATTAATAAAAACAGATACAGAATCTGAATAAACAATACCGCAGAATAATAGGAAGTCGTATATACTTAATGACTGCTACGAGACCAGACATATATTCTACAGTAACAAAACAATAACAGAATATATCAAGACCGACATCATTAAATTTAAACATAGCTAAACAAGTTCTTCGTTGTTTAAGAGAAACTAAGAAACAGCATTTCGTCTTTTGAAAATCAACAATTTTGCTAAAATGAGAACGGTTTTGGGATTCAGACTGAGGAAACAATGCATTGCGATGATAACTAAACATGCATTCATTGCTCTGTAATATCTGAACAGATATTAGCCTTTAAGAACTCTACTTCCTAAATAAGCGCGCGTCGAATGATGAAAGTACACTGAAAATAGTGTTGATTACGTCGAAAAATAAATTTTGGAGACTAAAGGTCTCCCGTTTTAATAGGCACCACTTTATTTCTCGTATCCTTCAGGCTATACTTTTGGAACGACCCGCGTATAAGGTTTTGAAAAGGCGATGCGATTTAGTTTCTGTGGGAATTCGAATTATATAGTACAGTCTGATCCGGAGATAAGACAATTCCCCGAGACCTACAACTTTCTTATATCCGTGCCAAATTTATGTCCGGTTTCTTATATCCGGGTTACACAACACATACTTTAATTTGGGACCAGAGAAAATCTCTCTTATATCCGTTTTTCTTATAATCGGAGATCTTATATCTGGGCCACACTATATTTTACTTTCAGTTAGAAAGTACATTGGGTGGAGCAAAGTGAGTCAGTTTGGTGCCAAATATTCACACAAAAATAGACTATTAGCCGAGTCCTCGACAAGACGGTTGTAGCCTCGGGAAAGTACACTGGAGATAAGTGCAGAGTCCCGTTCCATGGGTGTCATGGCACTACATCAATCAAGATATTACTGATAATAGAGCGTCGCTCTTATCGCTATCTAAATGTTAGGACCTCTGTACTATCAATCGGAAACTGAAGTTAGACAAAGTGTCAAACGTTACATTCAACCTGTCAGACAACAGCGGCAAAGGCTAGTCGCCTGAACGGCCCTGTCAGTGGGGCATTAGAATACGCCGACTGCCCCCCCTGCAGAGGGTAAAAGTCCCTCAATGGGGGTCCTGGATATGACCTTAAACTATATCCAGTGGTGAGGCCCCAGCTTGTGGGCTTTGGGCAGTGTGGAGCCACCCTTTAATTATCATTGCTCCCAGGTCCACTCTGACCCGGAGTGGTAGTACCTGTTAGGGTCCCAACGATGGGGTATATAGAAACCGACGTGAAAACAACAAATATATTCTATTAAAAAATTTTTTTCTTCAAAATCTTTGGATTCGGCACTAAATAACCTGAAAAGGGTTGATATGCCGTAAAACAAAAACAACCAACCAACTAGTCGCCTGAACAAGAGTAGCAAGCAAGCCTCACTATGATAATCAGTTTAAAAGAGATCGGAGAAAGGAAGTAATTGGGGACTGTGTTCATTATTGTAGTTAGGAAATAAGGCTAAGCACTAGGTGTATCCGATTGGTCCCTATGAGTGTACTTTCTGCGTCTTGGTAATAGACAAGATGTTTGAAAGTGACTGACATAGCTTTAATACACAGTAAAAGGTAACTATTGTATCTATTATTTGTTACTATTCACAAATGTTGTACTTTTCATAGTTTTTAGTTTTCTTATATGTTGTTATTTGCATGATTTTCGCATATATTAGTAGTGTTTTCTTCTTTATTCTGCTATCGTACTTATTCAGGATTGAAATAACTCTTTGCAGAATGTCATTATTCAATTCATTGTTTATTCCCTTATCGCACGTTTCTTTTCGCTTTTTTTTTATCTCTTTCAGCTCAACACGGTCATTATAAGTTGGCATTAACACACCCACTCAGTATTGAAATGAATAGTGCACTCAATATATATATGACATGTCGAACATTTAATCTAATATAAACGCTGAGGTCACTAATATTACGGACAAGCGAAGGAATATTTTTGGCAGCAAGAACGATTAACGATTATTTGTATTCATTTACAGTAATTATATGAGATAAGACCACCAGTGGTCATTGAATGAGGGGAAATCGGAAATAGACTAGCAAACAATATTTATAATTAATATTTTACACAGTGTCCGAGGTAAAATTTATGATTTATATTATTTAGATTGGTATCACTGCTGTTTTCAGAATAATTGTTATTTTCGCCAGATTTCGGCAGATGTAAAGTACGATCTTCTTCAGGTGTATCTTTCTGTAAAACTCGGGAATCACATCCGCAGCCTTATGGATAAATACATAAGAAAAAATCACTTGTAAATGACACGCTCCTGGAGGTTTAAGGTGTAATCATCAGTGCAGATACTACTATAAAGACAATTGCGAATTAATAATTACTTATGTTCGGCCATGGCTGACAGAACAGGAACATGCTGGCTCCGTGAATTTTATAAATGACCTCGTTATAAATTTCGTACCGATTTCTGAGTTTACTAGCGGTGGCTGGTGATTGGGCTTTAAAGTGTTCTGTTAATGTAGTAGAAATATATTGACTAAAAATTTAATTGAAATACACTTGGAATAACGAGTAATTCAAGAATGTAAAAATTATACTTCTCATCGTAATTCTCATTATTATCCTCATCCTATTCCTCATTCTCATCCTGATACGCTTACATCTTTAGTAAAAATAGACTATTAGTATCCTGAAAACTATTTTTTGAACTTGTATTATATTCAGTATTAATGCACTTTATCTGCCAGGTGACGCATAAAGGATCAAGAGTAACATATGCTTATGTGGGTAACATTATAAGGACCCCAGAAAATAATTGATTAGCCGTATTACTCAGATATGATCGGCGTGCATTTTATCTATAAAAAAAAAGGATCGTAGTTGCCAGTTACGATTTACCAATCGAAAATCTTAAATTATTCAAAAATACTATTCAGGGATATGACGTTGGGGGAGAGTATGCAATAAAACGAAGTTCTCGTAGCGAGCATATTTTCTCAAGTTTAGCATCTAAAAATAGTTTTGTTGGAGAAGAATATACAACATGAATAATTCCGGTAGCAATTTTATTTTTGCACGTACAAAGACCATTGCTTTCTCTTATTATTTATTATTTTTCTCTTTTTTCCCATTCATATATTTTTTGCAATTCGTATTTTCTTCTAGCTAAGGATGACGCATCTTACCGAATCCAGATGTTCACCCACTATCTCATATATTCGAACTGAGAGATATTATTTTAGTTTCTAACCGTCCCTATTATGTTATTTGTTTGGATTGCTCTTGCTCTTGATTCACTGTGTATATTTTCCAGGTACTTTTTTGCAATTGTTTTGTAGGTGTGTAAGTACTACTATAATCACTCGTATGATGGAGATCTTAAGATATCCGTTTCTCTTCTGTTGTACAAAAGTTCTTTGAATTTTCTTATATTTTTCTCTCATCTCTGTTTACTAACCATTATAAAGAGACACTAACTCCATGTAAGGTTACTCTTTTCTCCTTTTCTCATATTACTATGTTACTATGTGAGGTATAATAAATTCATTTTATAGTTACGTAAGTGTAAGAATGGAATAGACATAGTGGATGGTGAATGACTTAATTTCAACTATTTTCTTGTAGTATGTGTGTCAATTGTTTGCTGCTGCCTTCGAAATTCAACTTTGAACAAATGGTGCAATCAGAATATTTACTTAATCTATTGTGTTGCATTGTGTAGTAGCCGTATCCCAGCAGAACCTTAAAAGTGGATATCAGGTTGCGCACACTTTACTTCTGTGTGAGACTCTGAACTTGTTACCATTGCTGAGCACACTCATCTTCTTAAAAGCATTTGTGATCAAGAATTGATGTTGGTACAATTTATAATTGTCTTTTAATTACAGTCAAGCAATTGCCATTTTTTCCTAGTCTATAAAGACTTAGTATCCTATATATAAATGGGTGAATTCTCCAGAGAATACTTAACACGCTGTGTTTCTTAGTGCATTTTTTCAACGCTTTGTTTTATTCCCGTAGTAGACTTGTTTTCTGATTCTGTCTCATTTGTAAGACATGTAAATCCATTGCTAGTTGATTAATAACAATTACATTGTTTTTGCTTTAGAGATTCCCCTAACACGGCGTTATATTATTTTATAGTTTTGCTTACATCTTAGCAATCAGAATTGAGTCGTTCTCTTTATTTGTATAGTTTGTGCTCTTCTATAAAGTTTATGTCAGTATTTCTTTCATTTATACAATTCCATTTGTTTTTACAAGATCTGGTATAGCATTTTGCATATTTGTCCAGAACAAAAATTAATCCAATATCTTTGGCGAAGATATGTACGACCTGTAAGAGTCGTCTTAAGTCTACGTATAAGCTGCTATACTTGAAATAACCCATGAATAATAGGTAGTTGACTATCTGGATGGGGCCTTAGTGGCGGCCTTTGCATTGTTTGCGGGCACTCTAACTTTTATTCGGTGTTTTTCTTAGCGAATCTTTCACGAGGCAAATAAGCAAAGGATAAGAAATCCGGTTTATCTCCGTAAGGGATGTGGGTTATGCGAAAAGCAGAACAATATTAATTATTTCTGTTCCTGCCCTAGCAGCTCTTGTGTTTCAGACTGGCGACTAATATATTTTCTCCATCTCAATATTCTGGATAATGTATAGTTTTTCGTTTAACTTTATTCTTATTTCCCATCTGAAACCGCTTTATTCTTTTTTCTATTTGTTTTAAAATAATTACTGCGTATTTTCTAAAAATGTTGAAAAGATACATAACACAGTAAATTATTAAAATAGAAAAAATGTAGATTTCTGTATTTTTTAGAAATTTCACTAAATCAGTGACGATATGATTCAGTTTGCTTGGCCAAGATTAATGTTTTCAATGTTATATTATGTTTACAAGCACCTTAAATCGAACTCAGACAAAATCTTGAAGCCTCTTTGATATTTGTTGACCTTGTGTCAGAATTTCACCAGACGGGATATTTTCCTATTAGTAATAAGGGCAGTTTATTGCATAACTCGAGTATCTTCATTACGGATATATTTTCCGGTTAATTGTATTCCAAGCTATTTTATCACACTTTTGGTCCTGTAACTTTTTTCTCATGCATACTTTTTTCATATATTTCCACAATCTCCGATTCTCTCTTACAAATCATGTCAGTAATAACAGTAATATTTCTTTTCTTGTGTTTGAATAGGCATTTTCATGCCGACTTCTACATTGTTTTTGGTTAATACTTCTTCACCAGAATTCTTAACCAAACTTGTTAACATAACCTCCTGCTTCGTTCTACAACTTACGTATCCTTTGACTGTTCAGTTCATGGGTCGCAATGTTATTCGAAACACACTAGCTTATTTTATCTTCCGGTTTATTTTGTCTCTAAAATGCTCATCGCGATGTGGGGAATTATCAAAAGCACTTCCACCCCCATTTTTATCCCTTAACTTCTCAGACTCTTTTGATTAGATTGTTCCAGACAATTATGGTTGACACTTCACTTAAAAATTCAGTGGCATTATCCGCTGACCCTGATATAATCGTCTAGCAAAATATGCAACGATTTTTGCATTCCTTTTTTTTTTGTCACAAAAATAGTTTGACTATATTGGTCGTTGGAAGTCCCCTTATTCAACGAAAATTGTGTTTATCCACGTACTAGTTATACTTTATCATTACTTACCCACGTTGTTAGTAAAGCGAACCAGTCACGTCATGAATTTCAATGTTTCATTCATCTCTCATGGATAAGTGATATTCCATTCTAGATAAATCTGGTTCGTTTTCTGAATTCTCTCTGCATCTTTTAGACTGTCTACGAACAGCTTAATCGTTGCCCACATCCTCCATTTCTCTTAGTAATAATTATAATCACAAATTGCTTTGTAAACGCGATTATTCGCTAAAAGTTTGTTTACTCGCTAAAAGTGCACCTCGTAATAATACATATTTATATAATCGTTACATAAGATGGTTAGATAGGTTCAACATAATCAAAATCGCAGTAAAGATGTTAAAACCGTAACATTTTCCACTCAATAATAATTAGGACGGATGATAGAATCAAGGCTATAGTATTCTTTTTTTACTAGGTAGTTTTCTTATCCTAGATGATCTACGTATACAGACTCGAGAAGTGATCCTTTGAAAACAATATTTAGTCGTTAAAAAGATAACATTGCTTTTGAAAGTGTCTTTTATCTACTATTAATATGTTTAGATTTCAAGTACTGACAGGAGGGGTATCATTCAGTTAAGCTTTTTATTTGCTCTAAAAAGAATATAACATTTCTGACTTTGTTACATAAATGTCTGGCTGGTGATCATCTAGCTATCAAAAATGGACAGTTATTAGTTAATATATGAATACAAGACACTTCGTTTATAATACAGACTTTGTTTATTTTACTATATACACTTCAACAAAAATGATGGCGGTGGAGGCTAGTGGCAGAGGTGAGTCGCAAACGGTGTCAATTTGTGTCTCGCATCTGTCCTACTGACTGTTGCTTTGTTTCATTTTTTTTTGTATTACTTCGACGTGTTAACCTATTTTCTAGCCAGCTTGTTTATTGCACTTTTGCTGGTTTTTGGTCTGACTCATGCCCGATTGACGTCATGAATACAGATCACTACAAACCACGGGATTTACATTGTTTATTTTTGTTTGTCTGGATATAGCTAAGGTAACCTTTCCTGAGACCGACACATTGTTTTTTTCCTGCTTGCTGGGGTGCAGCCTAGGTCACCTTTCCTGGAATTACCCATTGTTCTTTTAATCGTCTGGGATTTCCATTGTATTCTTCCTGCTTGCCTGGACACATTTCGCCCGCACCTCTCGTTAAAAACTCTAGCAAAGTGGAAGAGTCGTGTAATACCAGGAGGGCCTAATTGAACGACCAAATTATAAATGCCTTTCTAAGTGTGAGTGCGAGAATACGAGAAAATATATCTGCCACATTGTCACATTGTCAGGCCCAGGCCGATAAAAAATACTAAATTAAAACGGAAAAGTTTAACTCTCCAACAGCATATTTTGTCGTTTTTAATTTCTGATTATTTAGACTTATGAAAAGTATATGTAATGCTTTTTTTAAATATGTTATAACATTGATTTGCGGCCAAGCAGGAAGTAGTGAATTTCCGGAGAGCTTCGATTATAGCGGCATCTTATTTTTTGACCACACAGTGTTTGATTTCATTGGCGTTCAGAATCACTGAGAAAAATGTGACTGGTCGGCCTTGTTAAAAGGGGCGGCTATGCAATACATCCTAGCGTATGCAAATGAAGTTGCGAGGAATCACCAGAAAGAAATTCGATTTAAGTTCTTTAAGCTGAAACAAAATACATGTATTAACAGTTGTTTTATCACCAACCACGAGCACGTAATCTTCAAAGCCAGTGATAATATGGGCACACGCCGGCGTTTCTCGTCGGTAAATTTCCCGTTACGCAATCTGCTGATACAGCAAAATGTTATGTTTGCAGTCGCCTCAAGATACACGGATGTTCAACGAGTTCTTGTTCAATATCCAGATTGCATCTTGTTGCAGAGGTTCCTCTCACACTGAGCTGCACTTTCAAATCGCTCTGGTCACCATGTAGTTCCAAAAAACAACTCCGCTTTTCATTTCTGCTTTTTACTCCGCTATGCCGTCACATCGCGCAACGGCTTGATTATTTGCATGCGTGAGATGTCGCTGTTGCATTATGCGTCTTAACATCTTTGTTACACTTGGAGAACCTGAGAAAACTGCTGTTCACTTTGAATTCAAAATAACGATACTATTGTCTATATCGTCTCTTTCTCACTTGCTGTCTCCTCTGATATAATCAACTTTCCACGTGGCTTTTATTCTTCTCGTAGATTCTTATAAGTGGTGTTCTATTTATTTTTACAGTAGCAAAGTTTCATGGAAAATTTCGTTAACGTTTACTCTTTACTGCACACATTGTGTTGATTAATTCACATTGTTAAAAATTAATTAGTTATTATCGGTCTATCTGTTTATCTATCTATGCATCTATCTGTCTAATGAGATTCTTAAAATAGTTTATATTAGAAGTTATATTTTAGTTTTTAGAATTAAGTGTACCAATGGATTTTTGCTGGAGATGTTTATATAAATTCGCTAGGTTAAATATAAGCAAAATAACCTTGGGCAGGTAGACGTCGAAAGGTCAGACGTAAGGGATACGTGTACTTTTGAATGATGACGTAACAGAACTGATGTCAGAGGTCGGGAGGTTTAGAGTCTGAGAGTCGGGGTTTGATCACCAGAGTGAACAAACAGAGAGTTGGAGTCTAGTTACACAGGTGAATAGACGTACTATACGGCTAGGAAGCGGGCTGCGATGAATAGAAAATTACACCAACTGCAGATCCTGTGAAAACTATTTGACACAACTGAAATAAATTTATATAATAAAAATATAAAGTGTTTTCCAGTGGTTTCTCAGAAGAAGGAATAACAGATTTCTCAATTAAATAGTGTTGGTCATTTCATGGTTATTCATGGAGCTCAGCAGGAAGATAGAAGAACTCTTGAAAAAAGAAGGTATGGAGCATATATCATTCTTCTTATATATGACCCGTAAAATATGCCCGTGTGATAAATCTGTTAAAAAATGACCCAGTGTATACATCGATATTATATTCCCTGCCTAACAATAATACATACGATTTATACTTTTATATGAATCCAGTTATAAGAACAATATCTCCCTCTACCTCACAATCTAATATGAAACGCTTTAATATCTCCCCATCCCAATATAACAATTGTACAATGGCAAATTATGTGTAAAAATATATTTGATAGCCGTATGTACCTATAAGTTTCATTATTGCCTCAATTTCCACACCCAAAAAAACCCTTTTGTGATACCAAAGTTAATCAAATGTAGCGCATTAATCATGGCGTTAAAATAAACCTCAATCAAATACGTTGAAGTAACAATCCACCCTAGGGCGGCAATTTGACTATAAATTTTTTTTAATACTTCGCTAGAATCTGAGTTAATTTAGGACAATTCTTAATTGGATATTTTTTGCACCATTTTTCAGATAACAAAATAGCTACTCGTCAAATTATTCAGATGATCAGTTCTTGTCTATTAGCCATTTTCAACAAGTTCAGATGGCATCTTGAACATTTAATTAAAATCTGATTGTAAGATTCATCAAATTGTTAAATAAATAAGAAAGTGTCGTAGCGCATTTTTGAAACTTAACCGACCACATTGGCCTACGGGAAAATACTTGTAACATTAGACTTTTGAATTTTCAATGCGTTAATGTAAACACGAATTATTTTTGCAAAGAACGGCTTGATACTTTCCTACAAGAAATAAGAGTACACACACACAGAGAGAGAAACACACACATACATATATATATATATATATTCACACATACACACATATATATATAAATTTATATAATACATACATATGTACATATACATACTTAAATAAATGGAGTCTCCTATTGATTTCGACGTGTGAGGTTCCGCTACAACACCCAAGTTGTTCGGAAATTAACACAGATGGTTTGTTTATAGTGGTGAAAGCTTTGTGTAGAACCAACCACACTTTTTGCTATTAATGCTAATCCTTATCGGTGCAATTGTCTGCCATGAGACAGAGCATACACTATGTCACAAGTTTTTTTCTCCTAGATTGTGGGTGCATCTCTTCCAGTAAATTAATGCGCTTCCAGATACCAACCTGGAAATTTCCATGATTCGGCGCAGTACATACAGCGTCTAACCTTCCTAAATGGTCACCCATCTGCTACTGACCAGGCTTATAGTTGCTAGATCTCGGTGATCGGGCCAGAACCGATATGTCAACGTAATTGTGTCGTACATATTTACATTGTTAATTTGATAGACACTTGAGAAATATTTACGGGCACTGATTCGTAGTCCGATGGTTAGAGCTTCCGATTGTTAACACGACCGTTGTAGGTTCGATTCACGACTACGGAAAGGTGTATGTCTAGTCGCACTGATGAGTGTCGATACAACGATACAGTACTGTATGTAGATGACTATATATATATATATATTTAACTAAGAAAAATATATAAATCGTTTACTTAGAATGAGCTTTATCTTCCCAACAAAGCGTAGATGTGGTATTGTGGTGAATAACTGCTATTAATGTATATCAATGCCAAACTAAATTCTTTGCACTTTATCATGACAAAAGTTAATAACAATTTTCAATCAGATAATACCAGCAGTTTTTTACAAAGTCACAATATATCTTTCTTTTTTTTTTATTACATTTTCACCCCAAACAAGGCACATTGCCACTTTGGTGTAGGGGGCTACTATCAGGGGAAACATCTACTGGGGTACTATGTAGGGATTAGGGCAGCAAGATGTTGGTTCACGTTGCACTTGAACTTCTGCATGTCAGTACATTTGGGGAAGCAGTGACCTGGAATGGAATTCCAAAGTCTAGCAGTTCCGGGGAAGAAACTACTGGAGTAGAAGGATCTTTTACATCTAGGGATCTCTACAGTGTGGGGGTGGGAATTTGCAGCTTGTCGGGTCTGTCGAAGGTGTTCACGTCGTGGGGGCACAAGTGCTTGCAGTTCTTCAGAGCATTCACCATTATAATACTTGTAGAACAGGCAGAGGGATGCAACGTTTCGACGATGGGACAGAGGCTGAAGTTTAGATGCCAGTTTAGGGCCTATCAGATTTGCGACTCTCTTTTGAACACTGTCAAGGAGCGAGAGACTAGTAGCCGATGCACCGGCCCAAATATGACAGCAATACTCCATACATGGGCGAATAGTGGCCTTATAGAGGTACAGGATACTTTCGGGTGTTAGAAGTTTTCTAGCACCGTAGAGAGAGCCCACCTTCCTTGCAGCGGCCCTGGCAATGCCCTCGATGTAATTGTTCCAACTCATGTTTCCTGTGAACGTTAGGCCAAGGAGATTGAGAGACGTACTCTCAGATAAAGAGTAATTGGCCATTGCTATAGGTGGTAGATAAGGTTTCTTGTAATTATTGAATGAAACCAGTTTTGTCTTGGTGGCATTGAACGTTACCATCCATTTTTGTCCCCATTCCACTACTGATTGGAGGTCATCCTCTAGTGTTTCTGCCATTACTTTAGATATGTGTTCGTTTGTTTTCCTGTCGTGCCTGCTATAGAGTGTGGTGTCATCAGCATATATACCCATCTCAGAGGCAATCTTGTCGGGGAGGTCATTTATGAATATCAGGAACAGCAGAGGTCCCAGGATAGATCCTTGGGGCACTCCCGCATTTATATCATATTGTTTAGATGTACGACCGTCGAGGACAACCTGGATTTTTCTCTTATCTAAGAAGGATTTCATTATGTTAAGAATTCTACCAGTGATACCGTAAGATCTAATCTTCCTGAGGAGACCCTCATGCCATACCCTGTCAAAGGCTTAGATATATCTAGAGCTACCGCTCTGCCCTCTCCCGCTTTGTCCAGTGAATGGTATATGCGTTCAGAGATTACAGTGAGGGTGTCTGCGTGGAACGGGCTTGTCTAAATCCATATTGATGGTCGGTCAGAAGTTTAGCATCTGTAAGGTGCTGGACTAGAGCATGGTTAATTAAGGTCTCAAATATTTTGGCAAAAAGTGGGAGGAGGCTAATAGGGCGATAATTTAATGGGTCAGTTCTTTCGCCAGAATTCTTGAATACTGGTACTACAGAAGCAGTTTTCCAACAGCACGGAAAGCAAGATTCATTAAGGCATTTGTTGTAGAGTTTGGAGAGAAGTGGAGCTACTTCGGCTGATCACTTTTTTAATAGCACAGCTGGGATGAGGTCGGGTCCACATGCTTTGGAAGTGTCAAGGTTTTTTATGATAGCATGCACCTGAGCAGGGGTGATTTTCAGATCGTCTAGCGTGGCGTCTGTCCGCATAGGAAATTGAGGTAGGGGGTGGTTTAGAGGGTCCAGTGTGGAGTTTGAGGCAACCCGACTGGCAAGCATGTTAGCCTTCTCGGTTGCTGAGCAAAGAACCTCGTGATTGTTGGTTAGTGGGGGAATTGTTGATTGCGCATTATTTACTACACTGTTGTAGATTTTCCAGAAGTCACGAGTTCCTAGTTTTTGTGCTTCGATGCGTTTTTTAGTGGTTTCCGTAAATTCACTCTTAGCTGTCGCTATTTCTTTCTTAACGTTACTTCTAGCTTCTATGTACTTCTGTCTGTCTGAACTGGACTTATGTCGATTAAACCTGCGGAATGCATGCTGCCTTTGAGCAATGGCAGTTGCGCAAGTCGAAGTAAACCATTGGGGAGAGTGGGGCTTGCTATAGAATTTCCGCTTGGGAACATGCGCTTCGATTGCAGTTTTGAACCATTCAGTGGTCTCGGTTGCGCACTGTTCAGCAGGAAGAGAAAAAATATTTCCCCATGGGGCGTCTCTGATAAGATCTCTGATAGCTTCCCAGTAAGCCTTTTTATAATATCTCGTTGTTTTGAGCACTGGCTCTTCAGTTTTGGGTCTAGAGTTTAGGGCGATTTCAACCATTATCACCGCATGATCAGCGTTCCCAAGTGGGCTGTCGGCTTTCGTTACACAATCATCAGGAACTGTGGTCAAAAACAGATCTAATAGTGATGCGTGTTGTTCTTCCTGATCAGGGAAGCGGGTTGGAAAAGTAACAATTTGCGCTAGGGAGTGAGATACAGAGAAGCTATGAGTTGCGCTGCCTGCTGCATCTGTGTAAGTAGAGAATCCAAGCCAGTTTTTGTGATGGACATTAAAGTCGCCAAATACATGTATTTGGGCGCTAGTGTCGAAGGAGAGTGATGTGTCTATGCTGTCAGATACTTTGTTTATTATGGTGCAGTCTTGGGTCGAGGGAGAGCGGTAGAGAAAGTAAAAGTAGCTAATGTTGTGTTGCATGTTTAGTCTAAAGCACATAAAGGCTTGATCATCCGTTTCTAGGTGTGTTTCTCTAGTCAAGGGAAGGGTATTACAAATGTAAATTCCAAGTCCGTGCATGTGTCTGTCAGAGTCCTTACGGCAGAATGGGAGATATCCAGGCATGTTAAAGTGGTTAGAGGGGATGGAAGAGTGTAGGTTAGTCTCACTTAGTGCTAAGATATCCGGGGTATTTGTTAGGAGAAATGCTTCAACATCAGCTAAATTAGTTCTAAGCCCACGGATATTTGTGAATGCAAGCCTCAAGGGTGGAGGCAATTTGGATTTGTTTGACCCTAAGCCTGGTTTAAGCTTATTTTTAAATTGTACTGTCATCATGTTTTTTTTAACGAGTTTCAGTTGGGTTAGGGGAAGCCGAACAGGAGGTTATGCAGAATATCACACATGCATCACAAGTAGACCATCAGCTGACCCTCCATCAACTAGGACTGTGGCCTCAGGAAAGCCCACCGGGGATGAGTGCAGGGTCCCTTTCCATGCGCGCCATGGCACTGCAAACATCCCGATATTATTCAACTGTTGATGGAGCAGCCGCTCTAAGCGCTACCAAAGAGTTAGGGTTCCTGTACTACCAGTCGGAAACAGCAGCCAGTAACTGTCAATCCGGTACCCTCAACCCATCGGAGGAAGGTCAACCCAATCTAATTGCTCAGGAATATGTGGTACTCAAGCATTCTCAAGTGCCCAGCTTTAGGGGTGGGGTGTGTCGGGAGTGGGGAGAGGCGTTCATTGCCCTAGACAAGAAACAAGATCTACCACTGGGTGTTTCTGTCGAATCACTGTGATAGCATCTCTGCGCCTGACTAATAGGCAAAGAAGGAGTATGGAAGCCGGGCGATAGGCAGGACCTATCTACTTCTTAAGCATTTTAGGTTTGCAAACCGGTAATTTGATTGAGTCACCAGCTCTAGGAAGGTTGTCATCCAAGACTGAAGAGGCCTCCCTCCTCTTTGGTTTAGTTTCAGAGGTTTCCTTCTCCTAGACGGATGATCTGGAAAGATCTACTGGGTCCGTCACCACTGAGAGGGTTTGCTCCGCGCCTGGGTTCTAATCCAGGTATTTCTGCGACCCCGCGTGGTTAGTTAATGTTATTGGGTTAGTTTGTAGAGGTTATATCTGCTAAAATAGTTACACTCCTCAAAGTGGATTAGGGGCATTGTTATTTCATTGTTACTGGATAAAGAGGTTGAGTAGAGCTCATGCAGTGTAAGCAACTATGATTGTAAGGAGGCTTGTTAGGAGGAGATAATGTGGTTTGAGGCTTTCTCTTTTGTATATATATATATTTTTTGATTTTTTCATTTTTTTAAATTTTTTTTTTATTCATGTGAGCTTGGGTCGAGTATAATATTAGAGTGTGAGTAGGTGTTAAGAATTGAACTACGAGTTGTGCCCAAACTATATTTTAGATGATAGCAGGGCATGAGATGCGAGTGCAATATAGTACGGGTAAAACAATAAGTTTTGAGTCATGTGTAATTTGGTAAATAGATATATGGGCTGGTTTTAGTAGGTAACCTGGTTAAAAAAGGGCATTACTATGCTTCCATTTCCATTGTTACTGGGAGAGGGTATAGGTAAAAATTCGTGCTGTGAAAGCAGCTAAATTTGCTACAGTATTGGATTGAGAGAGACGAGTTAATGTATGGTTAGATATAGTTTTGTAGGTTTAGGAATGGATGATTAGATATGGTTTAGTAGGTTTAGGATAAGGATAAAGTGTTAGGGTATGATTTACTTGTTATTAGAAATTCTGATTTGGTGCCCAAACCGAATATTTAGTAAGACTGAAAGATAAGATATGCTCAGTATAGATGCAAGAGAACATTTGATATGGAGTACAGTTATACCTGATAGATATAGGTTATTGCATATGTTGTAAATATAGTTAAATATAGATGGATGGATAAGTAGTGATGTATACGAATGCATGGAATTTTGGACAATTTGAGTAAGTTGCCTTTAGACTACAACGAAGGAGAATGACTTCGCCTTTCTCTTAATATCCGGAAGTTTTTATTTCAATGAGTACCGGTTTAGTTTGTGTAATGATTATTGCAATACTATCTCTTAATAAAGAGATATTAATGGTTGCTGTTCATTATAGATTACTTTAAGTCAATGTATAGGAATATGGCTAGTAAGTATTTACTTAGAAGCTTGGTTATGGGTAAGGAGTTTTAATCAGGAGCATGCCTAGGAAATTTTGGTTTTTAATGGGTATCGATTTTCGAGTCTGTTAGGGTCAAGGGCGGAGAGCAAGGACCTCTCTAAGTTACGTGAAATGGATAAGGTTTAGTGGCAACTTGAGAAATAGAGCAGTTTGATTTGTTAGTGATCAGGAGAAAGAGAATTTAAGTAAAAAATAAAAAGGTTTGTCATGCAAAACAGACGATGCAGTAATCTTGGAGGTAAAGTATCTATAGGGGGTACTTAGTATACAACCAGAAGTATTTTTCAGTTTTGAGAGGAATTTTAGGTGCAATAGTTTCATGGTTTGTTGTACAAGTCCGTAGTCTAGGTCAGGGACGAAGCACTTCTAATATTGCAACTGGGTGTATCTAATTTTAAAAGTAGTTGAATAGAGTATTATGAGGTGTTCTACTTAGCTTAGGGATAGAAAGGAAATTTAAGGTAATATTCAGAGTGATATAAGCAATTTCATGAGGATCAGATATATGATCACTGGATGTTATGCTGCTCAGAAGAATTCTTGTATCTATTCAGAAGGATGTCTTGGTGATATAAGGTCTGATACATTAAGAGTCTGAGGATACATGAGGTTGTGAGCTGATGAGAATTCAGTACAGGCATTAAGAGTCTGAGGTTTGATGCTGACTAATCCTCAGTTAACGCTTACTCTGCATCAAATAGATAACATACTATTTAGTTTGAGGCACTGTATGATAGGCTACTATATATATATATATATATATATATATATATATATATAAGTGAAACAGTAAAAGTCATGCTCATATTTATTTTTAAAATCACTCTTCATTTACTCTAATCTACCGGGGTTTGTAGGTGCTCCGCTTTTCCTGGTCATAAAATACGCTTAAATATGATATTTAATTTGATCAGATTACGTATATATTATAGAGTTGTGATTTCAATCGGAAAAATGTAGTATATATGTGCTATCAGCTAGAATCGAAACCTAAAGCAAAACTGTAGCATTTGAACCTGTGACGTTACCACTGTACAAACATGACACGCATACAAACTGATTAAAAATTAAAAATTAACAATAAACTAAGATAAACGTACAAAAAGTTTAACGATCATTCTTTCCAATTTTGACGCCTTAAAAACTATTTTAACCGGTTTAAGACTCATAAAAGAACGGCTCCCGCAAAAAGAAATCAATCGAGGCTAATAGCGCGGTTCTAACATTTTGAATGCTCTAGTTTGGTTTTCGGTTTCGATTCCAGCTGATGACACCCGGATATTTATTTTTACTTTTGAAATCATGACCCCATTATAATATATATGAAATCTGGACAAATGATAATATCATATTTTAGCGCATTTTAAGACCGGGCAAAGCTGGGCGCCCCCCCTGCTAGTATGAAAAAACTAGAAATTGATATAGTAAAATTAGCTAGAATTATTTATTAAATACAACAATAAATACTGAAAGGGTAAAAAAGAAAACTAAAAACTAAACTTTGATATTACTGCATAGTTAGGTCCTTACATCTTTGGGAAGTTCGGTAGAAAAAGACTCTATAGAGATGATTCAATATTTTTATTAACTGCGGTAATAGATAATTATACAAAATTATTGAGCAGTTTCATACCTTCTATAAAGAAACTGAGTTTAAATAACAATTGATATAACCTAAAAAATAATGAATTATTTAAATATAACACTTAACTTTATTAATAAACCAATATGACAAAAACATAATCACAATCGTTATTTTATATTTACTATAAAAATTTAAAAGAAAACAATATCGGTAAAGAAAACTATCACACCTAAGATATCTCCAAGAATATCCAGATTATTTAATAATAGACAAATATCTAATAGCAAAAAATATTACAAAGAATAAGGATATGAGATTGAAATTATATATATTAAAAAAGAACCGAATGAATGAAGAGAAAGTTGCAACACTAAGACTATCCCATAAGTAATCGCAATAGCATCCAGTTTAAAAACACTATTACAAGTAATAATAACTTTGAAAAAAAATGAGATCCCCACGAGAAAATAAAAAGAAACATAGACGTAGGAATTACGTATGGTTTAATCCGCCCTACATCACACATATACAAATAATTTACCGAAAGAATTTTACCAAATAATAGATAACATATATTTTTAAAGGTACCAACTAAGGGAATATTGTAACACGAAATTGTATTAGGTTATCATTCTTTAAAACCACTAACTAAGCTAAAACTTTAATAAGTTATAACAAATAAAGAAATTAAGGGGGTTTATGCAACAAATCAAAATAGTTATGATGAATCATTTTGTAACTGCAGAAATATTTTTAGAAGTTACTTGAAAAGTAAATAGAAAATTTCTAATATAGATATAAATGTTACGCTATTGATAATTATATGACCAGAACATATATAAGGCCCACGGAAGGCCAAGTCAAGAAAACATTCGGTAACAATATATTTTAGTAATTGTCTGTAAAGACGTAGTATCAAAGTTTACAGTTACCCAAAGGTGCTGAGTTCAATCCTGAACGAAGGCAGTGAAAAGTAACATTCAAAACAGAAAATCAGCAACTATATCCCAGAGCCTAGCTGGAGTCCGAACACGGTACCCCCGTAATAATAATAATAATAATAATAATAATAATAATAATAATAATAAAGGGTTGGGTTCGAGACTCCTAACAAACGGTTCCTCAGTTCGATACAAAACACCTGATGAAGGCCGGAGGGAAAAACGGCCGAAACGTTGTGACGATAACAACCACGATGAGGAAGTCAGTCTGACAATTTCAATCAATTTCAATCAACCACAATATATTTTATTTAAAATAACTATTGTAAGTAATAAGTAGAAAAATCGTTTTCAAAACGAGTAAAAATCTACGAAAAAACTCATTGAATACAAATTGAAATTGTTTGTACTAAGAGCGCCAGTAAATACTCATCGATTAAGTGCAGCCGTTGCAGCCTTTGCCATCCAGAGTCATATCATTTAATAATGTCTAAACTTAATAAACAAACTACAGAAGGTGGTTAAAAAGTGTTTGCATGTATTTTAATATATCCTGTCTCGACTTAAACATGATAAGATGTCATACACTAATGACTTGTACATGCTGTTTTTTTTACTTTTTAAAACAAACTGAAAAAAAAAAAACAGAAAAGAGGAAACTTGACAGAAAGCGATGAAAAAGGGAGGGCGTAAAAACTTAAGTATAAATGACTTAAACAATAGCCCAGATATAGTAGTATGAGGAGCACTGATTTGTTTGTTTAACGGTATATAATATATACCAAACTAAAATTAGTAATTTATAGTAAATAGGGAATTATTTAAAAAAATATATACGTATACATTTTAGGTCAATAAATTGTATTAGTGTATATATCTGCGTGAAACTAATAATGTACATTAATATATATATATATATATATATATATATATATATAACTACTTCATTTACTCACATAAATTTAATATACTAAAGTATAGATTTATGCGTAAACTTTAAATATTTACTTCAAAAGTGCTCAATACGTAGGTAGAGCTAGTTAGTAATTTATGCATAAGCCTGACGAATCCTACAGTGGATGTAACGCAGAATATTCAGTGTAGCTTAGTTGCCATATATATTTTATAAATTACTATATATATATATATATACATCTATATTTTTATAAAGTAATAGGGTTCGTGTGTTTCTGTCTGTGTGTACAGCTCTCCATCATCAACGAAATATAAAGGAGGTAAGAGGGTAGATCTCTCCTGGTAGGGAAACATTAGAACCCATTTTAGGATGTTTCTGTTATAGGAGACATAAGAATCAATGCCTAATTTCTTTATATACTAGTCTACAAACCACCCCCATATCGAATGACTTATGTTCATTTGCATATCACATTATATTAAATCTCTTTAACTAATTACCTCGACCTTATTACATATTGGAAATATTCTAATCATTTCAACTGTACTATTTACAAAATCTATTTAACATTTAATTATTTAATATATTTTCATTTAATTTTATATTCGATTTATTTCACTTTACGTATATTATCAAAACAATTCATTGGCGAGGAAAGCTTTATATTTTGGGATTGTATTGAAAATGTAATGGAAATTTCAATTTCGTTCCGTTTTAATCTTTTATATTTTACTTGCCAATATAATTGAAAGAATACAATTAAACTATCGTAATTTTATATAAATAAACAAAAACAAATATTTTAAAATAAAACTTTATTAGAAAAGAAATAATTTTATTTTTAAATGAAAAAAATCAATTTAGTAAAATAATTGTATTAAACACCCCCAGCCTTGTCAGCAAACCTGTAAACCTATAAAAGTTAACATTTCGAATGTAAACAGTGATTTTTCGATTTTGTTAGCGCTTGCCGCAATTAAAGACAATTAAAACGGAACTAACTTTATTTCCATTCTCTTTTTTAAACAACCCCCAAAACATAACGCTCTCTTCCAGTTATAGCCAATGTTTTTTTAATTAAATAAAACAGGTCAAAATAAACAGATAAGCGCATTTTCTTTTACATTTTTCTTACAACCATTGTCATTTAACCAACTGCAGGATATCGTTACTTTTGTGGGGTTGTTTTGAAAATGGCACGGAGATTATAATTTCGTTCCAATTTAATCTTTCTGGTCGAGCCTATTTCGAAAGCCTGTCTTATCATAGATTTGAACTACAAATAATTTATTACATTTTGATTATTACTATCTTAAGACTTAAAGCTTATATTTATTTCATTTTTCTATTTATATATTGAATTAGTTATTTCCAGTCTTATTTAAACTTAGCGCTTTCTTTAAACCGGATGAACCTTTTATAAAAATATGAGTTTAACGTAAAGAACACGAACAAGGTTTTATTCAACTGAATTTCTTCAAGTTTACTAACAAAATATATAAATTTAAAAGAGATATAATTAATAAAATAAAAAGGTTATGTAATTTAAAAGAAATACACGTACTCACAAAAGCAGAACTTTTTTTACACATTTTTTTCTTTAAAACCATAACAATGAGACTAACAATTACCTAGATCTTAGTAATTATTTGTTTTAATAGAACTGTTTTAATTGTACGGTTTACTTAGTTAACCTAAGTTGGTATTACACTTATTTTACATTTACTTTTTTTTTAATTATTACTTTTAGATTGTGACGTTTACACCCGGAAGTAATGAGTCACACGTAGGTCGCTTCTATTCATTCCTTTTGGTCAAGATCAAAGTGTAGTATCTGTTCTTCAGATGCTGCACTTCATTTTCTTGTTCTCTTTCGGTGGAGGAGAAATCCTTCACGACTGAGACAATTTTTATTTTTGTACCTTTTCTCCACGTTAAAAAACGACCCTGGTGTCTAACTCTGTCCCGTGGGGAGGCATAGTAAATAGGTACAATATAATTGTTTATAATTGTACTATTCAGAAATATTATTTATAGTTCGTCCATTTCAGTTAGTATACATTTCCTTTACGCTTAATTAATTTACAATCATTAATATCGTTAAACAATTCCGTTTAAAACCGAAATCATGCCACCCAAACGAAGTAGAAACGAAAGTGAGGAAGAAAGAATGGAAAGATTGGAAGCTAATAGACTAAGAGTTGCTGCAATTCGCTCCAATGAAAACAATTCAGATAGAGAAAGACGTCTAGAACTTAACAGGATACGTCAAAGAGGAAGGAGAGCAAGACTGTCAGATTTGTAAAGAGAAACCCAACGTGAAGCTGACATAACTAGACATGCTGTAAGGCGGTTAAATTCATCACAAGATGAAATTCAAGAAAGGCAAAGATATGCATTGGAGAGAGAAGCAATATTACGATCGAATGAATTATATGAGGTAAGTAGACGTACACAAGGTCAGTTGAGAGTGGCTCAACGACATCAGAATGAATCGGAAACCCAACGAAGCTTTCGCCTATACCAAGGGCAACAACGAGAGGCTGCATGGAGAGAGAGTATGACTTTGCCCCATCAATTGACAGAAAACGAGGCAGCTAGACAACGAATGACTGCTTTGAGACACCATGAAATAGAACACTGCAATAGAAAATGATTGCTCTATAACAAAAATAACTCTCTCACTATAGCTGATATAGGAAAAATGGACAAAGTATGTCAACATTGCTCAGCTGTAAAATTTAAAGGAGAAACCCCTGGTTGTTGTTGTTCTTCTGGCAAAGTTGTGCTTGATAGCTTTCCACCACTGCCTCAGTTGCTTCAAGATTTGCTCTCCGGCAATGGTCCCATCTCTAAAGATTTTCTGCAAAATCTACGCTGTTATAACAATTGTTTTGCAATGACATCATTTGGTCACTAAAATTGCGGCAGTACATGGGTGGAATCCTTCTTTTAGAATTCGAGGCCAGGTTTGCCACCAGATTGGGAGTCTTTTATCACCTGAAGATGAAACAGCAAAGTTTATTCAAGTCTACTTCTTGGATAGTCTGGAAGAGGAACTACATAATCGGGGACGTGACAGTAGACTCAATAGAGACATTCTCCAAAGTCTGACTGAATTTTTACATGAGAACAACAGCTTTATTTGTCAGCTGAAAACAACAAAGGAGAGGATTGAAGAAGAACACTTGGTAGAACATAAAGTTGTCATAAGGGAAGACCGAAGGCCGCAAGAAGAGCATCCACGGCGATTCAATGCTCCAACAACAACGTATGAGATTGGAATATTAATAGAGAATGAACCAACAGCTAACCGGGATATTGTCTTGCGTTTTAGAAATGATACATTAAAATGGATCTCCGAACTACATCCCCTCTACGATACTGTAATGTACCCGTTAATGTACCCCTATGGTTCTCCATCTTACAACATCTACATGAAGGCATCCAATGGGCGAAAAGTTACCCAACAGCAATTTTATTCGTACCATTTAATGACTCGGCCTGGAAACTATTTTCTCTGGTACCGAAGGCTATTTCAACAATGGCTGGTGGATGTGTACTGCAAGATTGAAACAGAACGTTTACAGTTCCTGAGGCGTGAGCAACAGACCCTGAGAGCTGACAATTATAGCAACTTGAGAGATTCAATTCTTAGGGAGGATGGGAATCCAGAACAGTTTGGTCAACGAGTTGTACTTCCGGCAACTTATACAGGAGGCCCTCGATACATGTTTGAGCGTCAAAGTGATGCCATGGCATATGTTCGGCGAATGGGCCGAGCCGACCTCTTCATCACGTTCACAACAAATCCAAAGTGGACAGAAATTACAGAAAATTGTCTTCAAGGGCAAGACCCTCAGGATCGTCCAGATATTGTTGCCAGGGTTTTCAGGCAGAAGCTAAAAAAGTTACTTGAATTTATTAAAAAGGGAGGATTTGGCAGGCTGAGGGCTTTCCTGTACAGTATTGAATATCAAAAAAGAGGACTGCCCCATGCACACATCCTCACCTGGCAGGCCCCAGAGGACAAACTTCTACCAGAAAAAATGGATCTCTGCATATCTGCAGAGATCCCTGACAAAGAGGAAGATCCTGATCTTCATGCTAAAGTGATGGCACATATGGTGCATGGACCTTGTGGACCATTTAATCCAAATTGTCCATGTATGATTGACAACAAATGTTCCAAAAAATACCCAAAAGAATTTCTTCAGTGTACCGAGCAAGGCCAAGACTCTTACCCCAAGTACAGGCGAAGAAAACCAGAAGATGGAGGCCAGACTGGTACAATAAGGATGAAGAGAAATGGTCGGTATGTTAATCAAGAAATAACAAACCAGTGGATTGTTCCGTACAACAAGGTCCTCCTTCAGCAGTTCAACGCTCACATTAACGTAGAAATTTGCAGCTCGATCCAAAGCATCAAATATGTCCTCAAATACGTGAATAAAGGATGTGATCAAGCAGTGTTTGAACTACAAAGAACTGATGGAGCAGCTAACCAACAAGGCCAAGTACAAAGTCACATTGTGGATGAGATCCAGCAGTTCCAGAATGCAAGGTATGTCGGCAGTTCAGAGGCGGCCTGGAGGATATTGGAACATCCCATCTATGAACATTTCCCCCCAATTGTACAACTTTCTGTTCATCTTGAAAATGGGCAGCGTGTCATGTTCTCAGCTGATACTGCTCTGGAACGAGCCCAAGGTCCACCGCCTGCCACAACTTTGACAGCATTTTTTCAACTCTGCCATGAGGATGACTTTGCAAGGGGTCTCAAATACGCAGAAGTCCCTGAGTTTTACACTTGGAACAAATCGACAAAGAAATGGATGAGAAGAATGCGTGGGGTACAAGTTGAAGGTACTGAAAATGATGATGTATGGAAGGCACCATGCATTGGGAGAATCTACACGATTAGTCCAAAAGCAGGGGAGTGTTATTTCTTACGCCTGTTGCTCAATGAGGTTGCTGGTCCAACTTCATTTCAAAATTTGCGAGCATACAATGGTCAGGTGTTTGAAACATACAGAGCAGCGTGCCTTGCTCGAGGCTTCTAGAAAATGACCATCACTTGCATCAAGCAGTAGGAGAGGCAAGTGCCACTCAATCACCTTCAAATTTGCGAAGCCTATTTGTGATAATTTTAACAGCCTGTGAGCCAAGAAATCCTCTTGAGATCTGGATGGCTTTTCGTGATGTAATATCTGAAGACATTCTTCACAGATACAGGCAAGAAGTTAACAATCCAGAAGCAGATTTTAATGAGGACATCTACAATAAAACTCTTTGTCTAATTGAAGAAAAAGTTCTCCTTATGTGCGGTCAACCATTGGCAAGCTATGGATTACCTGCACCAACGCAAGGGAGAGATGAAAGACTCGCGAGAGAGTATCAACGTGAAGTTACTTATAATCTTGAAGAACTTTCCCTACAAGCAGAAAATATGCAAGAAAAACTGACCGATTCTCAAAGAGAAGTTTACAATTCATTCATGGCAATGTTGGAAGCACAAGGTGAAATGAACAAAAACATGATGTTTCTTGATGCTCCAGGTGGTACGGGCAAGACTTTTGTAATCAATTTGATCCTTGCAAAGATTAGATCCATGAGAAAGATTGTGCTTGCAACAGCATTCAGTGGCATTGCTGCTACTCTACTACAAGGTGGCCGCACTCTTCACAGCACTTTTAAAGTACCCTTGGATACTCATCGAATGGATCAGCCAGTTTGCAAAATTACTGGTAACTCAGCCTTGGCAAATGTAATTAGAGACACCTCTGCAATCATTGTAGACGAAGCCCCAATGACGCACAAGAGTGCTTATGAAGCAATTGACCGAACACTGCAAGACATCACAGGAAACAAGAATCCCATGGGTGGCATTCCAACCTTATTTTGCGGTGATTTCCGTCAAATCCTCCCAGTGGTTAAAAATGGCACAAGGGCTAACATTGTCAATGCAAGTTTGAAACAATCCTATCTCTGGAGGCACGTTATAGTGAAGAGACTGACTACTAATATGAGAGCCTA
Source organism: Euprymna scolopes (assembly GCF_053919585.1). Lineage (NCBI taxonomy): Eukaryota > Metazoa > Mollusca > Cephalopoda > Sepiida > Sepiolidae > Euprymna > Euprymna scolopes. The sequence goes on along the minus strand of NC_136495.1, from coordinate 27,169,253 downwards.
TATCTCTGATAACACAGCTGCAGCAGACTTCTCCAAATTGCTTCTCCAAATCGGTAATGGTCAGTTTCCTATCACTTCTTCACCTGACACAATTAAGATTCCAACTGCGCTTGGTAAATGTGTCGGTAATCAGAAGCAACTGAAAGACAAAGTGTACCCAGACCTGCAAAACAATGGAAAATCACCGGATTGGCTTGCTGAGAGGGCTATTATTTCGCCATTAAACAGCAATGTGAATCATTTGAACAATTCAATAATGGATGAATTTCCAGGAGACACAAAGCAATACAAGTCAGTTGATTCTGCTACTAATGAATATGAAGCTGTTCACTACCCTGTGGAGTTTTTAAACTCTTTGGAGATATCTGGAATGCCTCCACACATTTTAAATCTCAAAATTGGATCGCCAATCATGATTCTTCGATCCTTGGAACCGCCAAAAACAACAAACGGAACCAGATGTGTTATCACCAGATTGCACACCAATGTACTTGAGGCCACCATTTCCTGTGGTCCCTACAACGGCGAAACCGTTCTACTGCCAAGGATCCCCTTAGTTCCATCGGACTCAGAACTTCCATTTAAATTCCGGAGACTCCAATTTCCTGTGAAGATGTGTTTTGCAATGAGCATAAACAAAAGTCAAGGTCAGACATTTAACACCATTGGCGTAGACTTGACATCAGACTGCTTCAGTCACGGTATGTTCTACGTCTCCATCAGCCGGACAGGAAGTTCAGAAAAACTCTACATTCTGGCTCCAAATCAAAGCAGCAGAAATGTAGTTTACCCTGAGGCTCTTCAGTGAAAAGTTCGAGAAATGGATATGAGGAAAAACTGACATGATCTGATTGTGGTAAGTTTTTAGTATTGAATGTGCAAGATAAAATTTAAGCAAGAGTTGAAAATTACTTCAATGAAAAATTTACTATGTAACATCAAGTAACCTTCCTTTTTGATGAAAATGTTTTGTGAAGTTCCTGATTTAATTTCAGTCACTACAAGAGGTAGTTAAAATGTTAATCACCTTATGCAATCGTTGCTCTTACAACATCAACTTACTGGAAAGGTGCCCACAGATTTTGGTACCCGAGTGCGCAACAAAGCTCCGTGCGAAGCACGGGTATCTTTGCTAGTATATATATATATATATATATATATATATATATATATACATTACCAAGTTATGAAAATATATTTCGCAATAAGGTATAAAATATTTCAGTGGTTCATTATCGTGGTGATACGTAAGCCTATTCCAATAGCGTGACTATTCTTCGCGATGATGAAACGCTGAAAACTCAGAATAGCTTAATTGCCATATGTATTTACTCTCCTAACGCATTGCGCACTATTTAAATAAATAGTGAAATCAATATATTAAACATTTTATCCTCTCATAAAAATTCATGTAAATACACGTTTTATATATATATATATATATATATATATATATATATATATATATATATATAGATAGATAGATAGATAGAAGATAGATAGATAGATAGATAGATAGATAGATAGACTTGTTTGTAATATACTGCATTTCACTGGGTTCGTATAATTCAGTAAAAAATAAATTAATTAAAAATTAATAACGTGATGGATTATGTCCCTTCGTAGTTAGGTTTTCCCAACTATCGAGAACCACAATAGAACGAAAGAGAATATTAAAATATTAAATAATAAAAAAATAGAATAGTATCCCTAACTTGGAATGTTGTAGGATTAATAAATATAAGGTAATGTCATTCTTTATTTCCTTATTTAATTAAATATTAATCTAAAATTGGTCTTAAATCTAAGTAATAAGACAGTCGATAGTTTGTAAACATTGAAGCCACCATTGGGCGAATACGAAACTAAAAATAACCGTAACGTTATAACTAGGTTGTTCTGGCCATATTATAAATATAAAAATAAAATTCAAAAATGTTTTTTTTTAATCAATTATAAGAAATAAAGAAATATAGATATCTAATTTAGGAATTCAATGAATAGTATTAGTAAAAGATATTAAATGGCTACGGTTTTTTGTGGAAACTTCTTATGACAGCTTCTTAAATAAGGATAGGAAAATTAGGTGATATATTAATATTTACATAAGCTCTTGACAAAGTATGCGTCCAGGATAAATGTTTTCGCATGCTTCATTTCCTTTAAAGGATATTTCTTTAAATAATGTTCTGTTGTTAAGTGTTTTTTTTTATTCCAGAATTCTTAAGAAAGGCTGGTTATGTGAAGATTTTCAAACGCCATAATGCTTGAAATTGTCCAACCGGTCTTGAAACAATTGTAACTTACAATGAAATACACTTTTTGTTGCTACCAATTCCTTTTTGAAGCCTTGATTTTGTTCATACAGTATATATATAATATATATATATATATATATATATATATATATCAGTTTATATTAGGTATATTCATAACATCGATGCATAAATAATTCCTGTTACTTTCATTTAGTTTATGATACAACCGAAATAAAAGATTATATCCAATTATATATTCACTATTGTTTTTAACTAGCTTTTTCACTTCCCAGTATCGTTTGTAATTACATCTAAATAAAAAGGACGTTTTTACTTTAACAAAATATTTGGATATAATCTTTAACCTATTCTTCTTCAGTTAATAGTGTGCCTTAAAGTGTACTCTTTAGAAATTTGAATTTCAAGTCGATGCGATAGGAACTATAATAGTTTTGGTAGAACAGGCGCGTTTGAGTCCATTTTACAGCGTGTGGTTTTCAATTGTACCAACTTATTTTATTGACAAATATTTAGATTTTTTCGCCTGTTCTTGCTCACACGCTCTAATTGTTTAGTACACAATTTTAAAATGAATGTTTGATTTTTACCTAAAATATCATGATAAATATTACTACGATATATGACTAAACGTACTGTAAAACCGTCTCTTACTAATGTACGGTTAAAGTCTAAGTTGCTGAGATGTACCAGCAATTTCCGTAAATAGTGACTAATTTTGTTTCCTTGCAGTGAAATAATTAAATGCAATATTTTCATCACTTATTGGATGAAGTAAGTTGCGTAAATATAGTGAGCTGTTAAGAATTGAAGTCTGCAAATGCCGGGTGCTTGGACCAGGATAATTCTGTATTCGTTTGAAATATTTCCTTAGATTTTTGATTGACGCCTAGAACTAGTCTTATTTTACAAAGACCAAATCTTCGGAAAGAAATTATTTTCTAACTTGTCGAGCCGTTATGACATTCTAGCCATATATATGCATAAATTACTAACACGAGTTGTTAATTTAAGCTCCCACATCATCACATGTCGAATGTACAGCTTCTTCAAATGTTGGGGTTCTAAATTTATAATTTTATTGCAAAACTAATGATAGAAAATAGAGGTAAAAATATAGCAACGCTGATATATTAAACTTTTAGATGTTTTGAATTGATCTTATATATAACTCTTTAAGGAACTTATATTACCTGCATTCTTGAATTATATATATATATATATATATATATATATATATAGGAAAATATTGAATGATGCTGACTATTTAGTTATGTAAACCATGTTATATGTTACAAAGTTATATATACATACATATATACAGTAATACCTTGAATTACAATTTTTATTCGTTTAATGACTGCCGATGTATCCCAGAAGAAAATAGTATCAATTAATATTGTTCTTTTTTCATATAAACGAAACTAAAAATTCCGTTCCAAGAATAAGTGATTTACCTACAGACGCATATTATGCTCAGATACACCCAAAATCACTACAAAAATACATCAATATCACAGACATATAAAAGTAAGTGTGAATAAAAAATTAAAAAAAAACTAGAGATTTACTAACCGCCTAGGCAAGTGCTAGCGTTCAGGATGCATTCCAAAATAAATGAGGAAAAGAACCAAGGCTTCACACAAAATACGATATTGTCACTTACTGAGTCAAAATGATACACAATTAAAAAGGTTGAATGAAGTTGCTAAATATAACAAAAAGGATGTCCAAACAAATAAATAATAACATTGTAACCAAATTACAATGAGCACAGAGATAAGCAGCCTACGAAGGTGATCTAAAGGTTAAGTCGGGGAGAGATAGCTGAGACACAATAGTCTGGTTCACGATCCATATACGCACAAAATAGGCATTATTCTTACTTTACATTTTCTTTTTTCTGTTATTTACTTTGTATATGAGGGTAGATGTTTAATTATTTGGCGTCGAATAATTTTGGAAATGGTATCTCAAAAATAGTCGTATTATAGTGCGTAAATAAAGATAACCTGTATCGTTGTATTCTAAAATGTCGTATCTTAGTGCATTTGTATCTAAAGATATTATTCTCTCTCTCATATGTATATATATATATATATATATATATATTTATATATATATATATATATATATATATATATAGTAAGTGGTTGTCATATATATTTTCATAACTTTCTACCTAGCTCTAGTTTTGTATTGAGTACTGAAAAAGTAATTACTGACAAATGTACGCATGACTTTATACTTACCTATATTAATTTATGTGATTAAATGAAGTAATATATATGTATATATATATATATATATATATATATATATATATATATATATATATATATACCTTTACATACCGAATAGGAAAACTAGCTAAATAACGTGTTCCCAGCATGTTTGTGAACACTAGTATATATATATATATATATATATATATATATATATATATATATATATATATATATAAGAACAAATTAAACACTGTAAATTATACTTTACAATAATTTAATATTCGTCAGGATATTAGATTAAAGATTAAACATCCAGAATATTTTTATTTCCGAGGCGAAATTATCAAGAGTCAATCTTCTCAGTAGAAGAAATACGATTTATAATTTTTACAAATAAGTTCAAATTAAATATTCAAAATATGCGTAAGTTCGTATAAAGATCCCGTTTGTAAGCGGTCGAGGTAGAAATATTATTTCGAATCGTTTCATTTCTTTCACCTAGGTATTGGGAAACAGGTGTAAAACAGTCTTCTTTAGCCAGTGTAAAATTTAGTGATAACCAAAATCTTGATTTAAAAATTAGAACGAAAGTAAAAACGTACAATGGAAATCGAAGTAAACAAAGTTTGTGCCATTGTGACTTAAACAGATTGTCCTTGAAATAGTTACGAGGGGCGTGCAATAAGTAATGCCCCTGGCCCACTTCCTATAGCAGTAGAGCAACGAAACTTGGCACAAGTATTAGTCTTTCTTTACATAGGAAACCCCCAGCGTTATGCATTTCTCCAATCGTTTGATGCAGCTCTGGAAACCGTTTTTGTAGAACACGCCATGTTGGTCCTCCAACCACGACGTGACTTTAGAAACCAAGGCTGCATCATCTGGAGAATGCTTTCGTTGCAAAAACAACTTCATGGCTGGAAAGAGGTAAAAGTCAGAGGGTGCAAGGTCAGGAGAGTATGGAGGATAAGGAAGGAGTTCATAACCACACGCCCGTTCTTCTGATCTGGCGACATGCGAGTTGTGGACCGGATCGTTGTCCTGCAGGAGGAGGGTAACTTTGCTGATCTTGCCCATCCTCTTGATTTTGATAGGTTCCCTTAATTTCTTCAAAAGTGAAGCATGATAGGCTCCTGTAATTGTGATACCCTTAGCCAGGAAATCTGTCATCACTACTCCATCCTGGAACAAGAAGAATGTGAGCATGACCTTCTCAGCGAAGGGCTGCACCCTTTCTTTCTTTGGAGGTGGTGAGTCCAAGTGCTTCCACTACATTGACTGGGCCTTGGCCTCTAGATCATAGTGATGGACCCAGGTTTAATCCTGTGCAATCAGCCTTTTGAAAAACTTTGACTCATCTTCTTGGCACATGTAAAAAGTCATCCACGAGCACCTAACGCGTTCTCGCTTCTGGAATGGTGTGAGCAACCTGGGAATCCATCTGGCATATATATATATATATATATATATATATATATATATATGCATATGCAAATGGTCATGTATGATAATGTCCACAGACCCTGTACTAACCTTTACATCTTAGGCTATTTGGCGAATAGTAATGCGCCGATCTTCCAAAATGGAAGCCTCAACTTGAAAGACAGATACCTCATCAATGGAAGAAGGAGGGAGGGGGGCCAGGTCTGGGAGCTGTTTCAACAGACTTACACGTTTGAATTCACGATGCCAGCGTTTTACAAGGTCATATGATGGGGCATTATCGCTATAATTTTATTTCATTTCATCCAAAGTCTCCTGATGTGTGCGTGCTTTCAAATACAAAAACCGGATCACTGCTTGACATTCAACAGGCTCCATTTCACACCTGACTCTGTTCAAACACCTTTCAAACAGAAACCACACTTAGTTCAGAGCTGTAATTTGGCACATAACTCACAGACATATAAATCATTGCACATGCAAAATTTCAGCTAGATCAGACAACGTATGCTTATGCGTCAAAAATGCGGACATTGAATTTCTGCGTAGGCGTAACATATGTTCGCTAGTTTGCAGACTCTTATGAATTTTTAATCTTTAATTTACTTTTTACAGCTTTCATTTCTTTTTCTCCATTACGAGAAATCTTTACACTAAAACGGTTTTTTTTTGCATGTATGATTTGTTGTCTTTTAATGCAGTTTCAACTCAGGCCAGTACCAGGAAATGCATAGCTGCGCTATAATATGCATTTCTTTCCTCTATGTGAAAAACGCATTTTTTTTAAATCCCCGGATTAAGGAAATCTTAATTCTTCTTATTTGAGTATCATAATTATCTATATTAACTTTATATATATATATATATATATATATATATATATATATATATGTGTGTGTATTTATATTATATATATTTATATATATATATATATATTCATATTTATATAAAATGAGTTAAGAAATTCCAACGAGAAACATGTATATTTAAATAAGGGGGTGGTCATCAACAATGTGTTTTTTTTAACATTATTTTATTGTTCCGTGTTTTGGTTTTTCATTGAAGATTATGTTTAGATTATTGTAATAATGTTTTTAAATAATTGAAATCGTTTTTACGCGTTTCAGACGTTCTGTGAAACATCCTCTTCAGAAAGTATATAAAATGATTAGAATATATTCAAGACGTGTTAAAAAAGTAAAAGAATATTTTCGTAGTTCATTTGAAATGTACCGAGAGGTGGAAACATGTGTAAATGATTCTACTTTTCATTCGTATGTCCAATTTTTATTACTGGTTCATTGGGCGAGACTGATTTCTTATGTTTTACTCTCTCTCTCTCTCTTCCTCTCCCTCTCCCTCTCTCTCTCTCGCTTTGCTTGTGTTTCTATTAATCTTTCTTTGTTTTTTCTAATTTTTTTTCCTTTTTTACTCTTACTTTAGTGGGGGTTAGTGGCCCATTGTTGCTTGGTCAACTGGGTGCATAGGGTAGGATGTGTATATTTGCGCGTGCGTGTGTGTGGGGTGTGTGTGTGTGTTTTCTTTTATTGGTTTAATGAATGTATGTTCTTTTTTATAGTATTATAAAGTTATTTGCTTCCCTAGGAAGGTAACTTTGATTCAAGGTCGTTACTAATGTGTGTGTGGTAGGAGGGGGGCAGCTCATCTGAAGTAAGGGTAGAGGTGTTTTCATTCAATTTTGATATTTATTGTTTTGGATTCTAAGATATAAGTATTGTGATTTTTCGTTTTAGTCTTAGACTGTTCGGATATTCTTAATGTTATGTTTGTTTAGATAAAGCGGTGTATTAATAAATATATGTAGGGGATTTTTAATGTTTCTATTTATTTGTCTCCCCATGGGAGTATGGCCAGAGCCAGGATCGGTTCTTAGTGTGGGGAAGATCTCGTTCCCCAGAGGAGAGGGGACACTTGGAGGGGTATAGGTATGGGAGGAGGAATGCTAGAACGGATGATAGTTATCTCAGTCATGAAAGATGTCTCCTCGACTGACTGAGGGGGGAGGTATTGGAGCAGATATTATACCATGGTTCTAGGTGTTTCCTAGTGTTGTTGGTTTCGAAGTTAAGTAGGGTTGGTAGTGTTCAATGTGTTGTATTAGAGACAGGGGTGTTATGTCTGTGTGTGCTTGTATGCGTGTGTGTCTGTGTGTGTGTTTTAATGTGTCGGTTCTGATTTATGTGTGGATGTGTATATGTATATGTACGTGCATGCGAGTGTGCCTTGCATTTCATGCTTTTGTGTGTTGATATTAAGCTTTGTTTAGTTCGGGAGTGAATCTTGTTATGAATTTTTTTTCCTGTGTAAGTAAATACGAATAATTGTCTGTTTGGGAGATTAGCATTATATTGTAGCTAGTTCCACTCCATGTGTGTACGTGTTTTGAAACATAGAGGTGTCTGTTTGATGTTGCTCTTATGTAATGCCACTCTATTGCTTAAATTTATGGTGGCGCCTATGTAGGATTTGTTGCATGCTGTGCATCTTAGTACAAAACCTACATTTCTGGAGGTGCAATTTAGATCCTTTTTTTATTTTGAATGTTTGTGTTGAGTTTTTGAATGTGTATGTGTTTCCTTCTATTATTATGTCACATCGCAGTTTGTTGCATTTTGTAACCCCTTTTGTAGTATGTGGAACGAGTTTTGAGGAAGTTAAGACGTGCTTTAGGTTTTTGGGTTGGCGTTTGCTTTCAAAACATTAAAATGATCGAAACATAATTTTCAATAGAAAAACCACAACAGGGAATAATAAAATAATGTTAAAAAATACACATTGTTGGTGACTACCCCCTTATTTAAATATATATTTATATATATATATATATAATATTCCAATTTGTAAATATACCAAAAGTAGCCCCCCCATGCTACGTCACATATGGAAATCCGAAGTCGGCCTAAATCATTCCTCCTAATAGATTGATGAGATGTATCTATAATTCTAATAGCCCCTAATGTTCTTTTTCACTACAACCTCACATTCACAGATGATGATTTTTGTTTTAGTTGTTTCTACAAATACTATTTTCACCTTTGTTCCTCGGAATTGTTTGATCTCTTCCAAGCGTTCGTTGTTCCTGTTCGCTTGAGTTGTTGTCTAGAGGTAGTCATCAATTCGTTGGTATAATACCTCCTTGTAATGTAGCTTTTTTATTATTTCCAAATACTGCAATGCTTTGGAACTCTATTCATGCTCTCTATTTTAATTCTTCCTATTGGCATGGACATTTAAAAATGTCTTATGGTTTTTTAATCTATCAATTAAATAAATCACGTGCTTAATAAAGTATATCTACTTGAGTTACTCACATAATGTTTATAAGGAGGACAAATATTGTTTATTTACTTCAGTTTCTACATATTCAGATTGTCAGTGTAGAATAACGTGGAATAAGAAACTAGGAATAGAATAATAGAAGTGAGAAGAGAAATAGTAACATGAAACATAATCTATAAACATCATAAGAGATTTGTCAAAATATAGTTTAAAAATAATCCATGTACAGTAGCATCCAAAACTAAGAGATAAAATGTTTAAACCTAATATTTGTTAGAATTAACGGCTGTAAAACGTCTGGTAGTCGTTATCATCCATAATAAAATACTAAAATTTGAATCATTTGCAAAGGCTAGAAAAAGAATTAAAGCAGTTATTTATTTATTTTCAAAATAGGCACGTCCAAAAGTAACCAGCAAAAAAAAACAATAAAATTACATGTGCAATCAATATTTATTAAAATAGCATTTGCTCTTAATTGCAGCTGTACATCTTTGCCTACAGAACGAATCAGTTCTTAACAATCCTCGATACTAATTTTAGATCATTCTTTTTGAAGCTTCACCCACAAATCCTCCGTGTTAGTGAGATTTCTTTCCATAACTTTCACTCCTACGATCTTTCAAAGATTTTCTATTGGATTTAATTCAGGACTTTGCGGTAGCCAATCCCTAATTTCAAGATCTCACTGCCATCTTTGCCTTGTATCATAGGGAATTATCCTGCATGAATGTAGCCCTATCGAAGCCTGATCTGTATGATTGGAATAACATGATCTTGAACAATATTTTTATAGACCTGTGCATTTACACGAGTTTGGAACTGGACAGGAGGCGTTGCACCTTGGCTAGAAAACATTTCAAATACCATGACGCTTCCGCCGTCAAACTTGACAGTTTTCTTAGTACACTTTGCACTTAATCTTTCACCAATATGTCTCTTTACATTATTTTTCCTAATCCTCTCTCTATATAAAAGGCGAAATGTGTGTTAGTGTGTGGGTGTATGTGTGTGTGTGTGTGTGTTTGTATGTCTCGCAAAAACTTTCGACAGAGGAGACGGATTTTCGCTAGATCGGTATCATCTTGAAGCTGGACCCCCGGACGACAAATAACGAAAAATTGGCTAAAAACATTCATTTTTCGTCTACAACTAGACCCTTTTTTGTAGGGAGAGGTAGCAAAAATTCGTTCCTTCATTTTGTCTCCTACTGCTACTATGACGATAGCGTGATATTTAACCTAGAAAACTAACGTTTGTTTAAACCACCTGCTGTTTCTTAACGCTTTATTTCGACGCTTTCACTTTTCTGTCTCTTTGGCGTCGGGGTAACATGTTGGACTGTTTGTTCCGCCTTAACCTCGCGGCTTTGGGTTCAAGCCTACCTACCTACCAAGTATTGTTTTTTTTTTCTTTTATACATCCAAACATCCGGGAAACGTTTTTGTTATTTTATAATTTTTTAACAGGGTTATTAATTCACTTCTTCTTTTGTTTACCCCTCTCCTACAAACACACCTCTAAACACACGGTCATCAGTGCTGTTATTGGAGGTTCCATCTGAGGTATCAGATACAATTTTTGCAATATTGAAACATGGTTATTTATGCCATGTTTTCTGCTTTTCACTGCTTTTTGTGTTTCTGTTTTTTTTCCAACAAGTTCATTTTTTTTACGTTTGTTCGCTGTTTTGTTGTTGTTGTTGTTGTTTTTTATTTTTGTATTTTCGATTATTTTATAACAATTTAACATCGTTTTATTTATAATATTTACACAGGGTTATTAACCCACCGCTCACCCTTTACACACCCCTCCAAACACCCGGGCAACGCCAGCAACCCAGCTAGTTGCAAACTTGCTATTTGTTTAATTTAAACAAAGAACAAGTGAATTTATTGGAAGCCAATAGAAAAATGCGAGCAAATAATATGGTTAAGCTTAAACATAGAAATATTAAGGTCTAGTTGTAAAACTGGAAGAGAAAAAGACAAAATATTCTAGCAAAAAATATAGAAAATTATAACTTAAATTATTGCAGCATTACATTTTTTAATTCGATTTATAACATTTTTTTTACACAGTGATCACCACTTTTTAAATAATAAATTGTAAATGCTGCAATATTTTAAGTTATAAATTTATTATATTTTGTACTAGAATATCCTGTCCTTTTCTTTTCCAGTTTTAACAACTAGTCTTTTACTTTTCCATGTTTGAGCTTAACCATATTACTTTAAAAGCTCGCATTTTTCTATTGTACCATAATTTTATATCTATATATTTTAGTGGAGTCAATTTGACTTCATTGCTTTTTGCTATTATCATTTTAGGACCAAAATCTTCATATACTAATCTGTTACTTCACCAACCAAGTCTAGCCTGCATTCGTATTTTTAAAAGTTACGCGTTTATTTCACATCCTTATAAAATCTCTTATATATTTCTCGAGTGAAGTTTTTCGTTTTACGAAGGCAGAGAAAGTTTCAGCCATGTTGTCTTTCATATCAAGTCCTACTGTAAAGAGTTGCACCAAGAGTCAATTTTTCGAGATATATACTGTCATATCAAATGACCTACTGCTGATGTTATATACTGGCATAACTGCTTGTGCGATGATAACTGTTTCTATTTATATATGAAATAATAAAACGTCAACTATCATGATAAAAGTGTGTTCTAAACAGGCATATATATTTCGAACGCGCCCCTGACATATGAAAAAAAACTACTGTTGATTTAAGATGGCAAGCCTTTTGGCTCGTTTAATAGACAAAACTTCTCAAATACACTTGTGATGTAAGAATGTGTTAAGTGTTAGCTTTGGTCAACATCGCCTGTTCCGCCTTTTAACAAATTATTTCGATTATCGATTATCGATATTAATCGAAGACATTCCGATACATAACCTAAGAATACTGCCAGACACATAAAGTGTCTGTGTGTAAAATTTCATAAAAAATAAAGCTCTTTTAAAACAATGAAAATGTTTTTCGTTGGAAAATTCTTTTGTCAGTTCGCCAATTAATTTCCTGCATCCCCGAATCGTTTTACCCAATGAACTAACAATAATACAAATGTTCTTAAAAGGGATCATCACTTGTTTATCATGAAACATTTTCCAAAAGGCTAAAACCAAAAAATACATTATATCATTGCTCTCTAACAGTGTTGATCAAACACCAACTCCCTTAATAGGCATGAAAAATATTTTTCATAATGGATCTAGTTTTATTCCTTCAGACACATAAAATTAACCGATTTATGTCATTTAAAAAAATATTTCTTGCATACTATATCCGTCACTGTCTCCAAAAATTAATGTGCCTGTTATTTATAACCTACTGTTTATTTGTCTATCTATCTATCTATCTATCTATCTATCTATATATATATATATATATATATGTATATATATATATATATATATATATATATATATACTAGCATGAGCGCCCGGCGTTGCCTGGCTGTTTGAATGAGTATGTTAAGCAAAAGAAAAAGTGGTAGTAGGAGGCAGGCTCGAACCAGTACCGCAAAGGAGGAAAAGAACGGGGTAAAACCTAACGTTAATGCTGTTACGGCCACCGCCAAACCGGAAGGCATATTTTTAAAAAATTAAGGCTCCCCCGTACAAAAATGCCTACTTGAAGGGGAAAATATTAATGTTTTAGCCAATTTTTCGATATTTGTCGTACTTTAAAACGATACTGATCTTGGTATAATCAGTCGACTCTATTGAAAGTTTAAGGCAGACATGCAAACAGACATACATCCATACATTTATATATTGGTAAGTAAAAATTTTCGACCCAAACTGATGAAAAAGCTTGTCCCATATCTGAATACCCTTTATATAAAATTTCAACTATTTAGACCAGAAATTGTCTGAGTATTCTGGAAGAGACCGCTGAGGTCGATTTTTTTTTCTTTTGACCCCTATTATGACGCCTTAAAACTTATTGTTTTGGGCTCAAATCAAGTTATTAAGTTAGACCCATGTCCAAGGAACTTATATCTAAAATTTCACGTGTTTAGACCCAAAATTGTAGGAGGAGTTAGATAGAGTTCTCAATGGTCAAATTGTTAAACTTTTAACCCTTAATCGCCAAATTTCTGGCCAAAAACCGATCACATCGATTTTCCAAAATATCAGTAATTTCGATATCAAATTTCGAGTCCGAAAACTAAAAATTGACAGAGTTATTTTGCAGGGAAATGTACACAGACACACAGACAGACACTTTCTCTTATATATATATATATATATATATATATATATATATATATATATATATATATATATATATATATATATATTTAAGTACAACTGTACCTAGAATTGAATGTAATGTGACGGCAATTCACCAAAAAAGGTAAATAAATAAAAACAGCCAAAATAATGTACGTGTAAAAAAATAACACTTTGTTATTTCGATCCGCGTAATGAAAGGAGCGCCAAGCACCTCATTGCCCCAAGGCTGTAACATGCAGTGGTTGTTTAAATAATAATCAGGAAAAAATAATAAAATCAACGAAACCGATTAATCAGTTATTAAGTTTGACAAGCGTATTTAGATGTTAAGTTTGTTTCGTAATATGAACAATATATATATATATATATATATATATATGTATGTATGTATATGTAGTCATCGACATACGTGTGTTTGTGTGTATGTGTGTGTGTGCTTGTGTGCTTGTGTGTGGGGGGTGTTGGCGTGGGGGGTGAGTTAGTGTTTTCTTTTGTTTTAGTTTAGTTGAATAATTTTTAGAATATGTTTATAGACATTTCAAAAAAGCTGTTAGCGGTGCGGAAATGTGTCAGAATGAAATAGGACTCAAAACAAAAGGGGAAAATTTTAGAAAAAAAGTGAAAAAATTTGTTTATTTTGGTTTTGTTAAAAAAAAATGGAAACATAAAAAAAAATGTCAACAATAGTAAAAACAACCTTATTCTCAATTTTAACTTTTGTCTCGTTTCCAGTCCTGTTGCTATTCAGCATATTTCCGCATTGCTAATAGACGCCTAAAAGCATTCAATAGATCTCTTTGTCTCTTTTTCTCTTTATTTACTTCTATCTTCCTCTCTCACTTGCCCCCTCTCTCTCTATTCCAATCTATTTCTCTCTTTTAGTTTGATTTTACTCTAAATGAAGTTCTCAGAAATAAAGCTCCTTCCTTGCGGCTGGCCACGTGCGTTGTATTAGAGATACATAGACGTTCGAATATTTTATCAACGTTTTCTTTTACCTCTCAAACGCGAAGTAAAAACGTTAGAACATAATTTTACTAGCAACTCATCGTGAATATTATAATGCAAAATATAATTTTGCTGTGGTCTCTTGCTCTTAATAGAATCTAGGCTAAGAATTATTTTATTCTGGTTAAGTATCTTTCTTTGTACTGCTTTTTTTTTACACAGTGATCACCACTTATCAAGGCCCGGAAGCCACTCAGGGATAAGGGTTATTGCAAGTACATTACGTTAGTGAGGAAATTTGATGAAGTGTTTACTTAAGGGGGCGGTTCATTAGGAATTTGTTAACATTAGACTTGAAGACATCCAAGATGTAGTCCGGAGGGAAGCAGGCAGACGGAACAGAGTTCCACAGGCGTGCAGTTCTAAGAAAGAAGCTTTGTTCATGAAATCCGCGTATTGATTTAGGCAAAGATATAGAGTGGGGGAAACTTTTCACAATGGATTCAGCTAGACGGGTGTTTTTCGTGAAAGATTGACGAGGGGGGGCAGGGATTGGAGTTCAGACGAGCACCTGCCATGACAATAACGATAAAACAAGGATAGACTCGCAACGTCTCTTCTGTGGGAGAGGGGTTGCAGGGTAGAGAAAAGGGCATCCCCCACTAAACCACGAAGTCTATTTTGTACTCTGTCAAGGCATGATAGGCTGTTTTTGGCAGCTCCTGCCCAGATATGGAAACAGTATTCCATCCTTGGCCGTACTTGGCTTTTATATAGATAGAGAATTGCATCAGTAGTGAGATATCTTCTGGGGCGGTAGAAGAATCCCATCATCTTTCCAGCGACCTTGGCAACAGACTTGATGTACGTGTTCCATTTCAGATCAGGAGTAAAGGTCAAACCCAGAAGCTTGTCAAAACACGGGGCCTCACCCAGACGAGAGCCATCCATCACAATTGATGCCAGCTGGGGATCAGAGCGTTGATGATGTAAGGATAGGAGTTTGGTTTTGGATGCATTAAAGGTAACTAGCCACATCTTCCCCCACTGAACCACGCGCTCGAGATCAGAGGAGAGAGAATCAGAGAGAACTTTGTCATTTACAGCCTTTGATGTGTTGCCGTAGATGGTCGTGTCATCAGCATAGATGTCAACGAATGATTTAAGTATGTGTTTAGGGAGGTCATTGATGTAGATCAGGAAGAGAGTTGGGCCCAGGAGTGACCCCTGGGGGAGTCCAGCATTTATATTGCAGGCCTCCGATTTTTGTCCATCTACCACTACTCTTATGAGCCTATCGGAGAGAAATGATTTAATGATTGAGAAAACATTTCCAGTTATACCGTAGCTGGAAATCTTGTGAAGTAGACCCTTATGCCATACTTTGTCGAAGGCCTTTGATATGTCAAGAGCAATTGCCCTAGAAAGGAAGCATTTGTCAAGAGATTCACTAATCCTGTGGGATATAACCGTCAGCACATCTGCGGTAGATCTTGCAGAGCGGAAACCATATTGTGTGTCACTAAGAAGGTTATTCCTGCTGAGGTGGTTGACTATTTCTCTATTTAATATGGATTCCAGCAACTTACTCATAACACAGAGAAGACTTATTGGTCTGTACTGAGAGGGAGATGACTTATCACCTGAATTCTTAAACACAGGGCAAACTGATGAGGTCTTCCAGGGGTTCAAAAAGCACTTATCCTTAAGGCAGCGCTTAAATATTTTCGTAAGTATGGGAGTAAGTTCTGGTTGAAGCTTTTTTAACACTATAATTGGGATGCCATCAGGGCCAGTTGCTTTACTGGAATCTAGGTTCTTTATTAGCTTGGCGACCTCATGCACGGATATTTGTATGTTCCCTAGCTTGTTCTGTGTTATAGGATGAAATATGGGGAGTTGATGGCCTTCGTCGCATAGGGTAGAATTAGCTGCTAAGTTCTTTGCAAATAGTTTGGCCTTGTCTCACGCTGACGAGATGACCTCTGGTCCATTGATAATGGTTGGGATAGAACGCACAATTCTGTTCAGGATCCTATTTGTTATTTGCCAAAACTGGTGGGAACCAAGCCGCTGATCAGCTACCTTGGATTTAACAGACTGGGCATATAGCTCTCTTGCATTTTTTATTACTATTTTACAGTGGTTGCTGGCAGTCCTGAAAGCAGCTTTAGTCTCAGTGCATCTATTACGTTGGTAGCTATGGAAAAAGTGATTTCTGTGCGCGATAGCAGCAGCACATTCTGGGGAGAACCATGGCTGCTGTTAGGTTTTTGTTGGAATTTTTTAGATGGTATAAATTGGTCTATGCCTACAATTAACCATTCGGTCAGATCTGATACTATAGAGGGCACTTCCTTTTTAAACATGGAGTGCAGAGGTAAATCAGATATGAATGTACGGAAGCTATCCCAGTCAGCCATAGAGTATCGGTATACAGTACGGTGGAGGGGTACGTCTGGGGGCTTCTTATATTTCGTTTTTAACTTAACTGATACGACGGAGTTGTCGGAGGATCCTAGAGGAGAATGAACGGTACATGAACATAGCTCAGGGGACGTTGAGAGAAAAAGGTCTAAGAGGCTTGCATACTGATTGGGTGTATCGGGCACACGGGTGGGTTCGCGAACAATCTGAGTGAGGTCATAAGCAATGGCAAAATCATGACAAAACCTCCCCTCATCATCTGTCTTATTTGAATGGGTCAGCCATTCCACGTTATGGACGTTGAAGTCACCACAGATGTGAATGTTAGCCGAGGGATGTGAAGACAGTATGTGGTCTATTTTCTCAGATATGCTCTTAAAGATAGTAACTCCGCTGTTGTGGGGCCTATAGAGGGCAAATATAAAACCAGTGGTGTTAGCAAGTGCAACCCTGAAGCACATATAGGGTAAATTAGGATCTTCTCTAGAGATATCCCTGCCACATGGGAAGCCATCCTTAATGTAGGCACATATTCCATGCCCATGGCGATCTTGGGAGTCAGATTTAGCTTCCTTTGGAGAATGTACACCATTCCAAGTAAATATCAGTGTGGATAAAACATACTGGGTATATCTTATTTTGCCTATGGATACTCTGGTACTTTGAACATTTTATCAGCGTTATTGTAGAGAAAAACATCCCCATGCAAGGTTGTTTTAATAAACCTCTGTATAGTGAGAACCTGAACATTCGAGGAAAGCGTTTAGGAAATATTCAAGTTCACTCCAGTTATCAATCGTCACCAGTAGGCATTCAAAGCTCTCTATATATATGTGAGTTGAGAGAAATGATAATACAGTAGAACCCCGGGAGACAGTGGCATTACGATACGGTTTTTCCAATTTTACGACGTAGAATACGAAATTTTACGGCCCCTGGTTACGGTATATTCCTCGCCTTATGGTGTTATTATTAATTTTATTTCGTTATATGTTATATACTTATATACGCTACTGTATCTTGTTACTAATTTATAGGCTTTATACCGGGGTTCTACTGTATATATATATATATATATATATATATATATATATATATAAAATAATCTCACTGTTCAGGTGGTTTTAAATCAGTAAATATTTCCAACTGATGTTTCAAAATCTTTTGTCTACACAGGCATTTGTTTGTCAGTGTGGAGCTGACTACGTTGGCAAGACATCCCGAAGATATTCGACTACACCAGGTTTCGAGAACATCCGGGCACTCCCAAGCTCATGATTCCGCCATCGGTAATCACCTGATTAGTATAAATAGGTGTTCTGATCAATATTCCGATGGGTGGTTTTCTGTTTTATATAGTGCGAGGTCGAACAATCATCTCTTTTTTTTTAATTTTTTTTTTAATTCAATTTTCACCCCAAACAAGGCACAGTGCCACTTTGAAGCAGGGGGCTACTATTAGGGAATTAATTAGCGGGGTCATTATGAAGGGAGAAGAGTAGAAGATGCTTTTTAACATTACACTTGAACTTCTGCATATCATTGCAGTTGGGAAAGCAGAATCCCAGAAGGTATTTCCAAAGACCCGCAGTTCTGGGGAAGAAACTATTGGAGTAAAAGGTTTTCTTGCACCTAGGGATCTCTACTGTAAAGGGATGAGACTTAGTAGCTTGTCGGGTTTGTCGGGGGTAGTTACGTCGGGGAGGTACAAGTGTTTGCAGTTCTTCAGAGCATTCACCATTAAAGTATTTGTAGAACAGGCAGAGGGATGCAACATCTCGTCGATGGGACAGAGGTTGAAGCCTAGATGACAGTTCAGGACCTATCAGGTTGGCGACTCTCTTTTGAACTCTGCCCAGGAGAGAGAGACAAGCAGCAGATGCACCAGTCCAGATGTGACAACAGTACTCCATACATGGGCGAATGGTTGCCTTATAGAGGTATAGGATACTGGCAGGCGTAAGTAGTTTTCTAGCACGATAGATGGAGCCAACCTTCATTGCAGCAGCCTTGGCAATGCTCTCAATGTATCTATTCCAGTTCATATTCCCTGTAAACGTTAGGCTGAGGAGTTTAAAAAAAGTACTTTCAGGCAATGAGTTCTTGGCCATTACTATTGGTGGTAGAGAAGGTTTCTTGTAGTTATTGAAGGAAACAAGCTTAGTCTTAGCAGCATTGAATGTGACCAACCATTTTTGTCCCCATTCCACTACGGATTGGAGGTCATCCTCTAGTGTTTCTGCCATTTCCTTGGATATGTGTTCATTTGTTTTCCCCTCATATCTGTTATAGAGAGTGGTGTCATCGGCAAATATACCCATCTCCGAAACAATATTATCAGGGAGGTCGTTTATGAATATCAGGAATAATAGAGGTCCAAGGATAGACCCCTGAGGTACTCCCGCATTTATGTCATATTGTTTGGATGTATGTCCGTCGAGGACAACTTTGATTGTTCTATTACTTAAGAAGGATTTAATTACATTATGAATTCTTCCAGTGATTCCATATGATCTAATTTTCGTCAATATTATTGAGGCGTAAGTCATTAATAACTCTCGACCTAGCCTGTGTAGACAAAAGATTTTGAAACATCAGTTGGAAATATTTACTGATTTAAAACCAGCTGAACAGTGAGATTATTTTTTTTTCTCACTGGTCTTCTAACTGAAACCAAATTCCCCTCTTTCCTCACTCGATTCTTAGTTTTTAATTTATAATTCTGACGTTTCCTCTTAGAGGGTCAGGGAATTTTAAAATTTATTACGTGAAATGGTTAAATTTCAATTCAAAAGATTTTTATTAGTTTATGTAATACAAAGAATACATTTAAAATATTATAACTCCTTACCTTATATGATTTTTTCACTTCATAACTTTTAAATTTATTGAATGACTAAAATTTTATAAATATATATTTATGTATATATATATATATATATATATATACATACAATTTTATTTTTATTTCATTTTATTTTATTTCATAAAATTTATTTTTATTTCATATTTATATATATATATATATATATATATATATATGCATGCTTAGTCTTCGTTTAAGGATAGTTTAGTTTAACTAAGGCTTATTAATACTAACCGCACGCAGCATGTGTAGTCTTTATGCAATGTCTACACTGCCGCTTCCATTGAAACCTAAATTAGACAAAAATAAATCATACATATTTTTAATATATACAAATTCTCAAACGGAATTCACTTCTTCTTAAAATAAATCTTGCATTTGTGTTATACTCAATTACTATAAAAATATAAAAAGTGATCTCCGGCAAAATTATGAAACTTCTATAGAAGTATATATGGTATATAATAGTTATATAATATAAGTACATATTACTGATGTGAACGTTTAATGAGAAAACGTTGGTGTGTTATCTTATTCAAGTTAAACCAAATAATGTTTGAACATGGAGAGAATATTTATTTAAAAGCGCATAAACATTGCTATAAATATTAATATTTCGGGTTTCAATATACATGATGTCATCTACAATTGTCACTTGTACAGGATGGAACGATAAAAGTGTCGCTCTAAAGAATACAGCACTGCAAATTTATTTTAAACTTTTAGTTGAGAAAATTAATTCGGGTAACTTGATTATGTAGTAGAGCTGACATCTATTTTATGTATCCGTCTTCAGCCTCAATCAACACCTTTTCGGATATGGGAGCATGCTTTTTCCACAAGCCCTGGAAGAAGGTCGGTGCAATATTCGGCAGATGGCGGCAATCAGGCTGGCTTTGGTGGTTTGAGAGGTCATGTTAATGATGTTCTCGGTGAATGACCAAACGAACTTGCCAGCGGGTTCAGCTCGGGGAGAAGGGGGCCAGTTAGTGAAGGGTACTAATAGTAGCACTCCTTCTGAAGCTAAGTCTGGGTATTTTTGTGGGCCGGCACCGAGCCCTGCTGTCACACCTAGGGTATGTCGGCAACCTCATATTTCACCAGATGATCACCTAACTCTTCAACACATCCGGGTACACGTTGGTGTTGACTTTCAAGCCCTCTTCGAAGATGTAAGGTGGTATCTATAGTAATGGCCAAGAACTCATTGCCTGAAAGTACTTTTTTTAAACTCCTCGGCCTAACGTTTACAGGGAATATGAACTGGAATAGATACATTGAGAGCATTGCCAAGGATGCTGCAATGAAGGTTGGCTCCATCTATCGTGCTAGAAAACTACTTACGCCTGCCAGTATCCTATACCTCTATAAGGCAACCATTCGCCCATGTATGGAGTACTGTTGTCACATCTGGACTGGTGCATCTGCTGCTTGTCTCTCGCTCCTGGGCAGAGTTCAAAAGAGAGTCGCCAACCTGATAGGTCCTGAACTGTCATCTAGGCTTCAACCTCTGTCCCATCGACGAGATGTTGCATCCCTCTGCCTGTTCTACAAATACTTTAATGGTGAATGCTCTGACGAACTGCAAACACTTGTACCTCCCCGACGTAACTACCCCCGACAAACCCGACAAGCTACTAAGTCTCATCCCTTTACAGTAGAGATCCCTAGGTGCAAGAAAGCCTTTTACTCCAATAGTTTCTTCCCCAGAACTGCGGGTCTTTGGAACTACCTTCTGGGATTCTGCTTTCCCAACTGCAATGATATGCAGAAGTTCAAGTGTAATGTTAAAAAGCATCTTCTACTCTTCTCCCTTCATAATGACCCCGCTAATTAATTCCCTAATAGTAGCCCCCTGCTTCAAAGTTGCACTGTGCCTTGTTTGGGGTGAAAATTGAATTAAAAAAAAAATAAAAAAAAAAGAGATGATAGTTCGACCTAGCACTATATAAAACAGAAAACCACCCATCGGAATATTGATCAGAACACCTATTTATACTAATCAGGTGATTACCGATGGCGGAATCATGAGCTTGGGAGTTCCCGGATGTTCTCGAAACCTGGTGTAGTCGAATATCTTCGGGATGTCTTGCCAACGTAGTCAGCTCCACACTGACAAACAAATGCCTGTGTAGACAAAAGATTTTGAAACATCAGTTGGAAATATTTACTGATTTAAAACCACCTGAACAGTGAGATTATTTTATATATATATATATATATATATATATATATATATATATATATATATATATATATATTAGAACCCCGGTATAAAGCCTATAAATTAGTAACAAGATACAGTAGCGTATATAAGTATATAACATATAACGAAATAAAATTAATAATAACACCATAAGGCGAGGAATATACCGTAACCAGGGGCCGTAAAATTTCGTATTCTACGTCGTAAAATTGGAAAAACCGTATCGTAATGCCACTGTCTCCCGGGGTTCTACTGTATTATCATTTCTCTCAACTCACATATATATAGAGAGCTTTGAATGCCTACTGGTGACGACTTGATTGATAACTGGAGTGAACTTGAATATTTCCTAAACGCTTTCCTCGAATGTTCAGGTTCTCTCTATACAGAGGTTTGTTAAAACAACCTTGCATGGGGATGTTTTTCTCTACAATAACGCTGATAAAATGTTCAAAGTACCAGAGTATCCATAGGCAAAATAAGATATACCCAGTATGTTTTATCCACACTGATATTTACTTGGAATGGTGTACATTCTCCAAAGGAAGCTAAATCTGACTCCCTAGATCGCCATGGGCATGGAATATGTGCCTACATTAAGGATGGCTTCCCATGTGGCAGGGATATCTCTAGAGAAGATCCTAATTTACCCTATATGTGCTTCAGGGTTGCACTTGCTAACACCACTGGTTTTATATTTGCCCTCTATAGGCCCCACAACAGCGGAATTACTATCTTTAAGAGCATATCTGAGAAAATAGACCACATACTGTCTTCAAATCCCTCGGCTAACATTCACATCTGTGGTGACTTCAACGTCCATAACGTGGAATGCCTGGCCCATTCAAATAAGACAGATGATGAGGGGAGGTTTTGTCATGATTTTGACATTGCTTATGACCTCACTCAGATTGTTCGCGAACCCACCCGTGTGCCCGATACACCCAATATAGAGAAGGTTTCTTGTAGTTATTGAAGGAAACAAGCTTAGTCTTAGCAGCATTGAATGTGACCAACCATTTTTGTCCCCATTCCACTACGGATTGGAGGTCATCCTCTAGTGTTTCTGCCATTTCCTTGGATATGTGTTCATTTGTTTTCCCCTCATATCTGTTATAGAGAGTGGTGTCATCGGCAAATATACCCATCTCCGAAACAATATTATCAGGGAGGTCGTTTATGAATATCAGGAATAATAGAGGTCCAAGGATAGACCCCTGAGGTACTCCCGCATTTATGTCATATTGTTTGGATGTATGTCCGTCGAGGACAACTTTGATTGTTCTATTACTTAAGAAGGATTTAATTACATTATGAATTCTTCCAGTGATTCCATATGATCTAATTTTCGTCAATATTATTGAGGCGTAAGTCATTAATAACTCTCGACCTAGCCTGTGTAGACAAAAGATTTTGAAACATCAGTTGGAAATATTTACTGATTTAAAACCAGCTGAACAGTGAGATTATTTTTTTTTCTCACTGGTCTTCTAACTGAAACCAAATTCCCCTCTTTCCTCACTCGATTCTTAGTTTTTAATTTATAATTCTGATGTTTCCTCTTAGAGGGTCAGAGAATTTTAAAATTTATTACGTGAAATGGTTAAATTTCAAATCAAAAGATTTTTATTAGTTTATGTAATACAAAGAATACATTTAAAATATTATAACTCCTTACCTTATATGATTTTTTTCACTTCATAACTTTTAAATTTATTGAATGACTAAAATTTTATAAATATATATTTATGTATATATATATATATATATATATATATATATATATATATATATATATATATATATATACAATTTTATTTATATTTCATTTTATTTTATTTCATAAAATTTATTCTTATTTCATATTTATATATATATATATATATATATATATATATATATATATATATGCATGCTTAGTCTTCGTTTAAGGATAGTTTAGTTTAACTAAGGCTTATTAATACAAACCGTACGCATCATGTGTAATCTTTATGCAATTTCTACACTGCCGCTTCCATTGAAACCTAAATTAGACAAAAATAAATCATACATATTTTTAATATATACACATTCTCAAACGGAATTCACTTCTTCTTAAAATAAATCTTGCATTTGTGTTATACTCAATTACTATAAAAATATAAAAAGTGATCTCCGGCAAAATTATGAAACTTCTATAGAAGTATATATGGTATATAATAGTTATATAATATAAGTACATATTACTGATGTGAACGTTTAATGAGAAAAAGTTGGTGTGTTATCTTATTCAAGTTAAACCAAATAATGTTTGAACATGGAGAGAATATTTATTTAAAAGCGCATAAACATTGCTATAAATATTAATATTTCGGGTTTCAATATACATGATGTCATCTACAATTGTCACTAGTACAGGATGGAACGATAAAAGTGTCGATCTAAAGAATACAGCACTGCAAATTTATTTTAAACTTTTAGTTGAGAAAATTAATTCGGGTAACTTGATTATGTAGTAGAGCTGACATCTATTTTATGTATCCGTCTTCAGCCTCAATCAACACCTTTTCGGATATGGGAGCATGCTTTTTCCACAAGCCCTGGAAGAAGGTCGGTGCAATATTCGGCAGATGGCGGCAATCAGGCTGGCTTTGGTGGTTTGAGAGGCCATGTTAATGATGTTCTCGGTGAATGACCAAACGAACTTGTCCAGCGGGTTCAGCTCGGGGAGAAGGGGGCCAGTTAGTGAAGGGTACTAATAGTAGCACTCCTTCTGAAGCTAAGTCTGGGTATTTTTGTGGGCCGGCACCGAGCCCTGCTGTCACACCTAGGGTATGTCGGCAACCTCATATTTCACCAGATGATCACCTAACTCTTCAACACATCCGGGTACACGTTGGTGTTGACTTTCAAGCCCTCTTCGAAGATGTAAGGTGGTATGTTGTGACCCTTACTTGAAAACACACTAAAGACCATAACCGTGGCCAGAAACTTTATTTTCATAAATATGAGCACGTCCCTCAAGTGTTGAACTGTCCAGAATTGCATTTTGAGGGTGCTGACAATCGTCGTGTTGTAATAACTGCACTAATTATATCAACACGAGTTGTACATTGAAGCATCTCTGATCTCGTTCGGTGAACATTGTATTTCAGACATGATAGAAGGTTCCTTTCACTCTTAGAACTTATAAACAACTGGCTAACTAGTAGGTAGTCTGCAACAAAAAACCTGGCTTTCATCAAAAGGAAATGGAATCATATCGTATTTTTTAGAGCGACAATAGTTTCGTTTTATACTGTATAATAGTTTATAAAATACAAATTCGTTCTACAAATCACACATATAAGATAACAATAAACTTTGCATAATACTGGGCTTGCGACCAAATTTCAGTTGTAAAGTTTTAACAGCATTCGACTGCTGTCTTTCAATAATATAACAATTCCAAAGTTGGGATCTGTTCGAGAATAATCAAGTTGTATAATTACTATAAATTTAGAAATTAAAAAAGGACGCTGGAACAAATATCTTCGACATAATAACCATGTATCATTTTTTCTTTCAAATCTAAACTTCCACAGCCATTGTGGTTCAACAGGTCCGCCCCCTTAAACATATAGGTTTAACGGGGTCAGTGTAAATTGCAAACATTGTTGACAAAATTATCAGTAATAACACGGCAAACGCTCAATGTTGAATTCCCGATGCATCATTCTTGTGTATATTAAAGTTCATATGCCGATCGATAAAATTTACTGTATGATCGATTTGTTGATTTTTCCATTGATAAATATCAGTTCTTATTTAATGGCAACAGGTCATGTATGATCAATAGCCAAACACAGAATGAAAATTGATTTTATAAACATTTTTCACTTGATTAGTTCTAAAAATCATCATTCCAATAAATAATTACGAATATCATGATGTAAAGACATTGGTTTAAATCTCCTAGCTCAATAGGTTATTATATTATAATAAACCCGAGATAATGAACGTTTATAAACATTAGACGTTTTTGTTTTATCTACCTCTATGATTCGCAATGTTAGCATGCATGTATGTGTGTTTCCTATATAAATAATTGTTAGATAATGTAAATAAAGTCTATTCTCATGTAAAACTAGTTGTTCAGCCCGGCTCTGCTCGGGCCTTATGTACTGTTGATAACTTTATGTGCATTTGTTTACAAAGTTGGCGAATGAGTTTGATTGAGTCTGCAAAGGTCAACTCTTTTATATGTGACTTCTTAGCAGCACAATTCTTGCCCAAAAACTAATTAAAAAGCTTGCTGCATGTCTGAATACTTTTTATGTAAAATTGTATATTTTAGACCGAAAATTAGCTGAGTAGTTAGCTAGAGACCACAAAGGTCAAATTTTTTGGAACTTTGACACCTAGGTAGCACAATATATATACTTTTTACGTTAGAAGATAATTAATATTTTTGTGAAATATCAGATGGCGTGTCTAGCAAGATTTCAGATTTATTATTCAATAATATCGTGATTAAATATATACTTGAGTCAACATTTTTCTCTTCTCGAATTTACTAGAATAGATATCTGATTGTTTGAAACAAATTTTCAAACTGTTTAACCTGCTAAAATACCTACAATTTCATATAAGAAATTAATTGTCCTCTTCGTAGATGAAAACGTTACATTTGCGCATGCGACCACGTAAGTAAAACAGTAAATGAGGTGACCACAATTCAATAGAGATATAAATCTTATTTTAAAAGTATAAAAATATGACTCAAATGTACGAACACAGGAAAGACAAATGATAAAAAGTAGAAAACGTTATGATATGAATTGTTATAATGTCAGTAAACGAGCAATAACGACGAAAAAATAAAACGTCGTTAATCAATTTTCACACAGATACACAGACACACATAGATTTAGAGTTTTAATAATATAGAAGGTATATGGTGTTCCTTGTGAGAGGGAGCCTAGAAAGTGTGTGTTATGGACTGGATTTCTAACGTAAAAAAAAGTACAACTGCGTGTCTTAATTTCTGGAATTGGCTTGCCGTTTTATAACCGTTTTATGTAAAATAACACATATGGCTTTTATCATAAATTTTGATTTGAACAATAATCTAATATATAAAAGGTTATACGTCTGTCTGTTTGTCTGACTGCCCGGTTGTCTGTCTCCATATTTCTAATCTCAATCTCTTCCAAAACTAAAAGTCTCAGAGCTAAGGGCCTCAAATGATTGGATTTTTTATGGAACATTCTTTTATGGGTCTTTAGCCAGGTAAAATAGTTTTAAGGAGACAAAAAGGGTCAATAATCCTTATACACTTTGTACATTTATCTTAGTTTATTTTTAATTTTTAATCAGTTCATATCCGTATCACGTTGGTACAGTGGTAACGTCACCAGCTTTGAATGATTCAGCTTTACTTTCGGTTTCGATTCTAGCTGATGTCACCCTACTACATTTTCTCTTGTACTTTTGAAATCACGACTCTACTATAATAGATACGAAATCTGGACAAATTAAAATGTGATATTTAAGCGTATTTTACGACCGGGCAAAACCAGGGCCCCCGCTATTATTCATTAGTATTTATGAGAATCTGGATACTAGCAAATAAGTTTTACATTCATTTTTAGTTATTATATGCGTTCTTGGAAATCACTCGCACTCTTTAAGAACAATTCAGATGATGTATGCAGCATTCCAGAGATAACAAAATTATATATGCAAAAGTCCAATGCATTGGATTCGTAAACATTAATAAACTTATGAAAACAAATATATTAAACTTCGTTGCAAGCATGGACGCCTTGTTGTGTATTTAAGGTAGTGTAATGGGCGGGCAATTTATTTGCTTCAATTCGAAACTATTATGACACCAGTTACTTTTATTTTTGAGAGTCGGCCAGTCTATAAGGTGTGCAAAATTATTACATGTTTACAAAAGATCGTACATTCTAATTGTGATAGGTTATGTTGTGAAAACTCTACAAAAATAATAGATTCATGAAATGTTTCTGAAGCAAAAACTTTGTTATGAATAATAGGCCAGTCTAATTTCATGAAACAGCTTAAATATATTACATTATTGAAAAAAAAAACTCATGTATAAAACCACCCTCTCTTTATTCATAAGGTATTGTCGCTATACCTGGGCGGGTATATCTATTACTGGTATCACCTACTTGAACATAATCCAAATTAAAGGTTCTAATCTAATAAATCCCGTGCTGTCAACAAATCACTTACCTGTGTCCCATCCTCACAATGTTGCATCCTTGTTTTACAAGTATTTTACTGGAATGAGTTCTAGTAAACTTATTGCAATTGTGCTTCATTGAAGTACTTACACCTACATACCTCTTTAGCAAGAAATCCCAAACATTTTCCTGTTAAAGCCCACTGATGGTGGAAAGATGTCTACTGTTTCGCCGGACTGCCAGACTTTGGGATTCCTTTCCTCTTACCTGCTTCCTTGGTTGTGTTATCATGCAGATGTTTAAATGTAAAATATATCGACATCACGCCCATCTCCACTTAAACATAGTCACAAATAGTAACCCTTGCGTCCTAGTGGAAATATGCTTTGTTTTGAGTTGAACACCAAACAAAAAAAAACTCTGCACATTTTGCAAATGTAAAATTAAGGGTTTTCTGCTATCGATCACATTCAAACTTTCCGAAAAAGTCAGGTAAAAGTAATAATAAAACAAAACATATATTGCTTTAAAGTGGGAGATCGTTTTCGCCTATGAATTTAACGTAAAATGCCGTACACTATCAGACAATAATATATAGCGTTCTATCTCTGTTCGTATAATAATATTTATCGAGAGAAACAACAAAGGTTCTAGAAGATCAAGACACATTCATTTTGATATTGCTGCGAGAGAAAAACACCGGAGTTGCGGTAATGAAAAATATTTTGAACCAGAATATTTAGCGTAGAAGAATTATTCGGAAGAACTACTCATTCATTAGCCTCCCCCCCCAAAAAAAATATTTTGTTATAACGCCAAAATCGCAACAATGTTAAACACAGTGCAGCTGGGTGTAAGAGTTCCGTGCTGCATGTTCAAGTTCCGACTGGGTTTCATGTTTCAAATTAGGAACAAAACTATATATTTATTTAATATTTGCTCTCACAGTACACAAATAACAATTACAAAATACCAATCTTATATATAAGTAAAGATCAACTGTGTGTACATCAGAAGCAATTTTAAATCAAGTCAACGACTTAGACTAACAACAATATTTCAATTACATTGAAATGTACAAGAAATCAACTTTTTCTGAAAGTCATTCTGAGATGAAAAGTTCAAAATTGATTCCGACAGATGAGATCGAAATTACCTAACTATACATCGAATATATATATATATATATATAGAGAGAGAGAGAGGGAGAGAGAGGGAGAGAGAGAGAGGGGGTGAAAGAGAAAGAGAGAGAATACAGCAGCAGTTTAGTTACTTTATAATGGCGCCGTAGCCATGAGTCTGTATGAATAGGCAAATACCGAAATCCAATAAGCAAAACAGGAAATTAATACATGTGCGATATATTCCTGAGAAATAATTTGATCAAATGAGATTTCGATGTAGAGAATTCAAATGCAAAAAAAAAAAACGCAAACTGCATACTAAAATGAAGCCGGGTTATAATGGAGTGAAGGGCAAAAACTCGAATGATTGAATCAATTTGATACTGAGTAATGAATACACGTTAGGTAATGTGGCGAGGTTTTAACTGCCTTTAATCTTTACAACGCGATGTATGAAGACGAATACTGATTAAAAATTATTGATAGCGTTGTATCTCAGGATATATGAGATAGAATATGCATCACTTAAAACTTGACTCTAAACTGCTCACTTCCGCTTCCGTCAAAATATGCGAAAAGTATTCAAATAGCAATGATTTTTGAAATGTGTATTAAGAATAGAGGATCACAAACAAATACATTACATATGATTTTTAATCTGATAGAAAATTTATGGCAGAAATAAGACAGGTCGTTCATGATCACGATATAAAGATGCTTCGCTTGGAGAAATGTTGGATAATAGCACAGTACTTGAGCACATGTTTTCATTAAATACGTTCGTCATAAACATCATGGTAGGAGCACAAATGCTAGTTTGTTTAGTGATCCGATGTTGACCGGAATTGATGGATAAAGAACGAATGTTTCACATTTCCATATTTATATTTCCATCGAAATCGGTGAAATCGCCCATTTTTTAATCAAATCGATTGATTGCCTGCTATAGTTGGGACCAATCGCTGTGCACTGGGAGGAAACTCACAGATCTCGCGCAGTGACTTAGTTCTCGATATTTTATAGTCAGCGCTTCATTGTTAAGAACCTACCGATAATTTTTTGAAATTTATTTTGATATAAAATGGCCTGAATAAAAGTTAAAAAAGTATGGTAATATACTACAATTGATCTCTAAGCAGAAAAACACAATTTAAATCGCCTTTCTGTGATTACAAACAAAACTACTGTTATTTTAAAACCCTTGCCTAAATGGTTGATACTGGTTGAATTTAAGTTTAAAGTGAAAAAGTGTATCATGATAGACGTTTTTATTGCATTTTCACCACAAACAAAGCACTGTGCCACTTTGGTCTCGGGAGCTACTATGTAGGACATAATTGCAGGGATACTATGTAGGGAGTTAGGCAGAAAGATATATGTTTAGATTACAATTGAACTTCTGCACGTTAGTACAGAAAGGGTAGCAGGAAGCCGGAGGGCAATTCCGAAATGTTGGAGTTTTGGGGAAGAAACTATTAGGGTATAAGTCTTTCTGGCATCTGAGGAATAACACCGTTCAGGGGTTGGATTTTTTGCTTGTCGGATTTGTCTGAGATATTTACGTCGAGAGTTGCAAGAGCTTGTAGTTTGTCGGAGCATCCACCATAAAAATACTTGAAAAACAGGCAGAGGGATCCAACATTTTAATGATGCGACAAAGTACTTAGTAGTAGCTTAGTTAAGAGTTCGACACCTATTAAGTTGGCGACTCTCTCTTCGACCACTGTCACCGAGTGAGAGAGTAATAGTATATGCACCAGTACAGATGTGACCACAACACTCCATACATGGGCAAATAGTGGCCTTGTAGACGTAAATGATAATTTCAGGCGTAAGTAATTTTCTAGTAAGGTAGAGAGAGCGCACCTTCCTCGCAGCAGCCGCGGCAATGCTTTCTATGTATCTATTCCAACTCATGTTTTTTTGGATGTGGATAAACAAATAACTAGATGGAAACATTAGGTTGGTCTTAGACACGTAATTAAGTGACGTAAGAGAACACGTGATGTAGTTAGTTTTAGAGAGATTCAGAGAGTTGAGGATTGACCACCAGAGCAGACAGACGTCTAGACAAGGGTGGACAGACAGCTAGGACCGGGCTGTATGAACAGAAAATGTAGACTAACTGCAGATCCTGTGAAAACCAATTGAAACAACTGTAATAAATTAAATTACAAAAATATAAAGAGTTGTTTTAATGGTTTCACAAATAAGAACAGTTGTCTCAATTATATGGTGCTGATCACTTCATGTTTGTCACGGAGCAGCGAAAAGATACAGAAGAACTCTTTAAGAAAAAAAAGGTATGAAACATATATTATGCTTCTTACATAAGAACTGTAAAAAATATCCTGTGCAATAAGTCTGATACAACATGACTCGGTTTACACGTCAATATCATGCCCCCTGGCTAACAACATACGTACGATTTATACGTTTATTATCTGTCTGTTAAAAGAACAATATCTTACATCCACTAGATAACACATGACACGTTTTGATATATCATCTCCTCTAATATAAGCCAATATACAACACGACTATCGAAGAGACCTGGATTCTTATCTTATTCTAAAAAGATTTAACTATATTAAGTATTTTTCTAGTAATGTCATAGGATCTGGTTTCCATGAGTTGATAATCGTGGCATAACCTGTCAAAAGCCTTAGATATATCTACTCACTCCTCGCCTACTTTATCTGATGCATGGTAAATACGTTCAGAGATTGCAGTGAAGACATCGTCAGTAGAACGGGCTCACATTAATACATATTGTTGGTTGGACAGAAGTTTAGCAACTGTAAGGTGGTGGACTAGAATTGATTAATTATTAACTCAAATATGTTGGCAAAAAGAGATAAGTTTTATGGGACGATAGTTTTATAGGTATGCTTTTACGCCAGCATTTTTATAAACTGGTAACAGAGAAGAAATTTACCAGCAGTCAGGAAAGCAAGATAAGTTAAGACATTTTTTAAAAAGTTGGAGAGAACTGGAACAACCTCTGCGGAGCATGTTTCTTAACAGTACAGCCGGGATGAGATCAGGTTCACATGCATTTAAGGTTTTTATGATATCATGTACTTGAGAAGGGGTGATTTTTAGATTATCTACTATGGTTTCTGTCCGCAAATGGAAAATCAGGTCAGTAGTGGTTTGCTGGGTTCAAAGTAAACTGTGTCAATCGCTTTATTGCAGATAAATAAAATATCAATATTTCACTAAATATACATCACAAAACAATGAAAATCGTACGATCAAATGACGGTTTAAAGTTGATTATTTCCCAAAATTTAATTCAAATGCATGCAGTACTCACGAAATTATGACATTTTAATTATAATCAAATAATTTATACTGTCGATCGCGTTATTGCATGCCCTTTTAAAATGGAAAAAAGGGGCGATTAACAGTTATCAAAAAGAAAATGATTGTTGCTGGACTCGAAGAAGGATTGTTAATCAAAGATATAGCAATGGAGCTGGCAAGGGATCCAATAACTTTGGCTTCATTCGTGAACAACCCGTACACCAAATCCAGAAAGGATAAGTGAACCAGGAGAAACCTTTCAAATCGTGATATTCGTAGGGAAGTCAACCGAAACCCAAACAGCACCAGTGCTTCCATTTTTGCAAGTGCTGGAATTGCTCAGAGATCCAGGCAGGTCCGATGTAATGTGTTAAATGAGATGACAAGGAAAATCAAAACTATTCCAAGGCCTCCATTGAGCCAACAACATAGGAAAAACGAAAGGCATGGGCACAGAATTACATGAAAATGGATTTCCAACGTGTCCTATTTACAGATGAGACCCGTGCTACTCCTGACGGTCCAGATGGATGGGCCAAAGTTTTGAATTCGGACGAAACTTCAAACCCTTAGAGAGTTCATCGACAGCAAGTAGGTGGAGGCATAATGTTTTGGGCGGGAATCATTGGGAATAAGTTGGTTGCACCATTCCGAGTTTCAGAGGGGGTAAAACTTACCAGCAATACGTACACGACCATTTTGGATAAACATTTGTACCATGGCTAGATGATCTACCATTGTCACGTCGTTTTCAGATGATTTTTATGCATGACAATGCACCATCCCATGCTAGGGCGACTGCACCCTTCCTTGAATCATGGGCTTCTTTGGAGAAACCCTCATGACTTGGCCACCGTGTTCCCTGCATCTTAACCCCATTGATCATACCTGGTCAATACTGAAAAGAAATGTTTATGAAGGAGAAGAACTATTTACTTCAAAGGCTACCCTGTGGAGGAAAGTAGTTGATGTCGCCAGAAGCGTAACTTCATTTTCAGATCCGACAATTGACTTCTTCGGTGGACAAAATGTTTTTTTTTTTAAGTTATTTAAAAAGTTATGGATATGACGATGAATAATTCCTTTATTTGAGGCTTAGCACCAAGAATGTGCTTTTGTTTATTACTTTTTAACAGAAAAATATAATAAAAAGTAAAGTGTTCATGATTAGACATTGTATTTTTACCCTAATACAACATTTTAAGAGACCGGCAATAAAGCGATGGAGATTGAAAATTTCTTGATAAGAAATAACTAAAAGCACTCATTTGATTTTACACCTGCTATTTATGATTATCTTGTAAACAGTGAAGCCTGCTGAGAAGCTTGTCAGAAATAAAGACAGTAACATCTAAAGCCGTGCACTCTTGTACACACAGAGGTTTGATCATTATACCTTGGGGTGTATTTCTTGAGTAATTATATTGTAACCTTATTTCTTCGGGTAAGATTAATTATGACTATTATATCTGCTTCAGTGAAACGAATAGCAGCGAACATCTAATGAAAGTTCGATATATAAAAGAAAGGTAAACTCATAAGACATATCCTGGAGGCCTGAATACGTAATAAGTCCAATCAAACCATCCGGTTGAAATAAATAATTGTATTAAACTCATCAATTTATCTATAAAACTTAAAATAGCCGAGAGTTACGTAGACAGAATGTGCCGCAATCAGCAATCAAACAGCTTATAGAGTTAGTTTGCATATTGATTTGGCCGTTTCTGTGTCTGCCTGTTTTTTTTTATTTGTATACTAAATTGTTTGACATGACATTTGATAGTAATGACACCCTAGCTATAGAAAATTTCTACTAATATATAAAACAAAATTTATATGTGAGTGTCTTTATCGTGAGTGTGAAAGTCCGTTCCATTTATCCTCCGAAATGGCTAAGTATTTTTTTTTAATATGACAAGTTTATAATTATGGGTTTAGCAGTGTTCTTAGATAGGGTTTGTTTTAGAAAGTATTGAAAAAAAGATATCCGACCAAAGTTTACACCCTTCAACAGTCTAGCATCTAGCATATGCATATATATATATGCATATATGTATATATATATACATATATATATACATATATATGTAGGTGTGTGTGCTAGTGTATGCGCGTGCGGGTGTGCGTGTGTGGGGGGCGTGTTTGCTTATGTGTGTTGTTCTACCACATTAGAGTGGCAGAGGATACTGGCTTATTGTACGAAATGCACAAAACGTTAATGTTATCGTTTTTTTCTTTGGCGTTTGCAAAACATAATCCTGCATAGCAAACATAAAAAATAACAATCATGCTCAACCAAATAACCAATCCAAACACCATGGATTAATATTTGAAAATATAAGGGACATGAATATTTGATAAGGCGTGAAACAAAACAATCGGAGCAAAAAGCATAAATAAATATTTGAAGATATGAAGAATCTGGAGAATATTCCTTTTACTAAAATGACTGAATTCGTAATTTCATTTTACAAAAAGGGTTGATATGTCGTAAAACAATTAAACGCATTTATATATCTTCAATACATATATATATATATATATATATATATATATATATATATATATATATATATGATGGCAGCAAATTTGTTGTCGAATATTGTCATTACTTAGTATAGAGTAAGAAAATTAAAACACGAAGACAGCTCTACGGTTAGCTGCAATAAAATGACTTTTAAGCCCGGCCAAACTCAGGGAGTCTTTGGCAAAAATGGTACAGACATGAGCGCCACTAGAAGCACGTGGTGTAACGGTCACTTTTATGAAGATTTATATGCCTTTCCACACCGCTCACAGTCTTGCACGTCTGCCCGCAGTTGACACAAATTAATTCTGGCAACATAGGATTGTTTTGTGGCCGATTCCACTGATGAACAGTCTGGTGGCTTCTTATCAGCCCAGTTGTGGTCAGAAATAGTCTCCCGCACGCTTCACACTCCAGACCAATTTGGCGCCTTCCTCGCAGTAGCATGATGCCGGCCGAGTCAGGGCTGTGGTGTCATGAGACACGTGCCTGGCCAGTCTCTGGTAGTTCCAGAACCGTTATTGTCATTGACGTTCATATCTGTATTAGCCTTCATGGAGTGTGTGTTTGCCGTTTTTAGGCTACCGCCAGCCTTTTGTAATCGAGATACACACTGATGGTAAAATGTGTATTCCATTATATATCAAGTAATGCCTGTGTTTAAAGCTTTTTAGAGTGAGGAAAGACTTTGCATTGAGGCATTCCCACTCTCTGAGCAACTGCCACATTGAACCAAAAAGAAGAGCAGGTCAACATCCTTGGGTGCAGCAGCCACCTCAGATTTTATATCAGGGTTTTCCTTCTCGTAGAAAGGTTGCCTTCTCCACGGCTTACGAGAGGGCTCTCCACCTCCCATGCTATTTGATCCATCCATGACTTGGCCTTAAGTTACTGGGCACAAGAGCATACTCTTCTAGTATATATATATATATATATATATATATATATATATATATATATATATATATATATATACTAGCAAATGATTCGATGGATTTATTGAAGATCTACGAATGTTCCACTCTTCCAATATTTTATTGTCAGCAAAATGGGTTAAATAACCAATTTTATAAATCAAATGCGGTACAGGGAATACAGGCTTCAAATATCTTCCTGTAGTGACTAAATGCAAATTACATTGTAGTCTACACTGAAATGTAGGGAATTTCTTAAAATTGTGTTGGCATAATGGTTTAAAATGCAAAAGTCAAGTATCCTGATTTTATTTTGATCGTCACATAAAGATTTATTTCGAATGCGCCTTTTTTCTTATAAAAAAATTTACTGCTGGTATTATATGTACGGTATTTCTGCTTGTGTAATGAAAAAACTTCTCAAATGCACTTGTGATGCTTGGTAGTATCATAGTGTTTACTTAGATGAAACTAAAACTGCTCCTTGTGACATCCGATTTTGTCGATTATCGATTTTCAATACTCATTGAAAGCATTCCAATACGCAACCTATCTAAAGACACTTTAAGACATATATAATACATTTGCGTGAAATTTTGTTAAAATTCCAGGCTTCCGGAGTCCCACGAGAACGAACCCATTAACACATATACAGATGCACACGTAAGGGGCATGTCTTTTTATACAATAGATATATTCTCCTTCCAAACGAATAGAATATTATAGTTACAATTCTTTAAATAAATGACATTTTCGCATTACTTACTTGCATAACATTTTGTTTCGTTTTTTCCTCTTAATTATTTGGCAAGGCTTCAATTCTGAATATGTTTAATTTGTTTTCGGTCGCAATTTTACTCGCATATTTTTGTGGTGTATTTCTGGTAACTTACGGCAATTTTATGGAAGTTATATTGCTGCGGCTTATGTTGGAATAATGTAATTATATTTTAATCATGTTGTTATTTCCTCTGCCTCAAAGATAGCGAGGAATAAGTATATGAAAATATAATGATATAACTTTTTTGTTGATGGCGGTAAAGGGGTGCAGTTTTGTGAGAGATCGCACGCATTCGAATGCATCGAGTGAGTTAGCTGTGGCTCAAAATTGTCAACAAAATGACGATATAAATTGCGGAGTATTTATATGTAAAATGCCCACGTGAAATTTTGTTGTCAATATAATTAGGCTCTCAGTTTTGTGTTTTTTTTTTTTTTAATTATGGTTTCAATGAATAATGTGTTTATTTTTTACAAGGAAACACATTTGTTTGTATTTCCGGCCCGGTTTCAATCACGGATTAATTTATTTTGATGATTCATCTTGTTATGTTATCGTTCGGTCAGGTGCATACCTCGGCTAAATGCAAAGATGTTGTTCAAATGATATTTAAGTAGACATAGTTAATTTTTGACAATCGATCATGTCTGTGGTTTTTATAACTAGATATATAATAATGGCAAGTTACCTTGTAATAAATATGGTTCCAATATGAGATGAGAAGATATATCGAATGGTTCTAAGTAGAAATAACTTGTGAAATGGAAAACTATCTTACAAAATAACTCCAAATAAGGTAACAAAATAGACAACTATTACATCTAGACGTTATGGTTGTTCATTTTATTTTTAGTGTCATTTAAATTTTGAGCGCAGTTCTTTATTTGTGTTAAAAATATCGCTCCTTTTTTCTGGTGTTTTTGCTTCCATATTTGTCACTTTTTACCATATATACTCTGCTTGTCAAGGAAACACAGGAGTAAGGATATATCAGTACCGTGATCGTCAGTAATGATGGGAATTATATAAGCCGGTTTATATTATTACACTACTCATCAAGAACATGTTATACACGTTTATTAATTTGGTAATTAATTAATTATTAGGTACTCTTGCATAATTTGACCCGAATTCTCGTGAATTCCCGTCAAGCATGGATCGGGGAGACCGGCAATTATCGGTGTCAGCCGAGTGTTGTTCAAATGTTGAAACGCTAACTCGACTTTTTATATTATTATTTTTTTTCTGTTATGTTTTTAGTAATTTTAAGGTGATGTTAAGGGCGGGGTGATTTTTATTTTCTGATTAGTTACTTATTTATTATTTATTTATTAATATTATTTTGTAATTGAATTTTGGGGAGCTTGATTAGCAGAAAAAGCGTTATCTAAATGGAAACAGACGACATTCGAATTGGAAGAAAGCGACTAAACCAAAATAAAAAAAAAACGAAAGGCTGACAAACAAATATATTTTCAGACTCGCCAAACAGAAAAATGACAGACAAGAAAATAAATCTATACATCTTAGAAAGAAGAAATGAAAACATTGGTGCAGACAATCTCATATTGTCAGAAGAAATTGCTGTCCACAAAAAATGAGATGCAACAATTGTAAACACAAATGTTTACTTAAAAAAAGATCATGTGTAAAGGATGGTTTCTCCTGGAGATGTACAAATGGAGAGTGCCACAAAAAGAACTTGACTGAACAACAAGTCTTATAAAAAAAAATATGGTTACAAAAAAGAAAAGAAAACAAGACAAAACAAAAACTTGTACTTACACCTAACAATTATACGGTTAAAAATGTTTTCTTGGAGAAAAAAAAAACTTTCTGTCGATAACTATTTTGCAAAAACTAAAAATTAAAAAATAAATACTAAAATAAAATAAACATATTTTCATTTTTCAAGGTAGTTTTTTTTTTTTATTTGTTGTTTTTTCCGTTTTTTTTTTTCATTAGTCTTTTTCAGTTACGACGCTCGGCTGACACCGATAATTGCCAGTCTCGCCCGAGGCATGCTTGACGGGAATTCACGGGAATTCGGGTTAAATTATGCAAGAGTACCAATGATTATAAATGATTACAATTATCGTTATTTTACTATAAACTTGTTTATCTATTTCTGTATTTATTAATTATTATTATCATTAGTAGTAGTAGTAGTAGTAGTAGTAGTAGTAGTAGTAGTAATACTGTTGTTGTAATTTTTGCTATTATTATATATTTATTAAGCGTTGTTATCTTAAAATAAAATGTATTTTGTGTAAGTCTTATATTAAAATGCAAATAAATGATGAAAAAAAAACAACAGAAGAATTAATTCAAAACTCAAAGCAACTATATGTCAAAACAACACAATCAGGTTTATCCATGTTAAAATAGTTTTATGAACTTTATTAAAATTTGTTTAACGAATACGTTTGACTTTGTTTCTTACTGTTTCCTTTATGTATATTGCTTTAATAATGTGTGTGTTTTTTGTGTTATTTATTAATGCGCGTGTGATTTGATGCGTGTGATTTTTTTTTTGGTTTGATCTTGTATTAATCCTTAACTATGTATGTATACATCATCGCGATTACACACAATGCGACCGTTCTAACTTTTCCCCCGATCTCTCTATCACTCATATTCTTTGAACTTCGCCCTTTCATCTGCAAACCCGCAAAAAGCATCCACCCACGCATGTAAGCATATTCGAAGAAATCTACCGTTCCCATGTCCAGAGTCTTTCTATAGCCAAAGAACTGGATCTTTTCGCAATCTTCGAAATTTGCCTTGGCATCATCGATCGCAGCAAAAGAAAACAGAAAAGTGAAAGCTGAGCAATGCAAAAAGCAGGAGGAGTCAAGACCCAGCGGCAATTCTTTCTTTGGTCGACGTAGTAGACACACTATAGTCGCTCTAGTTGGCCTCCTACGCACCTTCAATCTTGCTTTTACAGAGTGTAGAGTACAAACCACAAGAGTAATGGTAGTTGTGCGGCCGAGCATAGAGATTCGGGCACCGATTTTTACGCAAGTACACAACATTACTACAATTATAAACATAAATGGAAAAATACAGTATGTAAAAATAACACTGCAAAATCTTAATTAAAATGAGATGAAAAATGTCAGTTTTTCTTCGAAATATAACAATTATAAATGACTAAGTTTGTTTACGTAATATTATATTATATCTACACACATACATGGATACACGCACATTACTCGACGTACGTTGACCACTATTGTGGAGTAATTAAAATCGTAATTATTGATAATGCAAAACTCTTTCTAAATAGATGGGGCACGTTTACGCAGGTGATAATACTAAAAAAAACACTCACATTTCGTATCCAAGTGAGTTGATCACATATTAGATAAAGATCTGGAAGACATGTTTGGATTTTATAAAGGTTAGATACCCGATATATATAGCTATGCTAAAACAGCGTTGATAGAGACAAACTGCTTGTCCGTCGATTATATATATATATATATATATATATATATATATATATATATATATATATATATATGAGTTTAACTCATGTCCAGGTAACCTACATCAAAAATTTCAATTGTTTAGACCAAAAATTGGCGGGGGGATTTGCTAGAGACTGTAAAGGTCCAATCTTTTTAACTTTGACCTTTGGTAGTCTAAATTTTCGACCCAAACCCATTAAAAATATTACTCTATCTCTGAATACCCTTTATGTAAAATTTCGAATGTTTAGACAAGAGATTGTTCTGAGTAATTTGGTAGAGACCGCATAGATAAAATCTTTTAAAACTTTGACCCCAATTTTAACCCATATACCGTTATTTCTGGGGATATAATTAAATTAAATAGTTTGAT
Organism: Euprymna scolopes; assembly: GCF_053919585.1. Classification (NCBI taxonomy): domain Eukaryota; kingdom Metazoa; phylum Mollusca; class Cephalopoda; order Sepiida; family Sepiolidae; genus Euprymna; species Euprymna scolopes. Next base: position 27,128,624 of record NC_136495.1, on the reverse strand, counting down.
CCATGTCCAAGTAACCTATATTTATAATGTCAAGTGTTTAGACCCAATATTGGTTGCGAGATTTGGTAGAGTTTTCAAAGAATAAATCGTTGAACGTTGAACACTTGACAGCCACATTTCTGGCCGAAATCTGATTAAGAATATTTTCCCAAATCAATACCCATTATGTCAAATCTCGAGTCTGTAGAGCAAAAATTGACAGAGTTGATTGGCAGGTACACAGACACACACACAGACATTTTCAATTATATATATATATATATATAAAACTGAACGTCTGTGTGTGTGTGTGTGTGTGTCAGGTCACAAATAGCTCCTATATGGTTAATTATTATAGAAAACTGATCACATAAAAGTATAGAAGATGTATCGAGACACAGGAATGGGTATGTTTCATCTGGCATAATGATGATTCATTAAAATTGTGGGGTCTGCGTACGCGCCTGGTTCACAAAGTATAAAAATTAAGAATTTAAAATTTAAACAAAAACGTTTACGAGTGTTTTTGATATAGATGTACATAATAATACTTTGATAAGTATGTTTTAACTTAAATAGGGATGGTATACTAAAATTGTGGAGTCTACGTTCGCGCCTGGCCTCCATCGAATGGAATTAGGCACAAACTTTAATAAAGACTTTTTTTATCTATCTGCGTAATATATTTTGGTAATTATGTTTCAGTTTGAAGAAATATAGTATAATAAAATGGGGTGTTCGTTCGTGCCTGACCTCCATAGAATGGAAATATGTCACAAAGTTTAACAAGGTGTTTTTTAATATAGATGCGCAGAATATTGTGATAAGTGGTTCAGTTGCCTATATATATATATATATATATATATATATATATATATATATATATATATAAGAGCAAACAAACATGCACACACACACACACATATATATATATATACTAGACCACCCGTGACCCGTTGGGTCAGTACGTTATATTAGCTATGGAATTCATGTATGAGCGTGACACTTGTGGCATAGAGAAAATAGTTTTTTTTACATAACAGAAGCATTTCTATGAAAGTATATTAAAATGAAAAAAGAATATAGATAGATTTTTATGAGTCGTTCTGTTTATTATAATTGTTATTTTTTTTTAAATTACAGTTACTAAATTATAAGTGGTTGGTCATACTTATAGGTAAATATGCACTGAACAGGTATCATAATCCTTATTATAGTTAAATTCAAATTTTGATATATCATCTTTTAAATGAAATTGTTAGTTGAAAGTACAGAATAATAAAAAAACACTCTCCACATGTTAATAATGGCTTTTTAAATAGAAAATGAAAATAAAATGTAACTTTTTTCATTTAATTTAAGCAAACATTCAGTACCCATTGTGTAAAATATTTAATTTGTATGTTAATAATAAGGTCAATAAAATTAAGACAATTCTTTTCTATTTACATTTTTTGTACAATTAATTTTTTTTTAAGAAAACTTTTGTTATCCTTTTGCTTAATTGAAACTTCTTATCAGGTTCTAACTCTCTTATATCCAGATTAATTATATTAATCAATTTATTTTATTGAATATGTATCGCTGAAAAGCACGGGTGCTTACGCACTTATTGTACAGAAAATAAATATTGTATTCATATGCTAATAATAAGGTCACTAAAACTAAGACAATACTTTTCTATTTACAACATTTTTTGTACAATTTGAGTGTTTTAAAAAAACTTTTATGTTTTCCTTTCGCTTAACTCTACTGAGGGCAACATATAGTTGACCATGTTGAAAGACAGGTTTGTCTAGATAAACTAAAACTTTATGTAACGTCTGTCCTTGAGACTTATGAATAGTCATAGCAAATGCTAATTGTATAGGAAACTGGACTCTGGCAAACGGAATATTGTCACCTTCAGATAAGACCATTTTCAATCTTGGAATTAAAACGATTTCTCCTTCAAACTGTGATGCAATAATTTTAGCAACAATCAAATTATTATACAGCTCCTCTATTATTAGTCTTGTACCATTACATAAGCGTGGTGGATCAATATTCCTCATACATATGATTGGAGCTCCTTTCTTGGGTTCAAGTTTATGTGGAGGTAATCCTGATAACTCTATCGAATCAAGAAATTCTGTTGGGTAATGTGTAGCTTCTGTTCCTTCAAGAACAGAATTAAATGACAAATATTCTTTGACTTTGCATGAACCACCAACGACGACCAAGTGAGAGCTCTTTTGCAGAGTCTTTCAGGTTTTCATCTAATATTTTAACATAATCTTCCTTTTTTATGCTACCTGTGACCTTAACAAGTCGCCCTGGTCCAGAGGCAGCAAAGGATCCCCAAAACATCAAACTGCCTCCACCGTGCTTCACTGTGGGTATGGTGTTCTTAGGCAGGAAAGCTTCGCCAGATTTTCTGTAAATATAAGACACTTTATTATGGCCAAATAACTCTATTTTCGTTTCGTCAGTCCATAGAACACGTTTCCAGAATGCAACATCTTTATCAATATGACGTTTTGCAAAGGCTAACCTTGCTTTCAGGTGCATAGGCTTCAATAAGGGAGTCTTTCTCGGACGACATGCTTTTAAACCAGCTCTCTTCAAAACTCTACCAACTGTATGTCGAGATACATTCACCCCAGAGGTGCTCTGTTCATCAACAATCTCCCCAACAGAGATCCTTGGGTTTTGTTTTACTTGTCGAACAATTTTCCGTTCATCTCTTGGGGAAAGAATCCTTTTTCTCCCTCTACCCTCTAAACTCATAACGTGGCCTTGCGATTTGAACTTGTTTATTATGGCTCTAACAGTGGATTTGGGAAGGTTTAGCTTCTTTGAAATCTTATCATAGCCCTCCCCATTGGTATGGCATGCTACAACAAGCTTCCTGACGTCTTCGCTGTGTTCCTTAGTTTTAACCATGGCGATTGAAAATTATAATTTAGTCACTTATAATAGTTTAAATAAATCGCTATCTAAAAATTATCTGAAAAAAATTATTCACTGAATTAGCGTTAAACAAGCATAATATGGCTATAAAAAAGTTCAGAAAGCACGTAAACCGGAAATTTATTGATATTATACTGATACTAAAAGAAAAACAAAGCCGTGCCAATAATTTTGAACAAGGGTTTTTTGCAATTATGTTTGTTGTTCCTTTGTTTTTTATTTTTTCTAAAATCCGATTGCTGCATCGGAAAGGCCAGTTAAAAATACATAATATACTTTGTTATTTTCTTTAATTTAATCCCTTTTTTAAAATTTATTAGACAAAATTTAACTTTTATTTTACCGTGCTAATAAATATGATCATCACTGTATATATATATATATATATATATATATATATATATATATATATATATATATATATATATATATATATATATATATACTGTTAATATTCGATTTTAAAATGAGTGTGGTGTATCCTTAAAAAAAAGCAATTTTGTTGCAATGAACGATTTCATTTATAGGTAATACTGCCCGACATATGCTTGACACCCAATATAAAAACAGACCATTTATGTAGTGTTATAGCTTCCGGGAAGGTACTGCTCAGAACACCCTTTCCATTGTTGGCATTGTTCGGAACTGACTTTAAAATTTGTAGGCGTTGTCTTTTAATTTTCTCTTACAACCTCTTTCTCACAAAAGGAAAGATGCGATTTTATCGCTTTTATATCGTTTTTTTTTTCATGGTAAGTGCCTTACTCAGCTGAAATCTACCAAATCATGCACAACAAACACTTTTATTGCAACAGCCACTGTTAAAAAACCCGCTACTTTATCTGTGCCTGAAGCTAAACGTAAATTCCATGGTAATTGGTTCCTTTACACACCACGGCTGCTTTCTAGCTGACTAAACATAGTTGTTTTCAAGTTCAATGTAAATAAGTTCCTGTTGAGCTATTATCTTAAATAATCAAATTCTATAAAAATTTTCAATTACTAATGAGCATTACTGCGTTGTTCTATCGACGCCGTGATAATCATTAACGCTTATTCTTGGGTAGCCTTCTGGCTTTGATAAGGAGTGAATCCCTTATAAGCCAGTTAAAGAACACATTTTAAACCATATTAATCTCTATAAATAAAATAGTTTATGTAGGTAGGTCCGACTGTGTAAACATTTGTAGCCGATTAAATCTTAAATTTCTTGTTTCAAAACATTGACATTAACAGGAAACTGTAACAATACACCAGAGATGTTTATAACGAGTAACGATTTTGTTTAGGTTAATGAATATTGTGTACAGAAATATTTCTGCAAGTTGAAATGCAAAATGTTCAAATTAACTCGCTGACAAATTTATATTAGATTTACAAATCCATTCAGAGCTGAGGCTAAAAAGGTAAAGAACGCAGCTGTAATGCTAATTGTTTCGTTTAGATTCTAACTTATGGCACTCAAGTCATTAAAAAAAATGAAAAGTTATATATATATATATATATATATATATATATATATATATATATTTAATAGAGACTGACTCTGTATTAATTAATACAGAATAGGTATGGATATTTTAGCGTATTTTATGACATGGCAAGACCGCCCCCCGCTTATTGTATAATATAGATTATGATTTCGCCATCAATGTAATTATAATTACTTATATTTCTATTACCATTTCCTTATTTCGGCAATAACTAGTCTCTGAATAGAATCAGGAATACTTTTTGTTGTTGTTGTTGTTGTTGTTGTTGACAATGATGATGATGATGATGATGACGACGACGACGACGACGACGTCCTTGTAGGTGACGACTTTTCTTGTTGATTTTTCTCTTGGAAGTTAAGATGATATTTTTTTACTATTTTTAATGATAATGTCCATGTTGATAATGCTGCGGATGTTGTTCATGTTGACGCTGATGATATTGTTTTTATTAATGATAAGTATGTTCTGCTTTTGACGGTGATGATGTTACAGTTGGTGATATTAATAGCGCTGTTGTTTTTGTCATTGTTGTTGATAATGATCTTTTTTTTCGTTGGTTTTAATAAGGAATTGGCTGTTGATGGTGATGGTGATAATGTTGATGATCTTGCTTTACATGATGAGTTTCTTATTGTTGTTGTTGCTGCTGCTGCTGCTGCTGCTGCTGCTGCTGCTGATGATGATGATGATGATGATGATGATGATGATGATGATGATCCAACTGGATTTATGCAAACAGATAACGCAGATCGTGCTCCAGGATTGTTTGGCCTGCGTAAAGTTATCATAGATGCACACAGTTTTTTTTTTAACTTCAAAGGTTGCAAATGTTAAGCCCGACACCAGGAACAGCATAGCTCATCGATTCAATGCGACGGCCCAGACCACACAAAAATTGTCCCTCCTACTCTATTGATTTTCTGTTTTGGGCCTGACACGGTTTTGCTTGCCGCACGCCGGAACAAAGATAACCAAATGATGATGCATCCTGAGAACAATTCTTCATGTATTTTCAACCATTAATGGGATGCAGTTCTATATAGACTGGTAACAAACCTTTTCGGCATCGGTGAATCTCTCCATATCTGCAAGACATAAGGACATATCTGCGACACTACCACATTGACACCGTTCTTACATAGCGAGAAATGACTTGGATTTTTTTAGATACATTTTTTGCTAAATAAAAACTTATTACTTAACTTCAAATTATTTTAAAATCAATAATATTTTATACGTAATTGTAATTGACCAATCAGAGCTTTTATTTCTATTTTTTATCCACTATTTACATCGACTAATTTGAAAAGGCAGACGAAGAACGATGTCTTCCATACGTGCCTTTTGTTCACCGTACGAAGCAATAGAAAACAGACAATTAACATCTATAGACACGAAAAAAGCCAGAAGTTTTTATTGTGACTTCTACACGTCTGTACACGCGATTTTAGACCAATAAGAGAACCCTGTTTCCGTACTTGTAGAATGTTTATTTCACCTGATTATTTGGTTTGCCTTTTTCTTGTATTATTTTCTGTTTTTCATTCAAACCCAATTAATACGTACGCTTTTGTCTTGGAGATTGCTGAAAAGCCATTCTGTGTTAGCCCAGCTCTGAATTTAACAAAGAAGGAAATGCCAATTTGCAAATATAATCGATGTATACGATCAGCTGTCGAAAGAAACTGCGCCTGACAGTTTGCATTCATATCTCTAACACAATGCATTGTTATAGTCAGCTTACCTAATTACATTCATTCGTGTTTACTTCAATGTCTTGTAATATTTTGGATAGTATAGCTATATAATATATAAATCACAAGGTGTATTCCCTATTTATTTGACCGATATAACCTCCTAAATAACAGATATGCTTATAAAGCTGATTGGTATGAGTTTGAATCGCTTGCTGATACATCTCTCCAGAAATAATACTCGGTTCGTTCGATTTTAATTTTTTAATAGTTTTCTACTTTTTTGTAATAAGGTTTAAAACCAGTCGCATTCACAGTAATAATTCCTCATCTGCTCCTACATTCTTTCATTTTTAACTGAATACAAGTCACCCATCTGTTTAAGATGAGCAACTAGCGAAAATTGGTCACGCATTCTCGGCCCAATAAATGGTGAAATAAACTCATTTCCTATAAATGAAGGTACAAACGATTTACCTTTATTCGTGCTATGAAATGCATTGTTTGCAGAGCGCGAAAATCAATAGGACAGACACAGGCAACTCGAGGACTCACGAACATGAGCGACGAGAGAAAAGAGTATAAACACCATTTCATAATAACGAACACATCTTCATCAGAGAGTGTCACGTAACGTGGGTTGGAGAAGCATATTCTCCAGCAGCCATTTATTCACATTAAGGACTATTAACGAAAATTATAAACATTTAAAGAACTAAAAACAAATAATTACTTTAACTAAATTATAACAATTATGAATCTACCATGAACAGTTTTGATACGGTTATTCTATAAAATCTATCTGCTGTAGGGTATTTTAAGGATATTACAGAAAGTAAAATCTGAGCTCTGCCTAATATTTAACTATTTACTTTTTGTAAGATTTTGATTGGGATTCAGCTACAGTCATAAAACATTAATGTAAAGCCCTATCAGACGAACGTTAATATCTTTTTCAGAACCTAAAGTTTTTCCAAAAAATAATATTGGGAAAATGGGTTTGTACAAAATTTAAATAAGTGTTCTTGGCAAAAAGTATCACAGCATATTTATTGATTCAATTTTTGTAAGAAGACAGTAGCATGGTGCAAAATAGTTACTCTTGGAGATTCGTTTTATTCATTCTATTGCAAACACAAGCACGCACACACACACACACACACACACACACACACACACACACACACACATATATATATATATATATATATCGTCTAATGTATATGCTCACAAAAGGTTATAATACGCTAAAATATGTTGGGTTTGTATGTTCAGTATCTATATCAATAGGCTTCAATAGAGAGGGTGATTAAACTGGAAACGAGCTGAAATCCCAGCCTGGGTGTGTTATGTTTGGATAAAATCCACACCCAAACTAATTGCTTCATTTATAAATAAACACTTTTTCGTTTATTTTTATGGCTCGAAGAACGCCGGGTAGCCTTGCCAGTACAAAATAATGCGAAAACTTACTCATAACTCATAATTCATATATTCATTAATTTAGAAGTAAAAGCCTTAATAAATATCAGGTTGATATAAAATATGTGTATGTTTCTATATATATATAAATTCTTGGTTCGTTCTTTATCAATAAAACCTTATTTCTACATTACCAATTTATTTGACATTTTCAGACAATCTATCTTTAGAGTCGATAAATGTTTTTATCCTATTAAAATAAATTAACATCGCAAATTATAAAAATATATTAAATAAAATAAAAATATTTTTCGTAAATGCGGAACTGTTTTCCATTTTAATTCCGGTAGAATGAACGTTGCAATCAATTCACCACAATTTGATGATTTCGAATTTCGAATTAAAAATGTAATTCTTGGTTCGTTCGTTATCAATAAAATCATATTTCTACATTACCAATTTATTTTAAATTTTCAGACAGTCTATATCTTATTAAAATAAATTAACATCGACAATTATAAAAAAAATATAAAATAAAATAAAAATATGTTTCGAAAATGTGGAACTGTCTTCCATTTTATTTCCGGTAGAATGCACGTTTCTATCAATTCACCACAATATGACGATTTCGAATTACAATATTTCATTGTTGCATCGCTAAGTAAAACAGGTCATCCCCTATCTTATATTGTTTAATTCATTTGTTAATCTTCCAATTTTTTACATTTTAAATTCATTTGGTAATCTTAAGGCTTTTCACCCATCAAAAAATAAGTTTTAATTGCACGATTATACTTTAACAATTAAAATGGTTTTTACACATAACTCCTTATTCCTTAGCGATTTCCAATGTTTTGGAGGGGCATTACTATATATCACTATTTCAATTATTTCCATTTTTCGCTTCCTGCTTTTCTACAGGTTTTTTTAAACGACTTATTACTGATTCCAAAAATCTTATAGCATTACAATAAAAAATAGCATCTTCTTATATATGATTTGTTAATTTTTATAGTACATATTTTTAGTCTTGCATTTTTTCCAGATATATTTTTACTTTTTGTGTTATGGAAATCAATACCATTGTCTTACACACGTGTTTATAGCGTACATGCAATATGTTTACTAAAAACACTTGGCCTTACATGAATATACAGCGTTTGACTGGCCAAAAATTGATTATATTGAGATATCTATCAGGAAAATGTGTGTAACTCTCCTTTTTTCAGAGTGCTTAATTAAAAATTAGCAGCAACAACGAACCAATTAAAAAAAATATTTCTCCAAATAAAAATCGCAAATAAAAGTACAGAACTAACACCAAAAATTGGCATAACTTGACCATACAGCTGTCGATAGGCAAGTAAATTGGGAAATCACTAAAGCAAATATTTTTTAGAATTCTCTTTCTTCAGATTCATCAATTAAAAACAGTCATTTACACAAAAACAATTTTAAAACTAAATTTATTTCTTCAAATCTATTTGGACACAAAGAAAACTACAGAGCCACATAAAAAGCTAAATTGGCGTTAATTGATATTTCAGCAGTTGATAGGCCAATAAATTGAGAAATAAATACCTTTTTCATATTTCTTTTTTTTGGGGGGGTTACTCTTAAAAATAAGCAAAAAGAATATTTTAAGAAAAAATGATTTCCAAATATTTTTAGACAAAAGAACTGCAAAAAATTGGCCTTAATTAACGATACAGCTAAATTAAAAATAAGCACACAAATTTATTTCTCCACATCGTTCTTATTTGACTATACAACTGTTGATAGGCTAATTATTTGAGAAAACAATCAAGCAAATATTGTTCAGACTTCTCGTATTTCAGATTCCTTAAGTAAAAATAAGCAAAAAAAAAAAGAAATTACAAAAAATATTATTTCTACAAATTTATTTTAACTCAGGGAAAAGTATAGGACTACAAAAAAAGAAAAAGGAATTGGTCTCAATTGACCATACAACTCAATTAAAAATAAGTAAAAAAAAACAAATTAAAAACAATATTGGTCCAAATGTATTTTCAGGCAAAGAAAGGATTTTCAGATTCCTCAAACGAAAATAAGCAAACAAAATATTTCTTCAAATCTTTTTGTACGCAAGGAAAAGTACAGAAATATATGCAAAAATGGCCTTAATTGACGTTACAGCTGTCGATAGGTAAATACATTGAGAAATGAATCAAGCCAATATTTTTTCAGACTTCTCTTTTTTAGATTCTTAAATGAAAAATTAAGAACAAATCACTTTTTTAAATATATTTCTCCAAAGTTATTTAGCTGCAAATACAAGTACAAAACTACATAAATAATTGGCCTTATTTGACCATATAGCTGTCGACAGGCCAATATATTGAAAAATAAATCCAACAAATATCTTTTTCAGATTTCTCTTTTTTTCAGATTCTTCAATTAAAATAAAAAAAAAGAAAATTTAAGAAAAATTATTTCTAAATTTATTTGGACACAAGAAGTATAGAACTGCATATGAAAAAGTGGCCTTAATTGGCGATACAGCTCAATTAAAAATAAGCACAAAGAAGAATTTTTTTTTAAAATTATTTTACACTGTGCTTATTTGACCATACAGCTGTCGATCGGGTAATTATTTGATAAAACAATGAAGCTACTATTTTTTCAGACATGTCTTTTTTCAGATGCATAAATTGAAAATAAGCAAAAAAGAAAGTTTACAAAAATAATTATTTCTCCAAATCTATTTTGACGAAAGGAAAAGTACAGGACTACATACAAAAAAAGAATTGTCCTTAATTGACCATACAGCCCAATTAAAAATTAGCACAAAAACATATTTAAAAATATTGCTCCAACTCTATTGGGACGCAAGGAAAGGATAAGAAAAAATTATTTCCAAATCTATTTGGATAACAGGAATACATATCTGCATAAAATAATTGGCCTTAATTCACAGTACAGCTCAATTAAAAATAAGCACAAAAAATTATTGCCCCACATAGTACTTATTTGATCATACAGCTATCGATAGGTTAATTATTTGAGAAAACAATCAAGCAAATATTTTTCAGACGTCTCTTTTTTCAGATTCCTCAATTGAAAATTAGCAAAAGAAATTATTATTTCTACAAATCTATTTTGACGCAAGGAAAAGTACAGGACTAAAAACAAAGAAAAAAAAGTGTTCTTAATTGACCATAGAGTTCAATTAAAAAAATATTGCTCCAAACTTATTTTGACGCAAAGAAAGTATTTTCAGATTCCTCAAATGAAAGTGAGCCAAAAAAGAATTGTTTCTTCAAATCTATTTGGACGCAAAGAAATGTACAGGACTATAATCAAAAAATGAAATTGGGCATAATTGACCATACAGCTGTCGATATGTAAATAAATTGAGACATCAATCAAGCCAACATTTCTTTCAGAATTCTCTTTTTCAGATTCTTCAATTAAAAATAAACAACTTGTTGTGGGGAATCACCTTTCAAATGAGCTGTTCTATCCATTATATAAATCATAGACCTTTTGATCCTAGGTGTGGATTAAACACCAGAGCGACCCTCGCCTGCTAGGCAACGTTTACTACTCTTTTCAGTTGTAACCTTTTTAAGTTGTTGTTCCAGTAATATATTGTTTAAACTCTATCCCGTTGTTCTATTTTCTGTGTGGCTTATTGCAAGCCATAAAACAACAAAACACTATATTTTAAATATATTTCTCAAAATCTATTGAGCGGCAAATACAAGTATAAACTACATGAAATAATTTGCCTTATTTGGCCATACAGTTGTGGACAGGCTAATATATTGAGAAATAAATCAAACACATATATTTTTTAGATTTCTCTTTTTTAGGGTTCTCTATAAAAATAAGCAAAGAGAATATTTTGAGAAAGAAATATTTCCAATTCGATTTGGACACAAGAAGTACAGAACAACGTATAAAAAATTGGCCTTAATTGACAATACAGCTCAATTAAAAATAAGCACAAACAGGAAAATTAAAGAATTATTCCTACACGGTGTGCTTATTTGACCATACAGTTGACGATAGGCTAATTATTTGAGAACAACATTCAAGCAAATATGTTTGCAGATTCTCTATTTTCAGATTCCACAATTGAAAATAAGCAAAAATCAAATTTACGAAAAATATTATTTCTCAAAATCTATTTTGACGCAAGGAAAAGTACAAGAATACATACAAAAAAGGAATTGTTCTTTATTGACCATACAGCTCAATTAAAAATAAGCACCAAAACATATTAAAATATTGCCCCAAATCTATATTGTGCGCAAAGAAATGATAAGAAAAATTATTCCCAAATCTATTTGGAGAACACAAGTACAGAACTACATAAAAATTGGCCTCAATTGACGATACAGCTAAATTAAAAATAAGCACAAAAAATCATTTCTCCACATTGTTCTTATTTTACCATATAGCTGCCGATAGGCTAATTATTTGGGAAAACAATCAAGCTAATATTGTTCAGACTTCTCTTTTTCCATATTCCTCATTTGAAAATAAGCAAAAAAGCAATTACAAAAAGTATTATTTCTACAAATTTATGTTGACGCAAGGAAAAGTTCAGGACTACAAACAAAGAAAAAGGCATTGCTCTTAATTGACCATACAGCTCAATTACAAAAAAAAAATTAAATAATGCTCCAAATCTATTTTGACGCAAAGAAAGGATTTTCAGATTCCTCAATTGAAAATAAGCCAAAAAAAAAGTATTTCTTCAAATCTATTTGGTCGCAAGGAAAAGTATAGAACTATATAAAAAATCGGTCTTAGTTTACCATATAGCTGTCGATAGGCCCATAAATTGAAGCAACAATCAAATCTTTTTTTAGAGATGCCTCTATTCCAAAATCATTTATCCTGTTTCCTATTTTTAAAAAAATCCACTTTTACTAAACGTTATTATTAATTTAGCTGCAGTTCTCTTCCTTAAATGTCACTCAAAAGAACAAACATAGGTTGTTGTACTCGCAATACAGAAGCGATTACTTGCCACTCAATGTCCTGAACAACGGGCATCTGCGAATCAATATGGTAGACAAAGGATGATTCAAGTACGTGCCAATAAAACAGCTGATCGACGTGCAGTCAGACTTAAGGAGACAAGGTTGCGGGTACAGAAATCTCGTAATGCGGCTACAAATCTGCTTCGTTCATAACGTAATGAACGTGAGAGGCTGAGACATGTTGAAAGCGTCAAACACGACTCCATGCTCAACAATCCTGGGATTGGGATTCCTTAGCATTTCACTACAACCCTAATGAGGATTATAGTTTGAGCCACCATGTTCACATAGGCACTATGTCTGAAGTGTGGCCCTATTGCAAGGCTCTTTACTTTAAGGGAGAAACTAACGGAATGTGTAGTGCAGCCGGTAAAATTAAACTACCTCAACTGGAAGATCTACCAGAACCATAAAAACTTTGCTTGCTGGATATACTGCTGAATCAAAACATTTTTATAAAACATCAGGAAATACAACTCATGCTTCCAAATGACGTCATTCGCAACAGAAACCATTACAGCTCAATTCGTGCCAACTTTTAAAGTAAGAGGACAAATTTACCATAAAGTTGGATCTCTGCTTTCATGCCGCGATGGTCATCATAAATTCCCACAAATGTATTTCATCGGAGATAACAATGATGAACCGCATTGCATGCTGTGGAATTTCAATCAATATAAGACGATCCACTGTTTTCCAACTGCAAGACATGCTCCATAATAAAAACAATTTAGTGCTTTTATTCCAAACTGCTATTGAAATGATGTCATCTGATACACAAAAGATTGTTATGCATGCTGACAAAGCGCCTACTGGAGACACGTGCGAAGATTCAATGCTCCAAGTACAGATTAAGTGGCAATTGTTATAGTTGGAGATCAATTTCAACCGAGGGATATTGTTCTTCATAGAAGGAATGATCAATTGAAAAACATTGCTGAAACCCATCGGTGCTACGATGACCTGCAATATCCAATCATTTTTTGGGAGGGTGCTGATGGATATCATTTCTATATTAATATGATAAATCCAGTTTGTGGTGAGGAAACAAATGAAAAATGCAGCGCAATGAACTATTATTCATACCGATTAATGATTCGATAGAACAAAAACAATCACATTATGAAATGCCGCCAATTATTCCACCAATACATTGTAGACATGTATGCAAAAATTGAAACTGAACGTTTGCTATTCATCCGTTTGAATCAGTCAAAACTTCGTTCTGAAGAATATGTTCATTTGCGAGATGCAGTTTTTAATGATGGTAATACAACCAACGTTGGAAGACTAACAATTCTGCCATCTTCATATTTGGGCAGTCCACGTCATATGCATGAGTACACTCAAGACGTATTTGCATATGTTCGTCAGTATGGGCGTCCTGACCTATCAATTACATTTACATGCAACCCAGCTTGGAATGATATAAGCAACTCTTACTTCCTGGGCAATCATCGGTAGATAGGCATGATATTACAGCGCGTGTTTTCAGACAAAATCTTAAATTCCTAATGGATTTCATTGTAAAACATAAGGTATTTGGATCTGTGTGCTGCTGGGTGTATTCAGTGGAATGGCAAAAGAGAGGATTACAACACTCCGACATACAACTATTGCTCTACAACAAACTCAATCCAAACAAAATCGACAATCTAATATCTGCTGAAATACCTGATGGTGACATTGAGAAATATTTGCATGAAGTTGTCATAAAAAATATGATACATGGACCTTGCGGTATATTTAATCCAAATTCACCATGCATGATAGATGGTAAATGCTCTAAGCGATATCCCCGGGCATTAGTAACACACACAGTAACAGGAAATGATGGAGATCCTTTTTACAAAAGATGGGCAGTAGAAAATGGCGGTAAATCAGCAACCCTACAAATGCGAAATGGCAATATACACGTTGATAACCGATGACCTTTGCTATCAAAAACCTAAAAATCGCACATCAATGTGGAATACTGTAACTCTGTTAAGTCCATCGAATACATTTGTAAGTACGTGAATAAAGGCAGCGATATGGCAGTTTTTACCTTGAAAACATAGAGCAATGATCTGAATGCAAGCCTACATATTGATGAAATCGCACAGTATCAAGCTGGAAGATACATAAGCAGCAATGAAGCTGCATAGCGAATTCTTTCGTTTCCAATACATGAACGAAATCCGGCTATTGTTCACTTACTGCACATCTAGAAAATGGACAGCGCGTTTACTTTACAGCTTTAAATGCGCAACATATAGCTTTGAATCTACCTGCTACAACATTAACGACTTTCTTCATGTTATGTCAAACTACATTTGCTAAAACATTCCTCTATTTGGAAGTGTCTCAGTATTACACATGGAATAAGAGTAGAAAATCCTTTAAACGACGCAAACGAGGAAAGCAAGTCGAAGGACAACCTGGAATATTCAAAGAAAACACAATAGGCAGAATGTATACTATCCATCCCAAACAAGGTGAATGCTTCTTTCTTCGTATGTTGTTGGTAAATGTGCCTGGTCCAACATCATTCCAGCAATTAAAAATTGTCAATGGCATTACACATGCTACTTTTCGCAGTGCATGTCAAGCTCTGAATTTATTGGAAAATGACGGACATTGGGATGAATGCATTACTTTTGCTTGTAACACATCACATCCTAATAAATTCGTGGATTGTTTGCAATCATCTTGACCAATTGCTCTCCTTCATCTCCTGTTTAGCTATGGGAGAAATATAAATCACACATGGCCGAAGACATTTTTCATCAAATACGCAATGAAAGTACAAATACCTGTCTGGATTTACATCAGAAATCTATAATGAGGCATTGATAAGAATTGAAAATTTGTGTTTAGAAATTGCAAACAAATTCCTCAAACAATTGGGAATGATCTCACCGACTCGATCGGCTGCTGCTTTCTTTGATGTAGAATTGCGTAGGGAACAAAATTACAACACAGATGATCTTTTGTTGTATGTGCAAGCAAATATTAACAAGCTAACACCTGAGCAAACAGACGTTTACAACAAAATAATGCAGACTGTAAATAATGGAGTGGGATATATATGTTTCTTAGATGCGCCAGGAGGAACTGGTAAAACGTTTTTAATTAAATTTATTTTGGCAGCCATTCGATCACTAAATGGCATAGCCTTAGCTCTTGCATCTTCTGGAATAGCTGAAACTTTGCTACCAGGTGGACGAACTACTCATTCTTCATTGAAACTTCATTTAAACATGTAATTTATTGAAACTCCCATGTGCAGTATTTAAAAAACATCAGGTATGGGAAAAGTGTTGCGAAAATGTAAACTTATTGTTTGGGATGAATGCACAATTACACACAAAACATCACTGGAGGCTAAGGTTTGGCAGATTAGCCTTTTTAAGCTCTTTCATGAACTATGTTTTGGCCGCCATATTTTTTTTTTGTTATGTAGGAGCGTAAAAAGGCCAAATTTGGCCTTAAAATGCCAATCTGCCAAATCTAAAAAGGCCAAATTTTAAACGTGTTAGGCCTGCATATTTAGTCTAATAAAATAAAAAATGGTGAAAAAAACATAAAAATGATTTGTTTGTTTGTTTTATTTCAGCTTTTGGGTCTAATGTTTTATATAAAAATAAATAGTTTTTATAATATTTGTGTCTGTCAAATAATTTACGCCGCTAAACTACATATTTACCTTTATTTTTTGTAAGGGCGCTTTTTTTACTGGTTTTATTTTTGTAAATAAAGAAAATTTTAGATTTGCTTTTTTTAGGCGGGAAGCTTTTCGATTTGCTTTTTATTTGTTTTATGTTTCTAATGTAACCCCCCCCAAAAAAATTTAATTTGTCATATTTTGCGCTTTGTTTTGTTTATTCGATTGTTAGCTGAAAGTAGAGAATAGTCTCATAAAAATAATTTAATTTATCGTTAGTTTATGTTTCCAATGTTATTCCCCCCAGTTTTTTCCCTCCCTCTCAATCGCCGAACTTTAAACAAATGCTAGAGGTGATAGGTCTTGTTGAATGCTTGATAGCCAAAACGTTGGTGCTCATTTACGTTAAATTTATATAGAAATGTGATCCCCACTCTAACATGTTTTATATTTTTTTCAAAATTTATTTTCTCATATTTATAAAGGTTGTTTAAATATATTAGGCTATTTTTAGAGCTTAAACGCAGGTGGGTCACGTCGTATAAAGTTTCCTTTTTTAATGAGAAAATTGAGTTTGTAATCGATGTAATTAACGCGAAAAAGGAAAAAAAGTTTAAATTGTGGAATTTAGAGGGGGGCAGAATATCTCCATTTTTTTAGGTATTAAACGACGCTGAATTACGTGAGAAAAAATTACCGATTTGTGTATTGCCGTAAGGAATAAAATAAAGCAAACAAATGAAATCTTTTCAGTTGTTTTCGTAAGTTTTTTAATATTAAAAAAACAATAAAAGACAAATATCTTTCTATCAACAGGGAATTATTTTCCAGCTAGAAACTGACGAAATTACCAAATGATATTTGGTAAACGTTTATTTTTTATGGACAGAATCTAGGGGCAAATAACTCTAAAAAGGTTTTAAAAAAGGTCGCTGTTGGAAATATTAATTCCAAAATGAATTAAATTAAATATGTTATCAATATAATTGCTGTGTAAAATTTATTAAATAACAATTTTAAATAGAATACTTAAAATAATTCTCTCGCTAAAAACATTAACTAAGGTACCGCTATTTAGTAAAATGTATTTTTCTTCATGTCATATGCAAATAAGGTGATCTCTTAATTGTATATTTTTCCAAGTATCATACTATGTATAGAAATAAATGAAAGATGAAATCAAGGCACGTTTTGTATATATTAATAGACAGGAATACGAATATATATATATATATATATATATGCAGATGTGTGAATGTGTGTATAAGTGTATCCCGTGTACACATCCGTTAGCCTCATTGGCTTTACTATTTATTTCACGAACATGCAATTTGCTACAAGGCAGTGGATACAATACTGTTCTTTTGGCTATTTTTCTAGACTTTAATAAATAAAGCACTGAGTAAAAATATATACACACGTATCTATCTATCTCTCTCTATATATATTTATCCATTACTTTTTAAACATACGTTTATTTATATATATATATATATATATATATATATATATATATATATATATATATGTGTGTGTGTGTCTGCGTGTGTCTGTCTGAATGATTGTCTGTGTACATTCCCCTACGCAATAACTCTGTCAATTTTTAGTCTACAGACTCGAAAGTTGATATACCGGGGACTGAGGTTGGCGAAAGTCTATGTGATCGGTTTCAGCCAGAAATTTGGCTGTTAAGGGGTCAAGGTTCAACGATTCGACTCTACCAAACCCCTCGGAAAATTTTAGGTCGAAACACTGAAAAGTTTAGATATAAGTTCCTTGGACATGATTCTAACTTAATAACGTAATGTAAGCCTTAAAACAATAAATTTTATGGGGTCATAATGGGGGTTAAAGTTTGAAAAAAGTTGACCTCTGCGGTCTAACAAATTACTCAGACAATTTCTGATCTAAACATTTGAAATCGTACATATAGGGTATTCTGAAATAGGGCAAGCTTTTTCATCGGTTTGGGTCGAAAACTTTTAGTTACCAATATAAAAATGTATGCATGTATGTTTGCATGTCTGCCCAAAAGTTTCGACATAGGCGACCTTACAGACGACAATTATCGAAAAATTGGCTAAAAACATTAATATCTTCACATTAAACTGGCCACTTTTCTACAGGGGGATCGCTTTTTTTGCTGATAAAACGGTTCATTCCTGCAACGACAGAGCGCGTAGGTGAGTGCTTTATCGCTACGCTACGCCACAAACACTGAAACCTGCAATTTTGTTGGCTTACATTCTCGTCATGTAGTGTTCTTTTTTTGGCCATTTTTATTGGTAGGGGCTACTCTGTAGAAGAACTTAGATTTTATCCGCCCTACACGTAGGAAACCTGTAAGCATACATGTACATAAATGTCTACATATATAAATATAAGTGCATATATATATATTATATCTTTTGTTTCTGTATTTAATTACATATTAAAGGTAAAACAGTAAATATTTGAAAGACGCGCCGATACATTGTAATAATAATTATGAACTTTAACTTTTTGCGAAAATAGGACCAATAAGTTCCATTATTTAGTTTATTCAAGACATCTGCATTAGTTACTACAAGACTATGTTACTGCAGAAATTTCCTCGGAAAATACTAAACGAGTCTTTCTCTACGAACAAAATCAAATGAATATATTAATTAAAATGTAATAACAGTTTGATATATCTTAACATATTTTAAAAATTAACCTAGAGCCTATACGTACAATCCATGACATGTGACATACTGGCAGATGGAAAATTAATCTCCAGAAATATTTTAACATATTTACTGAAATACACCTCCTAAGAGAGGATTACGGTTGGACCTAAAAGTACCCGGGGAAAAAAAGCAATTATGCTAGTTACCTCAACCGGTGACTTTCAAAAACCAGAGCATAAATTAGAAAACAAGAAAAGAATCAAGACTTATGTAGGTAGATAAGAATTGTTTATATTTTTGATACAACACATTAAAGACTAAAATTCTGCCCAGTTATATATATATATATATATATATATATATATATATATATATATATAGTTATATATCAAATTTTAGTCATTCAATAAATTTAAAAATTTATGACGTGAAATGTTTAAATTTCAAATCAAAAGATTTTTTTATTATTCTATGTAAGACAAAGAATGCGTTTGAAATATTATAACTCCTTATCCTATAGGAGTTTGATGTCTACCATCTCTTCAGAGGAGAAAATATTAGCAAATAGTTATAATCATTTACACCTTATTTGGTAAAATCAGTGAGGCATGGAAAATCACAATTAAAAGTTGTTTAAGTATTAAACTGTCATAATAGGAATGGGAAATTAAGTCACAAAACAATATATTGGTAAATATAGATTGGTTTATTTATTCAATAAGGAAATGCAAACATTTATTTGGGGGATAGAAGGTACTCTTTATGCCAAGCTATTTCGAAGCCTAATGCTTCTCATCAGAAGAGTAGAGAAGATGATAGGTAACATAGTGGGGAGGCGGCGTTTAGCGTGGGATTCATTATGAACGAAATAGATCAGTTAAAATTATAGATGATTTTAATTTATCTAATTCGTTCGAAAATGTAAGATAAATTTAATTTCGACCCCAACACACCCTGCCCTTAAAAACCAAAATTGGATTAGTAATAAAAAAATAATTGCTGATAATTTTCATTGACAACCATATCCGCATCAATCCTCATTGAGTGTCCGTTTGCCGTTTTAGGCCACAACCAGCCTTTTTGTTATCAAGTTACACACTGATAGTAAAATGTGTATTCCATTGCATATCAAGTAATGCCTGTGTTGAAGATTTTATAGTGAGGAAAGACTTTGCACTGAGACAATCCCACTCTCTAAACAACTGCCACATTGAACCAAAAGAAGAGCAAGTCAACATCATTAAATGCAGCAGTCGCCGCAGGTTTTATATCAGGGTGTTCTTTCTCCTAGAGAGGTTGCCTTCACCACGGCTTATGGAGCCCTCTCCACCCATCATGCCATTTGATCCATGACTGGGACTAAGGTTGTTGGGCACTAGAGCATATTCCACACGCCGGTGGGTCATGTATGCCGCAGCTTACAGGCCGTAAGCTCCTCTGGACGTTTTTGTCCGAGTTGTCTCACCCTTAGACTTTGGTTAACACACTACGATCCTTCTGACGAAAAATATCGGACAGAAACCTTAATTCAGTTAATCCTCAATTGGACAGTTTTCTGAAGGGAGGGGTTGAATTTTCCGACGCCATTTCTACAAGTGATCTTTTCTTTTCGAGTGACCACGTTTAATTTAAACGGTTTCGACTTCCGGTAGCGTCATGGAGCATCGGCAAGACGTCAGATTTTATTTCGTTATCTTTTCCGTCTTTGTCGCGCGTTTTTTTAAGATCTCTCTCCATCCTAGCTGCCTATTGTTGTTTGTATTCCCTCCCCCCACTACTACCAATTTTTAAACACCTCTCTCCACCGGCCTTCTTACAACATTATATACACACACACAGCAAACGAGGAGTACTTCCCCACGCCCATTATTTTTACCCATCTCGTCATCCGGTCTTCCTACTGTTGGTTTGACCACTCCCACCACTATGACTTCTTTTAACACCTCTCTCCACCGAACTTCCTACATTTTTTAAACCCACATGTCCATACCCAGGAAACGCCGAGCACCCCGGGTAGTATCAAATCAAACTAAATTAGTGGTCAATGTTTCTTTGAGCCACCAGAAGTGATAATCAATATTTTTATTATCAAAACTAAATTATAAAATTACTTTTTTCATTTTTTTATAAACATTTGTGTAATTCATTATCTTTTGTGCAACCTGCTAAATAATAATTCTCCGATATTTTTGTAATATAAAAGTTAGACTTGTATATATATATATATATATATATATATATATATATATATATATATATATATATATATATATATATATATATCACTGAAGAGTAGGGATTACATAATTATTCCACAACCATCAACCTCATATATCGCAAGTGAAATGACATGACGGTTTGTTAATTGTCATGATTCTTGTAAGCTACGGAGTTCTTTGGCTTTGGGAATAATTATATATACATACATACATACATACATACATGCATACATACATACATACATATATATATATATATATATGTGTCTGTGTGTGCGTGTGTGTGTGTGCGTGTGTATGTGTGTGTGAATATCGTGTTTTGAGATTGTTTCAATATTGTTTCAGATGTTTGCTTTGAGAGTGAGTTTTCTCTGAATATTATCTTTGAACTAAGTTTTCCTGATCTTATTTGCCATTCTTTCACTTGTGTAGGAGTATACTGTCTCTGAGGTTTATCATGTTTGATGTCCTACGAAGGTGTAGCTAAATAAACTGACGTTAATAATTGATTGTTATGGCAGTAAAGCAAGGGAAAGATGATCAGAAGAGAAATCAAGTTATGCGGCGAAAAAAAATGATTTTGTATTTGTGGTTATTTGCTTGAAACGAATTAGTAATCATATATATATACATATATATATGTATATATATATATATATATATATATATATATATATATATATATATATCGACATACAGTACTGCCTAGCTGTATCACAGCTTATTAGTGCCGAATTCAGACAAACAACTACCTCAAGCTCAGTTTGAAACTTCACCGCCTCTGCAACAATCGGCGTTTCTAACTGTTACGCTATTCGCCCACTGCTATGACGGGCATGGACAGTTTTATTGATAATACAGACATGACACTGTAGTTCCCTTCGAAGTTATCTCCTCCGGTTGCAATACACTTCTTCTACAATTCCGACAACTGGTCACATAGAAGTTCTCTTGTGTGAGAGTGCCAATCACCCTCGTCATAGAATCTTTCATCTCCTCATCTGTCTGAAAACGACTGATTTTACTTGAGATTAGATAATAACGAAACGTCACACAAAGCAAAACCTGGACTGTAGGGAGAGTGACGTATTGTCTTAATCCCCATCTTAGTCAAATAGTCTGTTATGACAACGTCTTTTTTCTGATCTTTTCTGAACACCCTTGTGACAAACTTCGTTAAATTCTTCCACATCTTTAGTTCCTCATGAATAATTGGGTGTACAGTTCCTACACTGACAACAAACTTTGCAATTATTATCTCTACAGACACACAACGATCCTTGTCCATGAAATAATGGCCAATCAATTCTGGCTTCCTGAATCTATAATTGTCTTACACTATTCCTTATCTCTCACAGACCCCACTACCTTCCTCGAATCTTTTATGCAACTCAAAAGCATTTGCTTACTTCATGCAAGATGATCCACAACAGTCTGAAGCTTCCCATACGTTTATGCGGACTTTGTTTTTCAAGTTTAAAATTTCTTTTGCATATTCTTCTTCTAGTGTCTTTATGTCCAAATTGCATTTTTTTTTAATTTTCCGATCAGGCATTAGTAGTGTATTCAAATTCCTGCTTCAGTTGTTCATTTAAACATAAAAAGAATTTGTCAGACATCTCATAAGAATAGCATACTGTATTTTCAAGAGTCTACGACAATTTGAAATGTCTATACAAAAATGTCTGAAAACTTCTTGCAGGCACCTTGTATTTCATGTGTATAGATACTAACATGCTGTTAGGCGTTGCCCAGCCCTAAAATACGCATACGTATCATATTTTCATTAATACAGGAAATAAACATGTGCATTTTAGTATTATTTTTCTAAACAGTTAACTCGTTCTACGTAAAAGCAAATACTCGAGCTGAGATCGAAACCAAAACCTAAAGTTAATGAGTAAAGCACGATAACTCTTAGGCCAGCTTTATATGATTTCTAAAAAGCGTTTTTAAACCTACTTATTCTAAACATACGTAATAGCTAATGTGAACCATCCAGAAATGCGCATTCGGAAACGGTTGAAAAAATCCGATAACTCCACATACCAAGTTTTCAATTGTGTTCCCTTAGCAGCTCAATGTTTACGGATGCAAACTGATTAAAATTTTTCCACATATCTGAAATGTTCAGTTTTTAGATTTAAAATTCATTGACTATATAAATTGAGAATTTTTCCACCACACACATTCTCACTTTAATATTTATATCTATCTATCTATCTATGTATCTCTCTCTCTATCTCTCTCTCTCTATATATATATATATAGATAGATAGATAGATACAAATATAGATATATAGATATATATAATAACTGTACACTGCCACGCGTTGCTGTGACTCAATTTGGTGCAATGGAAAAACTCCAAAAAAAAAAAAAAAAGAGAAAATGCATACTTCTGATAATCTTGGTACAGCAATCGTGAATAATCCGCCCCCCAAAAATGAAAGAATAAGTCGAAAATTTAAAAAAAAATGGTACTCTCGCAGAATAAGAACCGCATCATTTGAAGTTTCCGTCAATCATGGATAAGACTCAACCAGCAATCACTGAATTAAACCGAGCGTTGCTTAAATGTAGAAACGCGAATTCGATTTTTTTTGTATTAAAAAAAAGTGTGAGTTTTTAATTAGTATTATATGTTATCAAAATTAATATAAGCTAACTTTCTCCCTTACTGGATAAGTTTTTAGTGTGTTTAATTAATGTATGATGTTTAATCGGTTCGAAAAACATAGTGTTTATCGATGTATTTGAAAAATACTAATAGCTGCAGATACTGTTGAATACGTTAGGTTTAGAAAATGAGGTAAAAATATAACACTATACAAAATATTGTTATTAACTTACCGAATATATGTTACCGTGACTTAGGCTGATATTTATTCGGCGATTTTCTAACAGTATTTTATATACATTTTATACTTAACTCATTTTCCCAAACTTAACGTAATCAAGAGAGAGCCCACCGTCATTTATATTTTTCAAATACACCGATAAACACTTATATTATTCGAGCCAAATTAGCATGTTACATTAACGAAAACACTAAGAAAAGTTTCAAGTTAGATAGAAAAGTAACTTATCTTGGCTTTGATAACATCTCTTTGTTATATATTTGTTTTTGACAACATTTTTGAATCTACTTGTAAAGTAAAACAAACTGGCAGATGTTATTTCTCTGTTTATTTTTTAACATGTGTTGACAAAAAGTAATTTGTAATTTTGGTGCTTATGTATTTTTGGTACCGCGCTATGATAAAATAGTTTTCCAAGTTAAATGTAAATTTCACAATATCTGTTTTTTAATGAATTGTTAGTTGAAACCAAAGAATTATTACAGAACAGCCTCCCTTTCCCATCGAAAAAATGGCTGAAAAATAACGGTATTATTTCAGCAGTGTACCAAAATGTATATGTACTGTAAAGTTTATACGAAAACACTTTTCTGCATGTTCACCTTACAATTTACGGTTTTAATAATAATAATAATAAATTCAATATGAATGTTTTTTAAACCTACTTATTCTTATTTCTTATATAAAAAATCGCTTATCTTTCTTCAGTATCATTCGTCGACATGAGAACTTCGGGCAGAGGTTTAACAAACCGTAGTATCTGTCCATCAACTCCATTAAATCGTCCATATGATGACGGATAACGAAGCAGTAAATCTCGATTCCCCTCTTTTAGGATTCAGTCAATCGCCGCACTTATGCCAGTGTTTGCTGCTGTATATAATTGACGACTCCTACCGAGAACAAACGATTTCGGAAAATATATTTTTTTTTAATAATTTAATTTTTTTTTTTCGTTTTAAGTGTATAAAAACACGCTTGGGTTAGCTAAAAACGCTGTCGCAAAATGTAGCCTGTAGTTTTTTTTAGTTTATCGAAAACAAACATACCATAGTTATATATATATATATATATATATATATATATATATATATATATATATATGCCAGTTATAAGAAAAAATGTCCACAATCATCATTATTATTTAATATAATTTTTTCATTATTACTTTTTTTTTTAAATATTGGCGATTTTTTTATTTACTTTTTGCATAAGCGTCTTACACGTCTCTCATTGTAGATAATCCTGATACAGTCATTACACAAATCATGAAACGCAGCTTAACATTAGATTAAATTGCTATTGGGTATAGTTTTCATGCGATCATGCGTATTATCCTCAACTTTTATACTTAGTATGTGGTGTGTAATTTCTGGAATATATTCTGTTCTTTCTGTTCTTCCCTATTACATTTACTTATGTATAACAGCATTTTATATGCACTTATTCCTGATTATCTGTGTGATGGTAGTATCGTCTATATGATTAATAAAGCATGTGTAAAGGCTTATTAAATAAGTAAATATGAAAATTCGACTATATTTAAAAATTAATTAATCAATATAGAAAAATGAAATTTCATGATTGAAGACTGATTTATTTATGTAACTCGAAAGAACTTTTACGCAGAAATATATGTTCATTGAGATTTGTATTCCTAAGAATTTGACTATTTTACAGAAAATGTACACGTTATAAAAAGCATACATTCTCACGATATGTATATATATATATATGTGTGTGTGTGTGTGTGTGTTTGTCTGAAGAGATAAATTAATACATAAGCATTGACTATTGAATTTAACATGTAGATATCTGTGCAATATTTTACGCATAAAAATATTTCAGATGTAGAAGAGAATCACAAAACAAATGCGCTTGCATGATTCAATAATAATTAGACAAATTACATTAGAAAATCTCATTGCAATTATTTCTCATTTCATCTCTCCTTTTGTGTCCGTCACAGACCATATCAGAAATATTGACATCGACGCTGAACTAAAATATGCAGTTTCATCGACAATGGCAGCGTTAGTACAGTTTTTTTATTTGCATTTCAAAGGAAGTCTTCCTTTTCTTCCATAATGTTTTTCTTGTTTAAAATAAACAAATAGTCAAATTATATAGATATATTTATGAGTTATTTAGCAAACATCGATATTTGAAGATTCCGACCCAGGTTTATGTAAGCGTCTTACGCCTAATTCTAAAGGATGTTTATTTTTCTGTTTTTATTCGATAAGTCTGATGAAAATTTTCAAACGATATAGGGTTTGAATTTGTCCGAGTAGTCTTGAAACAATTGTAACTAACGATGAAATACACTATTTGATGCTATCATTTTATTCCTTGATATCTTGATTTTGTTAAAACAATATACATATGTATGCATATATATATGATTATATATATATATGTATATATATATATACAAATATATGTGCATATATATATATATATAGGACAACAAGAGAATGAAATGAAGACACAAAACTATATATAGGTAGTTATAGAATGAATCATTTATTGAATAATGGAATACAGGCAAATTTTGGGGGATAGAAGGGACTCTTTATGACAGGGTATTTCGAAGCCTAACGCTTCTTATCAGAAGAGTAGAGAATGTGCTAGGTAGCATGGGGAGATGCGGCGTCTAGCGTGAGGTTCGTTAGGGATGACAAAGATTAAGAGGAATTATAGAGTGTTGGGGAAGCTTTAATGAATTCTAAATAAATAAGGAGAAGCTTATTATATATATATTATGATATATAATAATATAAATTGTCTTTAACATAGTATTGAGATTAAGGGGTATATATGTATTATTGTTGAATAGGAGGTGTATTGCTGCTGTGTGGTAATTTATTATAACGGTTTATAGGGTGTCTATTTTCTATGGAGCTGGAAAATTCATAGACAGGTACTGAGGATGAAAGTGGGGCTGTGCATATATATATATATATATATATATATATATATATATATATATATATATATATATATATATTTATATATATATTGTATATTTTTATATAAAACCGCTTTATTCTTTACTGGGAACATGCACGCATTTTTTTCTCCAAAATTTCTGTTTTGAAACATTACTTCAAGGGAAATGCCATAAATTTATTATGTTTGATATGGATTCATATTACTCATTAATTTGCCAAGATATTGACGAACATTTCTTTGGATCTAACAAAAATTTGGGAAAAAATATTACCAATTTAGAAATTGCCATAATAAATACAACAGCGAATTTTTGGATGTTAGAAATACTTAAAGTAAGTTTTATATTACGATGGGAGCCCTAAACTCAGCCCAGTTAATATACTTTGTGTGTCTTTACATTCTAAAGTAAATTCATAGAAAGGTACTGAGTATGAAAGTGGGTCTGTATAACGATGATGTGCTGTTTTTTATAAACTCTGGTGGAAGACATTTAGAAGAAAAACAAATAGATGTTACAAAAATACTTTAGAGATATAGACCTAAAAATTAATATTAATTATTAAGTGATTATAGATGATAGTTTAAACTTTGATAACAATACACACGAACCATACTATGGACTCAATTAAACGTTATAGCATATTGATTATAAATTTAATATCCGAGCATCATTAAAAACAGTGTATTATCCATTGAATTCCTAAGAGAATATCGAAATTATCTTACAACGAAAACAATTTGTAGTAAGAAGAATATTATAACAGAGCACTAGCTAGATCAAAATATAAACACAAAAT
Organism: Euprymna scolopes; assembly: GCF_053919585.1. Classification (NCBI taxonomy): domain Eukaryota; kingdom Metazoa; phylum Mollusca; class Cephalopoda; order Sepiida; family Sepiolidae; genus Euprymna; species Euprymna scolopes. Next base: position 27,100,937 of record NC_136495.1, on the reverse strand, counting down.
AGATAATGCTAGAGATAAACTTTATTAAACAAGCAAGAAATGAGTTAGGTCAAGGAACTCACTACATGTTCTATCATATTATATGGCTATAGGGAATTAAAAATATACAAATTCCAAAATCAATATTATAAGCAACAGTAGTTCTGGTCTGAAAAAAGACATCTAGGTATAAAAAAAACAGACGTAGAAATACTGCATATTATATCGGTCTTACAGTGCACACATCTTAAATAACATAGGAACTACAGATTCATGAATTATCCTTAAGGTAGTGGCAGAGAAAAGAATCACAAACAAAAAATCAATAGAAATTATCAATCTCAACATATATTAATTTAGATAAAACTATAATTGGTTTAAATAATCAAAAACTAGATAAAGTAATTAAGGGTCTGGGAGTGATATCAGCCTAAATATTGATAAATAATAATTTTTATCTGTAGAAACGCTAATTAAGGTCTCTTAGAAAGTAAATGCCTTATTTCAAACATCGTATTGACAGACGGAGAGATTGAAGCAGATAAAATTGAAACATACGTAGGATCCACGTTCTGCAGATCCAAGGAAAGATTCCGAAACGATAAAACACCATTTAGAATACCCAGAGAAGAAACAAACAGGAAATCCACACTTCTAGGAACGTAAGTGAAAAAGTGCGTATTTCCCAGCCGAGGAAATTCACGAAACAAAACATTAAAAAACATGCAAATCAAAATCCGAAAATGATAAAATAAATCATAACTGTAACATATCATCTGAACCCATGCTCACCTCTATATCTCAATTAGCCATCTCGTTATTCCGTTTTTTTATTTATAATTATTTATATATTCCTACTCAAATACTTTATATAATCAACTCAACTTATGTAGAGCCCAACGACCTCTCAATGCTACATGTCTTCAATCACAACAAAAATCTACAATAACCTGCACAAAATCGACAAAACAACAAACGAATACACAATTTAATTTGTTAGGTGTTCAAAAACACGGAAACGTTTTATTTCACAGTTATACCCTGCCAAAACAATAACATTTTAGCTCACGCACATATAACATTTCATTCCCGGATAATACTGGTTTATAACAATGTTTAATAACTCTCCATTCACTCTCCATCTTTTGTTTTCTTTATATATAATTTAAGTTCCGTAAGTCAACAATGTGAAAACATATTAAACAAATGTTACACAATTACATAAACATGCTTTCAATACAATTCACATCAAAATAGGAAATACAATACAATTAAAATCAAACACAGTCCTTTTGTCCCATGTAAAATAACAAAAAATACACTTTCAAAAGTCTCTTATAAAAAAGTCAAATCTAACACAATTTCAGCAAATAACCTCATTTGTTTAAAAAAAACAGTTAAAACGTGTTTTATTTCTCTTTTTCTCTTCCGCGTTAGTTACTATATCAACAGACCAAACAGCGCACGTGAGTGTAGCATAACTAACAGTTCAAAACCCCCATGCATTAAACCTTGTTTTTTTTCTTTTTTTTCTTTTCTGTTTTATTCTTTGCAACCGCTGTACCTTTACGACAAATCAACCTTTTTAACTGTTATAATCCAACTCACAATTCAACTACATTTAAGCTAAAATATTTTCTTTGCACGTCTCACTGAATAGAACAACATTTTATTACACTTCCTTAATTTCAAAACAATTTCGATCACCTATATTTTTTCTTTACTTCCACACAATTCCTAGTTTTCACCCGCAAACAGACTATATTGGAATATATCCAGCATAAAACCCAAGTACGTCCAAGGATGGAATACTGTTGCCATATCTGGGCAGGAGCTGCTAAAAACAGCCTATCCTGCCTTGACAGAGTACAAAATAGACTTCGTGGCTTAGTGGGGGATGCCCTTTTCTCTACCCTGCAACCTCTCTCCCACAGAAGAGGCGTTGCGAGCCTATCCTTGTTTTATCGTTATTTCCATGGCAGGTGCTCGTCTGAACTCCAATCTCTGGTCCCCCCCTCACCAATCTTTCACGAAAAACACCCGTCTAGCTGAATCCACTGTGAAAAATTTCCCCCACTCTATATCTGTGCCTAAATAAAAACGCGGATTCCATGAACAAAGCTTCTTTCTTAGAACTGCACGCCTGTGGAACTCTGTTCCGTCTGCCTGCTTCCCACCGGACTACAACTTGGATGTCTTCAAGTTCAATGTTAACAAATTCCTAATGAACCGCGCCCTTAAGTAAACACTTCATCAAATCTCCACACTTACGTAATGTACTTGCAATAACCCTTATCCCTGAGTGGCTTCCGGACCTTGATAAGTGGTGATCACTGTGTAAAAAAAAAGAAGCATAATACATGTTTTGTGTGTGAGTATTAACTCTGTGAGTATCTACATTTCTTTTTTTTTTCATTCTTATCACAACCACAATACTTTTTTCTTCATTAAATACTTTTTTTTTCTTTTTTCACTTTCCATTATATACACCATTGGTATTTCTTTGTTTTATATCTGAATTTTTATTTTTCTGTGCTTATCTTTATCCTCTTTTTTCCTTCTTTAAACGTGTGTTTGCAATTTCTTTTAACGATCGCTTTCTTTTTTCACCCTCAAAGTTACTCCAAACATGTATTGTTATGTGTATAGGGTGTCTTCGTAGGCTCTCCAATGATCGTGACATCTAGTGTATATTTATTAATTTTCGTCCGATGAGTGTGCACTTCATTTCAATTATATACAGTCTTATTTACACATTGTACATAAATAATTATACAACTAGCCTCCACACGCACAATCTTATGTTCTTGGACCTTTCCTGATGAGTATGATGTGTCAACTGTGCGCGCGTGTGTGTTTTTCTGACTTTTTCTCATGTTTGTTTTTTTCTTATTTTTAACAAAAATCTTGTGTTTTTAATTCAAAATTATTATTTTCTTTCTATCTTCCATCAGATAATCGACACCCTCTTTTCAATACACACGACCACAAAATTTATTTTCAAATTAAATTAAACACATATTTTATTTCAACACTGAACAAAAAAAAGACCTTTCAAAGCAATTCTTACGTGTGCGGCACCTCGACCCTTTTTTCTTATCAACGTTGTATGCATATGTGTGTTTTTCGCTTTTATTCTTTATAGTTCTTTGGATCCATTCACGTGTTCTGTTTTCTGTGTTGTTCTGATGACATTATCCTTGGCGTGTACTAAACGATGTAACATTTCGGAGGGAGAGCAGATTTTATCTTTTGCTAATTTTTATTATCATGTCTATGTATGCATGCAGCTGTGATAGTCTCTCTATGTATGTATTTTTTGGTTTCTTAGTCTTCTCTGGTCAATTCTTTCCGTCACTGGCCAATGCTGAAGAGGAACAACTGACGAAAACATAACGCCGAACTTCTAGTATGTATTCTTTATTCGTTTAAGGAGTAAACAGGGGGACGGAAGACATCGCATTATCGACCACTCAAACTTCTTGTGTTTTATCCGACCCATTCTGTGCGCTTCCCACATCTGGCTCGTCCAAAGTCAGAAAGAAAATTCACTTGCATGCGAACGAAAGGGTATCTTTCTTTTTCATGCATCGTTTTCTTTCAGACGAACTGACTTACATACTAGACGTTACCGCTCTACCTAGCTATCGCGTTTGATACATGTCAAACTTAGCCCCTTGAACTCTTTTTGTACTTAACAACTTAAAGAGTAGCTCGCAATTTCCAACGTACCGCGAAACCCGGAGTAGATAATATATCAGAAATAACGCAGAGTATTAGTTAAAATATTCAATTAAAAAAATATTACTAAAGTAAATTTATCCGATACAATTTTTGTATCATATTATATATTCGCATCTAAGTTAAATTAATTCAATAAATAGCAGGAAGTTGCCCAAAATTGTAATCATAGAACTAATCATTTACACATTCCGTCTCAAACCATACAGTTTAGCTCAAAATGCACTAATAATTCATACATAATATTTGTTTATTTTCAAAACGAGGTCGATTTAAAACTTGAAATATCTAATATAGTAATATAAATCTCATAATAATAGTATCAATTCTCAAACTTTAATCATCTCAGTAGGAATTGCTTAATAGAATTCAGCCAGTAATTAATAACTATATGTATATATATATATATATATATATATATATATATATATATAATTAATAACTAACTATATGTATATATATATACATAAAACAAATAAGATAATATATCCGACACCATTTTATTATGGGTAAGAGACTAAATTAAAGTATCTAATAATTAAAATATTGCATTAATATATATATATATATATATATACATATACATGTATATATATATAAATATATATATATATATATATATATATATATATATATATATATATATATATATATATATATATATATATATATGTTGGGGTGTTTCAAAAAATTATATCTTAGAACTCTAATTTAATAAAACTGAGTTGACTTGGATATATCAGACATTTGTAATTACAGGGAAAATAACTGAGTATATTTCTAAGCTTGAATGAAGGCACTGTGTCTTATACAAATTAATTATGAGACGAAATTTGTAAATTTCTTCCCTAAAAGTATCCCAGTTTGCTTATAATAGAAAAAACGGATCTGTTTGAATATAATTGAATTTTTAAATGTATATTTTTAAAACTCTGTAACATAATTTAAGTCTTTTTAAAAATAATAAACCATATCATATCCCCAATAAAACTTAGTTGACTGACGCAAAATATGAAATACATTTAGAATTTTCTAAATTACTAGCTTCAATATAAACACCCCCTCTAAAATATAACCCAGTAAACATATAATAGATATTAATTATTAGTCTAAATAGAGAAACATATTTACATATAAATATTTTTGTTTATTGCAACAAGTAAGAAATATTATATTACTAGTAGGCCATCCAAATTGGCCGATTGTAAAATACGCTTAAATATGATATTTTAATAAATGCAGATTTCCTATTTATTATTATATTAGATTGGACCCAGTAATGATTCAAAAAGTTTTTAGCAAATGATTTGCGCGCCAAAACTGAGAATAAGAACAAAAGCGTTTAGTTTTTATATATTTTTTTGGTGCTTATGTCTGCTGCAAGGATAAAAATTAAAGCATTGACCAATAGCTATCACGTTACGCATGCATGTTCATAATGACATCGTTCGACCTTCTCCTGGCAACCCGATTTCTTTAATTTTCACTCTTTTGTGCAGAATTTTCCCGATTAAAACTCAAATATAAAGTTTCTCATGGGCTCAGACACCCTTAATATAAAGTCTTATGCCTGTAGACACAAAACTTACAGAGGAGTTTGGTAGGTAATTTCTTAAAACAAATATATATACGCATATATATATATATATATATATATATAATTTAAAGGAGATTAGAATAATAGTCTAAAGAGCTAAGTGTATTTTAATGTAATAGTGAAATTACCAGTTTAATTAAAATACAGGAAATGCTCGTTGTAATTTAGATATATAATAAGCTCGATAGTTAAATGTCCTAGAGCTAATTCAATATTAAGTAATGTGATTTATAATTAAAAAATTTAAAAAAATTTTAAAATTTAAAAATCAAAATTTAATTAAATTAAAAATCAGTTTCATAATAAAATAATAAACGCAAACGGCTTTAAAGTTCTACAAGACATATACATGATTTGGCATTACTCCTTATCGCAATGTATATCAAATCCAATACTTTTGTTGAGGATAATATTTTTCTGTTGTAGCAGAACTAACCTATATTTTTTGCTAATAGACTATTTTAATCTGAATAAATACCAGAAGACTAAGCGGTTTCAGTCGATATCTAGTACTCGTACTGGACTGGAGGTAAATGCGGTGTCTGCACAGATGCTGCACTCAAATTAATTGTCCTTAGTCAATGGAGGAGGAAACCCTTTTATATTAAGGCAGTTTTATTTTTCCAGAATGCCCCTTTTGAGGGGAGCTGATAATCTTTCACATTAAACCGATCTTGTGCCACATTGTGTTTCGTGTGAAACAAATAAATAACCAGCCGATATCCGGTTACGCTCGTATATTAGACTGAAGGTTTAACTGTGGTTTCTGCTCAGATGCTACACTCAAAGTAAATTGTCTTTAGTCAATGGAGGGAGAACCCCTTCTATACTAAGGCAATTTTATATTTGCAAACTGCCAAAGTGCCCCCTTTTGGGGGAACTGGTTTCTCCCACATTAACTACTGTTACATGATAAGGGCTGCCCCCTTTTCATGTAAGTCTAAAAAAAGGAGAGATTTAGTTAAAATGAATTTAGTTAAAATGAAAATGAATTAGAATAGACGAAATTCGAACCTCGTAATTTAGGTTTAGAAATAGATTATGATAGAGAATTAGTAAATGGAATGTAAAACAAACCATTGTTAAGCTTAGAGATAAAATAGTTTTAAGAAAAGAATTTGCATTGTCAATTCTGTTATGAAAATTCAATTGAAAGAATGCAACTACAAGATAATTTAATAAACATGTTTTTAACATATTGGAAATATAGGTTACTGGGAATATAGGTTAAAATTCCTTTTGCAAACAAAGGAAAAAGTTTTGGACACGCATTTCCAGAACACGTGAAAGAAGACACATGTTTTAACATGTGTATGACGTCATGGAAAATGGGAAGTTCTCGATATAGTTAGAAACTTTAGAGTTAAGCAGGGAGAAACTGGGGAAGAGAGTCAGAGGGAGTTTGAGGATGACAGGCGATAGTCTGCAGTTGGGATTCGAACGTCTAGAAGCGAGACGGTCACTTTTGAAACATAGAATGTGAAGCTTTGAATTCTTGACTCAGAAAACCACGACCGGTCGGGAGAAGAAATAAACCCATCATGTGTTTTTATAAACGTCGTCTTTGTGTTGTAATTCTACCAAAAGGTAAAGTGAAAATTGTTATATATGTCTTATGTATATAATGGGGTTTAAAATGTCTTTACATACACGTCTTACATACACAATATGAACACTAAGACTGACTCAACACTATCTCCTCACTCAAAGAGCTTCTATTACACTTCTAAGTATAAACGTTTTATAAATATGAATCTCTTTATAACACGAACACGGAAGACAACAACATCTCTCTCTCTCTCTCTCTCTCTCTCTCTCTCTCTCTCTCTCTCTCTCTAAGACACTCTAAGCATCACTTTTAATAAGACTAAACAACAAAGAATAACAATAACAACAACAAGAACAATAATAACGATAAATATATAACACTACGACCTTGTGTCACATTTTGGTTTCGTGGGGAAGCTAATAGATATCAGTCGATATCTGGTGCACCAACTTGGGTCGTTCATCGGCGACGACGAAACCCACACTTATTGTATGCTTTGCAATACATGTTGTTACTTTATTTTAGCGTTTTGTTTTTCTTTGCAAACCTTAACAAGGCCATAACAGCCACGTATAGCTGAATTGAAACACGTTCTTTTTCTATCATTTTCTGAAACATTTGCCGCCACAGGCTCAAGTCATAAATGAAGATTTAAAAAACAATATAGAATTTTTAATTTGCTAACATTTATTGTTAGTAAAATATCGAGAGAATATATTTTTTTTATATTTATCTCTTTTAATTTTTGTGCACTAATGCAATTATATCACAGAACGTCCCTACGACTATGTGAAGATACATTTGTTTACGTTTTCGATTTTTGATAGGCATTTTTACTCTTTCCTCGTTTCCACATTTCAAACAGTCATATCATTCATATCAACCGTTATTCGATGAACAATAATTACTCCTTAATAATAAAAAGAAATCCGACACACGTTCTGGTGATAAACTACACTTTTAGACATCGTCATAGCAATCACGAACAATCAGTATTATTATAATTAGGATTGCCCCCACTTTTCTGTCTAATATGAAAAATAACCTTGCACGCACATACACTAATATATATATATATATATATATATATATATATATATATATGCAAACACACATATACACAGCTACACACATACACGTTTAGCTATTGATAACAATAAATAAATATTACTATTTAGTGGAATAATTAATACTCAAGTAAGCATATTTAATCATACATTTAGCATAAAACACTAATTCTATGCCAACGAGCTATAACGTATCTCATTTATAGCAAAAAAGGTATATTATATATGTATATATATATATATATATATATTATTTACTATAATAATTATTAAATACCTACAAACACTAGTGTTTCATCATTTCGGGAATCATCAATGCAGAGTGTCACGATTAATGCCAGTTGAGAGACTCGAACGTCAGCAACAAAAGTCATATCTGGTGACTGCCTGCTGATTCTGCATCTTGGCTTATCTGTTTGTATTCCATATAGACCTTAAAGTGATTTCTGACTTGTTTAAGCACACCAATGTAACGCTTTTGATTGGCAGTCACTGATTCTCAAACAAAAATTAAATCTGTTCGATCATGCTCTTGTTCGAGATGGCGACGCTTCTTAACTAATTCATATAGTGATTTATATATCAAGTACACATAGTCGTTATTGTTGACATGGCTGACTAAAGCACGACAGCTTCATAACTGAACTACACATTCTGAAGAAAATCTCGCATGGAACATGCAGTATGATTTAATAGTGTTAAAATTATATTCTCTTTTCTATCAAAGTTGAAATTCACAAAATAATATCGTTAGTGTTAGCGGATTAATAAACCTATAATTGGGTTATTTCATAAGAGAGCAACGCTCCCCCTCTCCTTCTCTCCCTCTCTCTCTTTCGTTCTCCTTCTCCCTTTCACTCTCTCTCTCTCTTCCCACTCTCAGTGTCTCCCTCTCTCTCTCTCTCTCTCTCTCTCTATATATATATATATATATATATATATATATATATATATATATATATACACAGATAAACCGTTGTCATATGCACATATCAAACGATATAACTATCTATGGCTGTCCTTGAAAGAGCATTGAAGAGATCTGTATAATACAATCGGAATAATTGTTTACTTATATCGACATATCTAAGAGAAAACTTCTTTTCTTTCTCAGAAAACACTTGGATCCCTGTTTTGCTCTAGTCGAAATATATGACTTTTTCGTTTCTTAGAAAGAGCCTCTTATATGGATTAGCCCTTAAGATTAACCCAGATAAAAAAAATTAAATACGTTCAACCAGTCTGTTGCTAAGTTTGTTGGAAAATAATTGGATTATTCTCGCTAGAAAATGATAGAATTATCCTATCATTATATAAAAGTCAGATATATCGATATATCTTTCTGTTGTCACCTTGACACTTACAACATATTTCTCACACGGGAGACACTTATATTCAGTCTGTAAATTATTATTATATCCATTGAAAGTGTTCGCCTGAGCTCAAGACTTTTTTCTATCTAGGACAAGATTCAGAGAAAAAATAGTCTTCTATCCCAACGAAAAAAATAGGTGCGTCCATATTCCTAGCATCGGGTGAAATTTCTATTAACACATTTCTATCGAGAGAAGTTCTGTGTAACACGTTCTCGTGAGACTACTCTCCAGCTAATTCCTACTTTGTCGTCATTTTATTTATTCATCTTCGCCCCAAAGGAAGCATATCGCCGCTTGGGCATAAGGGACTAATAATTGGGAAGAGGCCTAAGAAAGATTAACAATATGTTGATTTAAGTTATGTTTAAACTTCTGCATACAGTACAGTTAGGAAAGTAGGTAGAAGGAAGGGAATTCCAAAGTTTAGTTGTTCGAGGGGAAAAGTTATTATAGTAGAAACCTTTTTGGTATTTAGGGATATAAACAGTGAAGCGATGTGATTTTGTTGCTAAACGGTTTTTTTTCTGAACAATGTCCGTCAAAGGGGCACAAGTGCAATAAGTTCATCAGAGCACGTTTTATTAAAATACTTGTAAAACAGGCACAACGGTGCAACATTGTAGATATGGTATATAAGTTAGTACCAAATTAACAAATTGGGACCTATTAGATTTAAGACACTTTTTGAACCATATCCAAAAGGGGGGAGACTAGTGGCAGATGCACCAGCATAGATGTGGCAACAATACTCCGTGCATGGGCAATGGTGGTATTATAAATATACTGCATACTCTGAAGTGTAAGTATTTTTCTAGCATGATGTAGCGAGCCCATCTTCCGTACAGCAGTCTTCGTAATGTCCTCAGTGTATTGGTTCCAGTTCATATTTCTTGTGAATGTTAAACCTAGGAGTTTGAAGGAAGAATTCTCAGATAGGGAGTTATTTCTTAAGGATATCGGTGGTTGGAGAGGCTTCTTGTATGGCACCTGTGCTCGGCGCGGCTACCAATATGTGACCCCGCCTTTCCTGGTGAGGTCATGCAAGGGCGTCTGATCGTCTACGAAAAACTTCGGCTCGTGATGTCTGGTCCTTCGGAAGGCTATCACATGAAATACAGCTATGCTTAAAATGAAATCTCTGGAAGCGGAAAGATGAAGCTTGCATAGATCAGAAAAAAAAACAGACAATTTAAATTCTATTCTACTATAATTAATTTCACAAAAGATTTACAGCCTTTTTACATATATATATACACTTCAAGTTATTAGTCCGTTTCAATTCACAATTATTCCTCTTCTTCGGAGATGGGACTCAGGCGAAATGGAGAGGGATGGGGGTCACGTCTTCAGGAAGCGATATTATTATCTCGAGATTCTGTGTCAATCTGGAATCTGGTTAGAAAACTTGGGCGCTTGGTTTATATAGTAAGGTCAGGCGTGGGGGAGACGATCCCCTCAACTAATCAGAGCACGTAACATGTTCGGGGATTTCCAATCTTAAATTGCGTGTGTGCAGTTCACCCAATATTACAAGTTTTGAAATTTGAGACCCCAAATGATATCCTTTCCCACGACCTTTAGAGGTCGATGGCTGTCAGTCAGAACACCTGGCCCGGGGTTCTTCAGGCCAACAAATACGCTCTCGTTTCTACATTGCCTGGCATTTCCTGTTATCTAACAAAAATAACAATTATATCTCTGAGGTTGAGAATAACACAAAATATATATATATATATATATATATATATATATATATATATATATATATGATTTTTAAAACAATAAAACAAAATATATCTATATATTTCAATTACAATATTTTTGATATCCGCCGTCGTCCGGGATATATTTAACAATTTTGGCATATTTACCCGGTTTTTCTTAGGTCCCAGGGAAGCCTCAACCTTCCCAGTGAGGGGCAACTCGCTCCCTCAGGTTGATCACGTTAAATTCGCCCTCTTAGACCCCCTTGCTTCGATAGAACCAATGGAGTCTAATTCTTCAAAACACCGCTCTCTCCTTTCCACAGTTCGCCATCAGATTTTTATTCACACCTGCCTCTCTCCATCATCAATTTACCTGTCGAGAAAAGATAACATATTGGCAATCTGATAACCAACTCAACCTCCCCAATGAGGGGCAAATCGCTCCCTCAGGTCGATCACGTTAGATTGTAATTGTTAAAGGAGAGCAGCTTAGTCTTACTAGCATTAAATATGTTCAGTTTAATCTCACGTCATATTTTTATGAACTATCACATAATCATCTTTTTGCTTATTAATCCCAGTGTAAATAATCGATTTGATATGTTTCGCCCCTAATAATATCAAAATGTACATCAAAAGAATAAGCTAACGGAGATTGCCTTTAATTTGCAGATCGCTTTATGCTCTATTCGTGAAAGACGTTGATATTATTGAAAATAGGTCAGAAGCGAATGCACTCTTATTTGATTTATTGTTTTTTAACTACGCAATTATATGTTCTGCATCCTAATGGAATGCCTAAACATTATTTAATTGCGTTTCCCGCGCGATCACTCGTTAGGGCTGGATTCTCTGTGGCTGATACAGATCAATCATCCATGCCGGTGCGTGTCTCTAAAATTCTAATCTATTTATTAATTAAACAAATTGAACTTTGTCTACTCAGCTTTTGTAAATGTTCTGTTATTGTTTACTAGTGCCTTTGTTTACAACCACATATTTCTTGGTTATTTGATTAAAAAAGAACGATATCGTTAGTAAGCTACGGAGGGAAAAACGACTTCTAACACTTGCTATCATTAATCATGTGAACATGACAGACAGCTAGACAGAAAGTCGGCTAAAATCTTACATATACAGTTAAATAGTTATAGACATAAAATTAGACACATAGACGTATACATATATATATATATATATATATAAAAAAGAGAACATGTATGTGTGTCTGTGTGTGTCTGTGTACATTTCCCTATGCAATAACTCTGCCAAATTTGATATACAGGGTACTGAGATTTTTGAAAATCGAAGTAATCGGTTTTTGGCACGAAATCTGGCGATTAAGGGCTTAAAGTTCAACCATTTGACCTTTAAGCACTCTACCAAACTCCTCCGACAATTTTGAGTCGACGCACTTTAAATTTTAGGTATAGGTTCCTTGGACATGGACCTAACTTAATAACTTGCTTTGAGCCCAAAACAATAAAATTTAAGGAGTCATAATAGAGTTTAAAAAAATTTAACCTCTGAGGTCTCTTCCAAATTACTCAGGCAATTTCTGGTCTAGATATTTGAAATTTTACATAAAGGGTATTCAGAGATAGGGCAAGCTTTTTCATCAGTTTGGGTCGAAAATTTTGCGTTACCAATATATAAATGTATGTATGTATGTATGTTTGCATATCTGCCTTAAACTTTCAATAGGGGCAACGGATTTTACCAAGATCAGTATCGTTTTAAAGTTCGACCTTTCATACGACAAATATCGAAAAATTGGCTAAAAAAATATCTTCCTCTTCAACTTGGAACATTTCTACGGGGGGGGGTCACTTTTTTGCCGATATTTTTGAAAGTTATCCTCTTCTTTAGATTGTCTAGCCTTAATTGTAAAAAATGTCGCTTCCGATTTGGCGGTGGTCGTAACAGAATAAACGTTAGGTTTTACTCCGTTCTTTTCCTCCTTTGCGGTACGGGATCGAGCCTGCCTTCCTACTACCACTTTTTTTTTGCTCAACATACACATCCAAGCACCCGGGAACGCCGGGCTGAAATGCTAGTATATATATATATATATATATATATATATATATATATATATATATATATATATATATATATATATATATCTTAATCCGTCAGTCTGTTCTAGTTTTTTCTTTTTCCAGATACTGATGAGCTTATCTGTTTGATATTTTTGATGGGTCCTTGCCTTGTACAGCATACTATTTATCTATTCGATGCACGGTATATATATATATATATATATATATATATATATATATATATACTGCGGATTAAGGACTATCCACTTATCTTGTGCTTCCTTTTTAAAATTAAATATGGTTTAAACTCTTTTTCAAAATGTCTTTTAACATGTTTTATTAATCATTTGTTCATATATATATATATATATATATATATATATATATATATATATATAGAGAGAGAGAGAGAGAGGGGGGGGAGAGAGTGAAATAGATATATAGATATAGATATATATACATATATAATACATATATTCACAGACGCACACACATATACATATATATATATATACATATAGAAATATTGAATTTATATTTTATTTTTAAAAACATCATCTTACGACAGTTTTAGGTAAATGGCATGGATTCATTGAATGACTAAAATTTTATTCATTTGCTCTATCTTGTATATCGAGCAATTCTTATTTAGGCGGGAGAGTACTTATAGAATATTACTGCCAGTAATATCTTATAACAATTATAATCACAGGTTTCCATACCAGTTGATAGCTAGATAATTTTATTCTGAAGTATGTATATATATATATATATATATATATATATATATATATATATGTGTGTGTGTGTATGTGTGTGTGTGTGTGCATGTGCGATCCAACCCCTGTGAGAACGGGTTTAGCAGTAAGAATTGTTATAATTCAGCTGAGTTAAAGCTTTTATTATGTGAAGTATCTGGCCAATTTCCGATTGCCTTATGAGCTCCACTTTGCAGGTACGTGACACAACTCAAAACAAAGAGAAAATAATTTCAGCTGGACCGATTTGTTTTGATGATAGCAATTTAGTACGAATACTGTTTGTTTTGATGATAGCAATTTAGTACGAATACTGTTTGACTAATGTAGCAATGATTTCTGGAGGAATAGTATTGGATTTATTAGTTTAGTTTGGTTTTGGTGGCGATGACCCTTAGGTCATCATTCCAGAAATCGTCGGCGTGACGAAATTCTCCGATGGAAAATTACCTATGAGCGATGCTTGCGTGGGATTGGCAATTGACCAATCGGAACGTTTATGAGTGTGACGGGGCTATCGCCTTTGGCTCTAGTCTACACCTGATAGCGTCTAACCGTGCCCGTTACCTATCTGTAAAATGTCGGACATGAGCGAATACCGAGAATAGAGTTCTTGAGTAGAATTTGCATTGTTGCGAGTCTGAAACGAGCTCCCACTGCAAGGAGGTATAGAACTTCCTACGTTAGGTACGTCAACTATACTCTCCTGCTTGCAAAAGTTCTACGCAAGATTGAACACCAATCCCGCTAAGTTCACTAGAATCAACCCTAACCATCGTAACTGTTTACAGGCGCCTACGAAAGAGAAGGAAAAAAGAAATTGTACCTCATAAGGATACTAGAAAAAAGGTATATCGGCGAAAAACGGAAAAGCAGGTTCGCTTTAGGATTTCGATTGAAAGAAGTATTGTTAAATTACTTATTGAAAAAAAGAAATTCCATTTCAATTGATAATAAACATTGTCAATACTGGAGAATAAACCTAAAGAAAAGAAAAACAACGCGCTGGTTCGATGATTATGATGATTTTCACGAGACTGTTATCCGGTATTCAAAAACAAAGGTTTTTCTTTTTCTAAAGGACTATCGAATGGACGTTTATATGATAAGGAGTGTCTAAATAAAGGACTATTATTCTGACGCATTAAATAAATCTAATTAACTTTTTTGTTGCAACGGCATTTTATATTGTACACATTTTAGAACTTTCTAATCTTATAATTGGTGACAGTATAGTTTTAGTATAGAAAATAATCAGAGGATGTGGTCGTTTGTTTTTATTGTCGCTGTTCAGATTCAACGCATTTAAATTTCATGAACCATCACCAATTCCGAGGATGTGGCTCAGAGACTTGAAAATATCTATCTCCTATACTCTTCGTGCAGCAAGTAAAAGAAACAGAAGCAACTTGTGGGGATTGGTCATGTCCAAACTATTTTAATGCTTGAGCTATTTAAATGCCTATTATAACCGTTGAAATCGCCTGGGTGTTCCATGATTCCGGATACACTGGATTCGAAGTCGGATATGGAAACACACCCATTAAGGTTATATATATATATATATATATATATATATATATATATATATATATATATATATATATATATATTAAGGTTATATATATACATATATATATACATATATATATTAAGGTTATATATATATATATATATATATATATATATATGTATATATAATGTTATAAACATGTTTCTTATAGGGCTTTTCCAGATTGGTGATCTTTGAAGCCAACGTTTCAAAATCAACGTTTAAAACAAAATTTCAGCTGTCATGTCGAAATTTGCTATAAATTCCAAAATTCCCGAAAAATTGCCCAGTAAAGAAATAATTACAAGTAAAAATAGAATTTATTGAGTTTTATCGTATGTTTTAATGTGAAATAGTTGTGCGTCCAATTCAGGATGACAAAATAACTTATCTCCCTTGACTTTTCATGGAAATCGATCGAGACAAGACATAAAGCCATTTGATGCAAAGACCGAACCGGACGAAGATGGTTATTGCAGAGACAAGAAATACCAATTAAACAGGCTTGAAAAAAAAACAAGGTTGTAGGTAGAAGTGTCACGGTGCGCTTACGCCGTCGTGTTTTTTTTCTTTTTAACTACGATGGTCATTTTCCATTTGTAAACAATACGCCGCCTAGCAGCAAACAACCGGCATTACTGTGGTGTGCTGTTGAGTATCATCACTGTTACTACAGTAAGCGTTTAAGTCGGCAATTATCGCCGGTGTTATGTTGTTAATTAGACACCGCCAGAAATGGCCGAAAAATCAAGTTGTTGTTTTTAAAAACAATATTACATTTATTAAAATCCATTATTTCTGAGTAACTTTTTTCCAGAAAGATAAAAGCCTGAATTTTACAATATAGAAAGCAGAATAATGGAAAACTTTTTCTACTATTTTTAATTGAATTTTTAATGTTAAATTTACCCCAAAAGTTAGCAATTGACATTTTTTGTCTTGCACAAAAACGTAGATAAATAGTTTAAAAAAAAGGTTTCTGAAATAATTAATTTGTTTATTTCTTGTCTAACTAAGATTTAGGGTAATGTTTTATGAGAATATGCAAAAATATTATAATATAAGTACCTGGATTTCAAATAATTCCACCTAGTAACCCGTTACTTATGGTCGATTTGATACAATGTTTACATTTGTACTTAATAAAAAGCCAACTACGGAAGACCAAGCAGGCCAAAAAACTTATTTTTCAGTGACAATTTCAATGTATTATTAACGCTGAGGCTGGCCAGTAATAGATGGGTGACCATTTGTATGAGTTTGGTGTTTAATGTGTATGTGTGTGGGGTCAGGCTCCCCAAAATGGGGGGGGATTTAAAGCAGAATAAAAAAAATTATTTCAGCGCGTTTGATTCACCGTAGTCGAAAGACGGCAAACGTTTTCAAACAGGATCGCAGAAATGGTATTTTTAGCACAAACGGCACAATATTTATCGCTTTTTTGTATCGATTCTTCAAAGCATTCCCGGTTTAATAATGGTCATGCATTATTCGCGTCGCTAAAAAAAATTGTTAATTTATTTATCAAAGATTTTAAAATGGCTTTTTTCGTATAAATATTTTTTCGTATAAATATTTTTTTTTGTTTTGCTTAACTTAAATTATTATGTCACATAACATATTCACCGAATTTCACACTTCAAAACTCAAAAGCGTAATAATTAAACACAATTCAGACGTCAAAATAAGGTATGCAAACAAGTTTTTTTTTTTAAATCTATAATCCTGTCCCTTACAACAACACAATATATTTGTTCAGTTTCAGATGATTATTTTAAGCATATTATGACCTTCACCTTCACCGAGGTGCGCGACTTGACACACAAAAAAAAACAACCTCTTAATCACCTGCTAACGCACGCGTCACTGTAACGTCCAATGACAACAACAACAACCTTCTCACTCGACCTGCCTTTTATACCACTATCTCAATCCCTTCTCTTGCGCATGCGCCTATAGATTCCTGACAACCTCGAGACTTCCGCTCATAAAAACCCAAGTTTTGTTGTCGCGCATGCCTATACAAGGCACAAACACGTGGGCGTTTGTTTTTTGGTAAGTACTACACTCCCCCCTGATCTGATGATCACATAGAGTGCACTCCGGGGGTGGCCTCTTAGTTTGTTGGCTTCTGCGAAGGGTGGTATTTACAATCTCGGATTCAGGTTCTGGTTCTGGTTCTGGGTGTGGTTCTGGTTCTGGTTCTTATCCTGCCTGATCAGACGAACTACAACTACCACTCTCTTGCTCGGTGACCTCACTCATCAGCAGCTCATCATCTGATGATTCATCGCTCTCTGTAGTTGTTGGATGTACTTCACTAGCTGGGCGAAGATCACGCACATGGCGTGGGGTTCCATCAACAAGGACCGACTGCTGGCTGACCACTCCAGATATTCGTCCTCGCTTGAACTTGGTGGTGCACCGGTTTCCAGGGGGTCTAACCCAAACTGGATCCCCTACCTTGTATTTGTCATGATTGTCCTCGTCGATTGGTTGGACAGTGTCAATGCCCTTTATCCTAACACGGTATTTGTGTATGGCATTGGCCGGTGCTGTTGTTAATGTCTTCCCATCCTTTGGTGTGATGGTATACCAATATGTGGCCTCCGTAATGGCGCATTGCTTTATGGCAGCAATTCTCTTGATGCTGCGATGGCTCCTCTCAGCAATGCCATTCCCTGATGGCCTCCGTAATGGTGAATTGTTTTATGGCAGCAATTCTCTTGATGCTGCGATGGCTCCTCTCAGCAATGCCATTCCCTGATGGCACATGAGCACATCGCAGTCGTAGTCGGACACCCCACTCATTCAACAACTGCCGAACTTGATGGCTACAAAAAGCAGCATCGTTGTCCGTCAATATTTCTTCCGGCGCACCTCGCTCAGAAAAGATAGATAACAGTTGGCGGACAACATTCGCTGAGTCCTGCCTGTTCATTTGCCGCCACACCGCAAAACGAGTGGGTCCACAGTCGATAAGGGTTAGAAAGGGCTTACCACTGTAATGGGTAATATCCATTGCTAATTGTTGCCACACATGCTCAACTTCAAATTGCCCCTTCTGCCATCGCTCAGGTGCAGGATCGATAGACTGGCATGCCTCACAGTGCTTGATGATCTGCGTGACATCCGCCCTTGTCACTGCCGGGTCTACATGCCTCGCAAAATACAAAGTTCTTTTGATACCTGGATGTCCACTCTGCACATGAATTCTTTGTATTTGGCATGAGCTAATTGCACCAACTGCGCAAGATCGAGCAGCGAACTCCACGCCTGTCTTCACAGCTTCATACCATTTGTGAGGCACACGGGTTAGTTGGTCTGCACGATTACAGTGTGATGCCACGAGCGTTATACTCACCGACAGGTCATACTCTGATACCAGACTCTTCAGGGTGTTTAGCCTCTGCCGGATTAACATCTCACTGGCTGCCTTAGTGTGGACTCTCATTCGTCCCGAAAGAGTGTCGGACACCCAGTGGTAGACGCAGAGAGAATCCGTGTACAAGTGTAACTTCTTTGACTGCCATTGCAGTGCCAGATTTAAACACTTCACAACAGCATCCAGTTCCTTCTCGTATTCATTACGGGCCTTGTCGGGTATCGAGTACTCTGCAATGCTATTCTTGAGTTCGGTTGGCGCTCTTCCTTCTGTCCACTTCCACGATGCAGTCCATGCTTTTTGGTGAGGGTCGTAGTCCACCTTAAAATCAGGACGATCAATGCGAACTGCAGCACACACTGGGGTTTCCAAAATCGCACAGTTCCATCTCTTCCGATAACCACTCCCCCAGTACCTTAATAGCATCATATCCCAACAGTACATCGAATCCCAGCAAATCCCCTCGCATCACCAGCACATTAATGTCTGCGGCCACACCAGAGTCTGTGTGGACTTTGACAGTTCCGGCTCCACAGCAAGCTTGCGTATTGCCACCCATTGTGGTTACTTTGATGTTCTGCTTTGTCCAGTTTCGACACAACTTGGCACTCATGATGGTGTGTGAGCACCCGGAGTCGAGAAGAGCTGAACAAGGCACTT
Source organism: Euprymna scolopes (assembly GCF_053919585.1). Classification (NCBI taxonomy): domain Eukaryota; kingdom Metazoa; phylum Mollusca; class Cephalopoda; order Sepiida; family Sepiolidae; genus Euprymna; species Euprymna scolopes. The sequence continues at coordinate 27,081,525 of NC_136495.1, read as the reverse complement.
GGTCCACGTACACATTTATTGTCGGTTGCGCCTCAAGTAAATCTTGTCCGGGGAACAGGGAGGCGCTGACGTCCTGCCCCCTGATGCATTTCCCGCACAATTTTGGCAAATAGCAAAAAGGATTCTTAACAGAAGCGTGCGTTCTATCCCAACGATCATCAATGGACCTGAGGTCATCTCGTCAGCATCAGATAAGGCCAAATTATTTGCCAAGAACTTTGCAGCTAATTCTACCTTATGCGACAAAGGCCATCAACTCCCCGTATTTCCTCCTATAACAGACAACACGCTCTGCAACATACAAATATCTGTGCGTGAGGTCGCCAAGCTAATCAAGAACCTTGATTCCAGTAAAGCAACTGGCCCTGACGGCATTCCAATCATTGTGTTGAAAAAGCTTCAACCAGAAATTGCCCCCATACCTACAAACCTGTTTAAACGTTGCCTTAAAGAGAAGTGCTTCCCAACACCCTGGAACACCTCATCAGTGTACCCTGTCTTTAAGAATTCAGCTGATAAGTAATCACCATCTCAGTATAGACCAATAAGTCTCCTGTGTGTGATGGCTAAGCTGCTAGAATCCATATTAAATAGAGAAGTAGTCCACCACCTCAGCAGAAATAACCTTCTCGATGACATGCAATATGGTTTCCGTTCTGCCAGATCTACAGCAGATGTGTTAACTGTTATATCTCATAAGATTAGCGAATATCTTGACAAAGGCTTCCTCTCTAATGCAATTGCTTTGAGATATCAAAGGCCTTAGATGAGGTATGGCATAAAGGCCTACTTCTCAAGATTTCCAGCTACGCTATAACTGGGAATGTTTTCTCAATCATTAAATCATTTCTCTCCGATAGGCTCATGAGTAGTGGTTGATCAAAGGCCCTCAATATTAATGCTTGAGTCCCTCAGTGGTCCATCCTAGACCCAACTCTATTCCTGGTCTACATCAATAATCTCCCAAAATACATACTTAAATCATTCAATTACATCTATGCTGATGACACGACCATCTATGGCAACACATCAAAGGCCGTAAGTTCTCTCTGGTTCTCTCTCCTCTGATCTTTAGCGCGTGGTACAATGGGGGAGTAGGTGGATGGTTACTTTTAATGCATCTAAAACAAGCTACTATCTTTACATCATCAACGCTCTGATCCCCATCTGGCATCTATTGAAATGGGCAGATCTTGTCTAGGAGAAGCTTCATGTTTTCATAAGCTTCTGGGTTTGACCTTTACTCCTGACTTGAAGTAGAACCCGTACATCAAGTCAGTTGTCAAGGTCGCTGGAAAAATGGTAAGATCCTTCTACAGCTCCAGAAGATATCTCACTAATGATGCAATTCTCTATCTGTATAAAAGCCAAGTACGTCCAAGGATGGAGTACTTCTGCCACATCTGGGCAGGAGCTGCTAAAAAAGCATATCCTGCCTTAACAGAGTACAAAATAGGGTTCCTGGCCTAGTGGGTGATGCCCTTTTCTCTTCCCTGAAACCTCTCTCCTACAGGAAAGACGTTTCGAGCCTGTTTTTGTTTTATCGTTACTACCATGGCAGGTGCTCATCTTAGCTCCAGTCTGTGGTCCCCCCTCGCAAATCTTTCACGATAAACACCCGTCTAGCTGAAACCACTGTCAAAAATTTACCCCACTCCTTATCTGTGCCAAAATCAAAAAGTAGATTCCATGAACAAAGCTTCTTTCTTAGAAGTACACGCCTGTGAAACTTTTTATCATTTGCCTGTTTCCCACCTGACTACAATCTGGATGTCTTCAAGTTCAATGTAAACAAATTCCTGATGAACCGCCCCCTTAAGTAATACGCTTTATCAAATCTCCAATACTAATGTACTGTACACGCAATAACCCTTATGCCTGAGTGGCTTCCGGGCCTTGATAAATGGTGACTACCTTAAAAAAAAAATAAACAAATCAAATAAATGTATGTATATATGAATTTATTTATCAGTTTAATAACGAATAAATGTAAATGGAAAACTGGACTACAATTTTTTTATACCAGAGATTTCGAAGTCCATTGCTTCACATAAGAATAGGGCAATGTGACTAGATTACAGATAAAATTTAAGGCAACATCTTGCTTAGGGTAATAGGAAAATATGTTAGAATAAAACATTAAATAAACATTGTGATGAATATAAACTTTTAGATACAAGAGCAAAAAATAAACATAAATGTAAAAATAAAAATCAAGTGAATAAAACTAAATATCTTTAAAATTTTAAATTAGAAGGAAAAAAAATCAAGATGTATGAGGTATGTGACATGACTTAAAGAGGACAAATTATAAGAATATTACTGATTTGCACGTTTCCATGATATAAGAAGGAAATACATTGAGGACAGAGGGGAGATGAATTGATGACAAGAAAGAGAGTATTCTAAAAGTGTACTGGGTGAGAAAAGGACATATATAAAAAGACAATATATATATATATATTGATAGATAGATAGATAGATAGATAGATATATATATATACTAACATGTCAGCCCAGCGTTGTCCGGGTGTTTCGAGGTGTGTATTGAGCAAAAAGAAAGAAAAAAATGAAGTAGGTAGGCAGGTTCGACCCCGTACCGCAAAGGAGGAAAAGAACGAAACAAAACCATGACGTCTTTGCTGTTATGACCACCGCGAAACAGTAAGTGACGTAGGTTTGTATTAAGGCGAAAGGAGAGGATGACTTTCGAAAAAAATCGGCGAAAAAAGCGACCCCCCTTGTAGAAAAGTGTCCAGTTGAAGGTGATAATAGTAATGATTTTAGCCAATTTTTCGATATCTGTCCTCTGAAAGGTGGGACTTAAAGACAATGCTGATCTTGTAAAAATCCATCGCTTCTGTCGAAAGTTGTAAGCAGACATACATACATACATTTATATATTGGTAACTCAAACTCTTGACCCAAACCGATTAAAAAGCTTGCCTTATCTCTGAATACCCTTTATGTAAAATTTCTAATGTGTAGACCAGAAATTGTTTGAATAATTTGGTAGAGACTGAAGTGGTCATATTTTTTGAAACTTTGACCCCCTGAACATTTATTGTTTTGGGCTCAAATCAAGTTATTAAGTTAGATCCATGTCCAAGAAATCTATATCCAAACTTTCCAGTGTTTAGACCAAAAATTATCGGAGGAGTTTCGTAGAGTTCTCAAAGGTCAAATCGTTGAACTTTGACCTCTTAACAGCCAAATTTCTGGCCGAAAAGCGATCACATAGATGTTTCCAAATCTCAGTAACCTGTATCTCAAATTTCGAGTCTGTAGACTAAAAATTGACAGAGTTAATGTGTAGGAAAATGTACACAGACAGACAGACACAGACACACAGACACGTTCAATTTTATAAATATATAGATAGATTGTAACGCTGTTGCTTGAGCGGAGCCCTAGTTTCCCCTGAATGAAATGAATCTCGAGCGATTCAGGATAAAGACCCCAGGTTAATCTATAATATCTACAAGACCTAATTATATTAGCAATAAATTTGCTAGCAGATATAAGAACTGGTATATATGTGTGTTTAGCTGGATTATAAATGGCGAAATAACAATTCCAAAATGAGAAATAATTTTTGCCTTGTTAAAGAGATTTCCAGGCATGAGAGGGTGTTTATTTGGATTTCGATTGATATGTGTATGTGGACGTTAAATAATAGAATTGAACTCACCGACCGAGGAGAATGACAAAATTATAGTTGCTTATGTTAAAGATTTAATTTAGTGCAAAGAGTTAAAAGCCACTGTTCAATGACTTTTATTTGGCGTCTAAAACAAAAGGTGAACGCACGATTGTGACAAGATAATCGTTTATTCTGGTTGGCTATTTATTTTCAATTGTTCTTAGAGATGCTCCCGCAAAAACGCTTTGAGATTTTGATTGGAAGAATTATTGCTAAATTATTTATTAACGAGTGTCTCCACACAAACAAAAAGAAAGTCAATTCCATTTGACGATAAAATTCCTCAATACTTCAAGAATAAACTTGTTGACCCAGATGAAGCAACTCAAAGCAGCAAGATATCCTCCCTTTCCTGACATTGAAAAAAAAAAGTGAAAAGCAAGTTAATCAGAGAGAAAGGGAGAATGGAAAAAAGAAAAAAAGAGACAATGTGGATTTTCAAGTTTGCTGACAATAACGTTGGTGCACACATTTTTGGTTGTTTCTTGTTGACGATTGTTTTTTACTCTCACTTTTTCTTTATCCTTTGAATTGTGTACTGATCTGAACTATTGAGGTTGTTTTTTTTTTGTTATTATATACGCTTAAAATTCAAACCACGGTTTACTGCCTTTGTTACAATAGATCGTGTGGCTTTTGTTTTCTTTTTTTCTTCCTCTATCTCTTAATTACATGTGATTGACGACATATCAACCTTTTCTTTCGACAAAGAGGTTACATGGCAAAGGATTATGAAACTGATTTTTTGTACGCAATCTTATGACAAAATACGTGTCATAAACACTAGCACTTTCTTAGCACTACCAATAGTTTTTGTTTAGACTTTATCCCTCGGTTACATATTTACAGATGTAAGATAAAGAATGTATACACGTGAATATATATATGGGTGCCCGGCGTTGCTCGGGTGTTTGGAGGTGTATGCTGTGCAAAAAAAGCAAAAAATCAAAAAAATGGTTAATTTTTTAAAACTTTGATCCCTATTATGACCCCTTAAAATGTATAGTTTCGGGCTCAAATCACTTTATTAAGTTAGATCCATGTTCAAGGAACCTATATCTAAAATTTCAAGTGTCTAGACCCAAAATTGTCGGAGGAGTTTGGTAGAGTTCTTAAAGGTCAAATCGTTGAAATTTGACCCCTTAACAGCCAAATTTCTGGCTGACACCCGTCACATCGATTTTCCCAAATCTCAGTACCCGGTATTTCAAATTTCGAGTCTATAGACTAAAAATTGACAGAGTTATTGCGTAGGGAAATGTACACAGACAAACAGGCACACAGACACACAGACACACAGACAGACAGACAGACACGTTCAATTAATTTTAGTAAAACTAATCAAACAATTACCCGAAGCCTTGGTCGAAATGATCGTTTATACGCCAATCGGCTTTCTAATTCTTGTGGGCTATGGCTGCAACTAAGTTGGTAAGTGAACTTACAATGATACACATTGCAACACGTCGGAAGCGCTTTTGTCTACACAAAAAGCTTGGCATTATACACTATTAGAATTAGTGTATAAAAAAGGGAGCGTATGAAGTAATTCACAGACAGTCTGTGTTAACGTAGCACAGCTCTTTAATGCTGCTAAATATTTTAGCAAACATTATTAAACAGTATCAAATTCCAAGACAAATAATGAGTATGACATAAGTATCACGAGCTACTGTGATTTTCAGTCACATCATCTTAAGTTGACGACAATTAAAGGCTGGATAAAAGAAAAGAATTTAACAAAGTAACCGAGACAGTATGTGAAGTTGTTCATAGCATCAGTTTCTGATATTACTTAGATATCCATTCTATGTAAAGTAACAAAATAATGGAAAAAACGAATCGCAAGAAAAACAAACAGGAATTATTCCTGCTATTCATCGAAACATGCATGAGTGAAAAATGCTGCCCAAATATACTCATCTATTAAAACAGTAGATGTACGTGTGTTTTTCTGACTGGTGTAAATATTTAACCGATAAGCTCTGAGAGCACATAACACGAAATTTAACAGATAATAGTGATCATATATCAAGAATGGTTAATAACGAATACTTTTTGTTTGGATGCATGAAAATTAGGTACAGAAATATCGACAAGTTGAAATGCAAAATGCTCACTTAAACTTGACGGAATATTTATATTTTTCTGTGCATGACCGAGCCCAGTTTATTTCCTCAAGTCGTTAAATAGTGCATCTGTCTTACCTATTTCTCAATAGCTACATTGGTAGGGAACGCAGATTGAAGATTAAATATGATTTTTTTTTTATTTTACCTGATGACGCCCATTTCTTAAGCTGTTTAAATCACTACTATATTAGGTGTAATATAATATTTAATAGGCATTTGAATCTACAATAATAAATACGAAATCTGTATGGATTAAATATATATTTAAACAGACTTTACGACTAGGTCGGGCGTCTTTCCTCACTTGTAAGGAATAATGGGGGTCTATCGTTGATCTTTCTTGTAAAAATTACTAAACCCTGTGAAACTATTTTCTTCCACAAAAACACTATTCATGTAATTGAAAATAATTTTAAAAGTAGTTCGTTCTAATATCAAATTCCTGATGAGCAAATCATATTAATGATTCAAAACTTAATAATTAGTATATCCATCGAAACTTGGTTGTTTACGACCTTTGAATTGTCGCCATAGATAGTAGTATCGTCAGCATAAATGCCTACAAATAATCTTAGGGTGTTATTTGGGAGATCATTTATGCAGATCAGGAAGAAAGTTGGTCCCAGGATGGAGCCCTGAGGGACTCCAACATTATTTTACCAGGTTAATTTTTTTCGAGAGATGAAAATGAATTTCAACAATGTCCATACAAGAGTGCTCAATATGTACTAAGGCTAGATATATTTTATTTGTTTTACATAAGCATTTATATGTCGCTACAAATTCAAGAGCCTGTTTTGGTCGGCCAGTTACAAGTAACAAGAAGCCGGTGAATAAAATTTAAAAACAGTTTTAAGCACATATTAATCAGGTGTTTCGAGTAACATTTACACATGAAGTATGTTTACATTATTTGATATATGTGAAAAAGATTTAAGAAAAGTAAGGACACGAGAAAAAAATTAAAATATATAAATATATATCAACACAGAAAAGAAGAGAAAAGGAAAAAATGAGAAAAATGAGAAAAAAATACGTCGTATTTGTTTACACAAAGCAACCATTGCATTATACGGTAATGGCAGTTTTATTTCACTCCGCAATTTTCTTAACCAAAGATGACGAGCATTTATTGTCAAACTGTTTCGCTTAATCACAGCTCGTCAGTTGAGCTAGATTAACAACTAGCTTAAACAAATATTCAAACTCTATCGCCTAGACGACACTCTACACTTATATGTCTTTGTATCTAAGATTATAGGAAGTTTTCTGTAAATATATTTGTTTATAAACGTTAATATATGTGTTTTCCCTTCAAATGGTGATCGGTTATTGAGTAAATTTTACTTGTTATAATATGATACATAAAATTTTGAATGCGGTTTGGTCTTTCTTCAAAGGGTCGCTATGTTGTTGGCCATGCCAGTCGTCTTAAAATTATTCGGAAAAGCGACACTCGTTACACTATGCATGTTGACATTTACAAATCGCCCACATCGAGATAAGTTGAGGCACTAACTGGTGTTATTGAGGAGAACTAAAGCGCCGGATTAATTAAAGTTAGTACGCAAATCGCTACTATTATTTCAGTACCCCCATAATTGTTAGACGCAAAAATGACGTAAATAAACAGATCTCCAACATTATTTAAGCCTCCGTTTTGTGAATCGAAACAATGGATAACATTTGTAAGTTTTTATGCGCGGTAAGACAATAAAGCAAATGTTGCCCAATCATCAGTCGCACTAATTCTGTAGCTGCATCTTTAATCGCATTCTCAGTTGTCACTGAAGACGAACTATATTCGATAGAAAAAACAATTGACAATTAACTTTTAGCTATGCTCTTGTTTGTTTCCTTTCAATTATACGTACACATAGATTCGATGCCTTAAAATGGGCAACGCCCGTAGACTACGCCTATGTCAACATGGTCGGATCATTCTATCGATCCAGTAGATATCTCACTGCGGATGCAATTCACTATCTTTATAAGAGCCAGGTACGTCCAAGGATGGAATACTGTTGCCACATCTGGTCAGGAGCTGCTAGAAAGGACTTGTCCTGCCTTGATAGGGTTCAAAATAGACTTCGTAGCCTTGTGGGAGATGTCCTTTTCTCTTCGTTGAAACCTCTTTCTCACAGAAGAGATGTTGCGCGTTTGTCTCTGCTTTATCGTTATTTTCATGAAAAGTGTTCGACTGAGCTTCAATCTATGGCCCCCCTCGCCAAACTTTCACAAGAAACACTCGTCTAGCTGAAAACACTATCAATAATTACCCCACTCTTTATCTGGGCCTAAACCTAAACGTAGATTCCATGATCAAAGCTGTTTTCTTAGAACTGCACGCCTGTTGAATTGTCTTCCATTTTCCTGCTTTCTAGCTGTCTATAATATGGTTGTCTTCAAGTCCAACGTGAACAAGTTTCTGATGATATACCGAACTTCCGTTATTATCGATTACTATATTGTCCATTTTACTTCTGTACACTCTTTAACTCTTATCCTTCAGTGACCTCTCGACATTGATAAGTTATGCCGCCTATGTAAAAAAAAACAAGAAAAACACTGTACTTCGTTTTACCAGGATGCCATTGGTCGAATAACTTCGTTTTGCATATAGAAAAATATGAATTATATTTACAGCCATTCGAAAAAGAGATTTGTTTGGAGAAACAGAAAGTGATGCAAGTACTTTGACCACTAGTTTATAAAGAAGACGACAGGTGTATTAATAACTTAACTAATAGATGCACAGTAAGATGGATTGATAGTTTGATGGACAGATAATCAGTCAGAGAGCATAATCCGGGAATTATATTGATAGATTTGTTAACACCACAAAAGAACGCACCCTAACGGTTCTGGCCTAATAAATATAATGTTCGGTCTTTATCATATAACCTACTGTGAAAGTGACCACGAAAATATGTTCATATTATTAAACGACGATAAAGCTAAATTGTTGGGTAATAAAGTATTTGGAATATGCGGAAAAGTAAACTGAAGATTATGTTTGCTAAATATTGGGCTGTATGAAGGATTGTGAATTTCATTAACGATTCCATTGATAACCTAGCTTTAGGTTATCCTGTATTTATCTATAGATGTAAGGTGACCGATTGGTTAATACCATTAAAAATTAATGAAAGTGAACGTTTATATTTGGCGTATATTAGTGGTAAATTCGAAGAATGTATTCCTTTCTTTGTGTCCATGTTCTAAATGTGTGCATTTTATTCTGTTTCTTGCGGGTAAGTGATGAACATAACCTGACCTTAACTTATCGCCGCTATAAAAGAGTGTGTCTTAGCCTCCAGTGCAGAATCTCTATCTATATATCTTTAAAATTGAAAGTGTGTGCGTGTAAATTTCCCCACAAAATTGAAAGTGTGTGTGTGTAAATTTCCCTACAAAATAACTGTAAATTTTCAGTCTACAGACTCGAAATTTGATATACAGGATATTGAGATTTGGAAAAGCCTTTGTAATCTGTTGTCCGCCAGAAATTTGGATGTTAAGGGGTCAATTTTCACTTTGAGGCCTCTACCAAACTCCTCCGCCAATTTTGGGTATGAACAATTGTGATCTTGAAACTATTATTATTGTAATTTTTGCAATGAAGTTTATGCAAATGTTTCATTATATATTTTATTTGAATTCTGAAGAAAATGAAATTTTCCTAGTTTTTAGTTCATTCGTGACCAAACATGTCTTCACGTTAATATATTAATACACAGTTTTATTTGGAAATACCGTATATATCGAGGTATAAGACGGCCCATAAAGTAACAATCTATCTTTAAACCTCAATATTCCTTCAGATACCGTGTGTTGAACTCCCTAGCCTAGGCTATACAAAAATGGTTTCGTGATTTATCAATCATCTTACACGACCGATATATTATAAATTTATTAAAATGTGCTCCATTTTTTCTTATCTAACGGCCGCTTTATATGCCGAAATATACCTCACTTTTTGTATGCAACATTTCCCGTCTGATCGTAAGAAAAACTCCAGTTGGAAATTTTAATTTGATTCATTATTAATATTCTCACAAATGTATTCATTAAAATAATTACCATTGTTGAGAGCGACACATGCAAAATAGGACGTTTATATTCCTTGGAAAAATACTCATCTTAGTGTCACTCTTTTGCGTTTATCGTGGTGTAGACCAAGACGCGTATAAGAATCTGGAAGATTTTCGAGTAGGAAATATAGGAATTGAAACTATTTAATAAATAACACTGGTGTACAAAAGTAAATTTTTGCTCTAAAGCAAGAATGGAGATTTTTTATTAATTTGGGTGTGCTGGATTCAAATTTATAAATAGTTTTGTTCCATCATCTCTAGTTTTATGGATTTAAAATAGTCTGATTTTAGTTTAAACAAAGAATATATTTCAAGAGTTAGAGCAGCTTATAAAAGATAAATCAGGATTGATAAAGAACACTGATTGAACCAATATACTTGAATGACACAATTACACAACCCATAATATCACAGATTCAAAGGGTGTTTTATAAAAGATCTTTTGTATTTTGCCTCCGGGATGTCACGCAATGACATCCAGCAGAAGTATCCCATCATGCCAGGGTTCCATTTGCCATTAATAGTTGTTCTCCATCTTCGTAATGTTTTAGTAGAATCTTTCTTCATCTTCATAACGCACTGCTCCAAGGTTTAGCGGGAGGAAAGTGGGGTGGGAATGGAGAAAATTAATCTTGAGCAACATTCGGCACCCCATATCCTTGTAAGACTTAAGCAACTGTTCAATTCAGGCTTGGTAATCTGGTACGCGCGTGTTATCAAGAAAGCCACTACAGACTGATTTGAATGTTTCCCATGCTCTCAGTTCCTATAAGTTAAGAAGCATCTCAAAATAAGTATCCTTCAGCAGTTCTCGGATTTGAGGTATCACAAAGATGTCCTCTTTAAGCTTACAGCTCTAAAACTTGGAAACACAGTAGACAAGTGTTGGAAGGCGATACCATTTTTTGCGAAACGCCTTTACAAATTTCTTCATCAAACCAAGCCTGATGTAAAGAGATGGAAGAAGCACCTTATTCATGTCCACCAGAGGATTCTGCCTGAGGCTGTGTTCGCCAGGAACACAAGTGCTTCTAGACCTCCAGGATTTCTGCCAGTAATGCTGGGATACAGCTCGACTATCCCAGTGACAGAGAAAACACTACTACTGTGTGAAGCTCGCTTGCATACACGCAAGAAGAGCTAGAGGTCCTCACATAGATTCCATTAGTACTCGCTTTACTAAATAGCTTCTAAAAGAAGCTCCATATTGTCATAGGACTCCTTTGGATGGAATGCTGGGATATTTATTCCCATTATGTAGAAGAACACTTTTGAGATTTCGTCCATGAAAAGATGACAATCCAAAGATTTATGTGGCAAACCAAGGGACGTAAACAGAACAGGTACGTTTTTTCAGTAGCACAACTTGTTTTCCTGAAACTGGTGATCCTTACATATCCCTGGACTAGGTTCGATTGTTTAACTCTATAAGCCAAGAGCCCTGACTGCTGTTTTGACAGACATAAACAGGCAAGATAATTCAGGTCTTCTTCCATGACCAATTGTGGCTGGTTTACAGTTAAAATAGTAAAAGTAGGCGATTCTGAGAGGGAAGTGATGGTTCAATGCTGTTCAACTGTTGTGAATTCCCCACACTTTAACAGAGAGAATTGGCATTGCTTAAGCATCCTCGACATTTTTACGTGCTTGAAGCATTGGAGAATATAAAATATAACAAAGTAAAACTAAATCATATGCAAAGAAATAGAATTTCTATTTGAGTTACGCAAAAGTTGTGTAACATGATAGTTGAGGGACACCAACCTCCTGCGTTGCCTACGAGACAATCTCTTCCAATGACTGCCAGAGCACTACTGAGGATGGATTGAGACCCGCTACCTTAACTGCTCAAATCCGTCGATATATATATATATATATATATATATATACATATATATATATATATATATATATATATATATATATATATATATATATATATAGGCAGGATTGCAGTTTACAGGGAAATCAAGGGACGCAACTCCTGCCAAACTAAAAAGGACGCAAACAGAATCACCGGGGGGCACCTGTTTCAATTTTTCTTTTTCTTGTTAATTTAAATGAACTGTTTGAATAAGTTATTTTTTTAACAAAGGAAGAACATAGAACTTTATAAAACAGTTATAAATTATTTTAAGAAAGAATTATTTTAATAACATAGAATTATTTGAAGAACATAGAATTTTATTAAACAGTTAATTTTTAAAACGAAAAACAGTTATGAATTATTTTAAGAAAGAATTATTTGAAGAACATAGAATTATTTTAAGAACATAGAACTTTATTAAACAGTTAATTTTTAAAAACGAATACTGTTCGCGGATGCATCTGATGATTCGTGGAAAACATTCACCCTTCTCTCTTTTTCGCCATAAAAATTCCATCAGATGCAAGCCGAACATATTTTGTCGATTCCCGAACTTTCGTATATGTTTTTTGGCGTGTGACCATAGTCCTTCAATAGTCTGTGTGTGCACTGAAGGGTCCAACGGATCAACGAAGTTGTCTTCGTGGACGACAGTGTCGTGCTCATAAATTCCTTGAGCGAGTCGATCAAGTCCTTGGTAAGCCGCCCAACCGTCAGAAATAATTCTTGTTCCTGGCAGGCACCATGAATTTATGATTGGAAACAGGGTATCTCGATCCCTATTTTCCACTATTGCGAAATTGTACAAATTCGAGCCTCTTTCCACTGCGCCAAAAAGCCAAACGCCCTTCCTCACACGTCCCCTATTATACTTTCGTCGGAAAAATATGACTCATCCACCTCCACTTCTTTAGGTGTCGAATGTTCGTTTCTCCCACCTAACATGATGGGATGGTCCAGCATCTCCTGTTCACAGACTTCTCTTATGAATGACATCCAATCTACGATTGTATGGTTACTCACACTTGCTTCCTGTTTCATTTTAATCTACGGCATCTCCATGCTCCAACTGAGCAAAATGACTAAAATCTGCTTTATTGTCAGATGACTTCTCTGTAAGAAGGAACCCATCCTTGGCAAACCACCCTTCTTACAGACAGGACACTTCCACGCAAAACCATCCCCTTTGGCTCCGTTTTTATAGAGAATTCGATCTCTCTCACACGAGCTGCAGAAACTCCTATTCGGTATGAGTCCCAATGAGGCCGCTGTTTGTAACTGTACCTCGTTAATTGGTGGCAGCAAATTATACAAATGCTCATAGGTCCACTTCTGCTCTTCCACTTCAGTCGTAGACATAACGTGGTCAACGATAGTAGTTCTCATTTTGGTAAAAATAATAAAAACGTAAAGAATAAAAGTATAATAAAAGATTGTAAAAACAAAAAAATTAAAGAAGAAAATAATTTAGAAGTAAAACGAATAAAAAACAAAGGAATTAGAAAGAAATGAACTATTCAAAAGAAATCTTAAAACTTGTTATATTATTCCACGTGTAGTAGGTTCGGTTAAAATTCGTAATTTAAAAATTGAAACAGGTGCCCCCCGGTGATTCTGTTTGCGTCATTTTTAGTTTGGCAGGAGTTGCGTCCCTTGATTTCCCTGTAAACAGCAATCCTGTCTATATATATATATATATATATATATATATATATATATATATATATATATATATATATATATATACAATGTTATCACTTAAATTTATTGCATAATAACTAAAAAAAAAATAAGCCATAAGTCTTACAATATTAGAATAAACCCGGAATGAACATACGCCTTTATGTACCGTATATGCAAAATATGCACACTATGCATATCTAAAAAATGCACACTATGCATATCTAAAAATGCACGCTATGCATATCTAAAAGATGCACGCTATGTATATCTAACAAATGCACACTATGCATATCTGAAAAATGCACACTATGCATATCTAAAAAATGCACACTATGTATATCTAAAAAATGCACACTATGCATATCTAAAAAATGCACACTATGTATATCTAAAAAATGCACACTATGTATATCTAAAAAATGCACACTATGTATATCTAAACAATGCACACTATGTATATCTAAAAATGCACACTATGTATATCTAAAAATGCATACTATGCGTATCTAAACAATGCCCACTATGCATATCTAAAAAATGCACACTATGCATATCTAAAAAATGCACACTATGTATATCTAAAAATGCACACTATGCATATCTAAAAAATGCACACTATGCATATCCATAAAATGCACACTATGCATATCTAAAATATGCACACTATGCATATCCATAAAATGCACACTATGTATATCTAAAAATGCACACTATGTATATCTAAAAAATGCACACTATGCATATCTAAAAGATGCACACTATGCATATCTAAAAAATGCACACTATGTATATCTAAAAAATGCACACTATGCATATCTAAAAAATGCACCCTATGCATATCTAAAAAATGCACACTATGTATATCTAAAAAAATGCACACTATGCATATCCATAAAATGCACACAATATATATCTAAAAAATGCACACTATGTATATCTAAAAAATGCACACTATTTATATCTAAAAAATGCACACTATGTATATCTAAAAAATGCACATTATTTATATCTAAAAAATGCACACTATGTATATCTAAAAAACGCACACTATGAATATCCATAAAATGCACACTATGCATATCTAAAAAATGCACACTATGTATATCTAAAAAATGCACACTATGTATATCTAAAAAATGCACACTATGTTTATCTAAAAATGCACACTATGCATATCCATAAATCTAAAAAATGCACACTATGTATATCTAAAAAATGCACACTATGTATATCTAAAAAATGCACACTATGTTTATCTAAAAATGCACACTATGCATATCCATAAATCTAAAAATGCACACTATGTATATCTAAAAAATGCACACTATGCGTATGTAAAAAATGCACACTATGTATATTTGAAAAATGCACATTATGTAGATCTAAAAATGCACTGTATGCATATCTAAAAATGCACACTATGTATATCTAAAAATGAATATTATGTATATCTAAAAAATGCACACTATGTATATCTAAAAAATGCACACTATGCATATCTAAATAATGCACACTATGTATATCTAAAAATGCACACTATGTATATCTAAAAATGCACACTATGCATATCTAAAAAATGCACACTATGTATATCTAAAAAATGCACACTATGTATATCTAAAAATGCACACTATGCATATCGAAAAAAATTCACACTATGCATATCTAAAAAATGCACACTATGTATATCTTAAAAATGCACACTATGCATATCTAAAAAATGCACACTATGTATATCTATAAAAGGCACACTATGTATATCTAAAAAATGCACACTATGCATATCTAAAAAATGCACACAATGCATATCTAAAAAATGCACACTATGTGTATCTAAAAATGCACACTATGTATATCTAAAAATGCATACTATGCATATCTAAAAAATGCACACAATATATATGCAAAAAATGCACACTATGCATATCTAAAAATGCACACTATGCATATCTAAAAAATGCACACTATGCATATCTAAAAATGCACATTCTGCATATCTAAAAATGCACACTATGCATATCGAAAAAGTGCACACTATGCATATCTAAAAAATGCACAGTATGCATATCTAAAATGCACACTATGTATATCTAAAAAATGCACACTATGCATATCTAAAAAATGCACACTATGCAT
This sequence comes from Euprymna scolopes, assembly GCF_053919585.1. Taxonomy (NCBI): domain Eukaryota; kingdom Metazoa; phylum Mollusca; class Cephalopoda; order Sepiida; family Sepiolidae; genus Euprymna; species Euprymna scolopes. Next base: position 27,065,907 of record NC_136495.1, on the reverse strand, counting down.
ATCTAAAAAATGCACACTATGTATATCTAAAAAATGCACACTATGTATATCTAAAAAATGCACACTATGCACATCTAAAAATGCACACTATGTATATCTAAATATGCACACTATGCATATCTAAAAAATGCACACTATGTATATCTAAAAAATGCACACTATGTATATCTAAAAAATGCACACTATGTATATCTAAAAATGCACACTATGTATATCTAAAAATGCACACTATGCATATCTAAAAATGCACACTATGTATATCTAAAAAATGCACACCATGCATATCTAAAAAATTCACAGTATGTATATCTAAAAATGCACACTATGTATATCTAAAAAATGAACACTATGCATATCTAAAAATGCACACTATGATATATATCTAAAATACACACAATGCATATCTAAAAATGCACGCTATGCATATCTACAAAATGCACACTATGCATATCTAAAAAATGCACACTATGCATATCTAAAAAATGCACACTATGCATATCTTAAAATGCACAATATGCATATCTAAAAATGCACACTATGTATATCTAAAAAATGCACACTATGTATATCTAAAAAATGCACACTATGCATATCTAAAAAAGGCACACTATGCATATCTAAAAAATGCACACTATGTATATCTAAAAAATGCGCACCTTGTATCTAAAAAATGCACACTATGCATATCTAAAAATGCACACTATGCATATCTAAAAAATGCACACTATGTATATCTAAAAGAGACACACTATGTATATCTAAAAAATGCACACTATGCATATCTAAAAAATACACACTATGCATATCTAAAATGCACACTATGCATATCTAAAAAATGCATACTATGTATATCTAAAATGCACACTATGCATATCTAAAAATGCACACTATGCATATCCAAAAAATGCACACTATGTATATCTAAAAATGCACACTATGCATATCTAAAAAATGCACCCTATGCATATCTAAAAAATGCACACTATGTATATCTAAAAAAATGCACACTATGCATATCCATAAAATGCACACAATATATATCTAAAAAATGCACACTATGTATATCTAAAAAATGCACACTATTTATATCTAAAAAATGCACACTATGTATATCTAAAAAATGCACATTATTTATATCTAAAAAATGCACACTATGTATATCTAAAAAACGCACACTATGAATATCCATAAAATGCACACTATGCATATCTAAAAAATGCACACTATGTATATCTAAAAAATGCACACTATGTATATCTAAAAAATGCACACTATGTTTATCTAAAAATGCACACTATGCATATCCATAAATCTAAAAAATGCACACTATGTATATCTAAAAAATGCACACTATGTATATCTAAAAAATGCACACTATGTTTATCTAAAAATGCACACTATGCATATCCATAAATCTAAAAATGCACACTATGTATATCTAAAAAATGCACACTATGCGTATGTAAAAAATGCACACTATGTATATTTGAAAAATGCACATTATGTAGATCTAAAAATGCACTGTATGCATATCTAAAAATGCACACTATGTATATCTAAAAATGAATATTATGTATATCTAAAAAATGCACACTATGTATATCTAAAAAATGCACACTATGCATATCTAAATAATGCACACTATGTATATCTAAAAATGCACACTATGCATATCTAAAAAATGCACACTATGTATATCTAAAAAATGCACACTATGTATATCTAAAAATGCACACTATGCATATCGAAAAAAATTCCCACTATGCATATCTAAAAAATGCACACTATGTATATCTTAAAAATGCACACTATGCATATCTAAAAAATGCACACTATGTATATCTATAAAAGGCACACTATGTATATCTAAAAAATGCACACTATGCATATCTAAAAAATGCACACAATGCATATCTAAAAAATGCACACTATGTGTATCTAAAAATGCACACTATGTATATCTAAAAATGCATACTATGCATATCTAAAAAATGCACACAATATATATGCAAAAAATGCACACTATGCATATCTAAAAATGCACACTATGCATATCTAAAAAATGCACACTATGCATATCTAAAAATGCACATTCTGCATATCTAAAAATGCACACTATGCATATCGAAAAAGTGCACACTATGCATATCTAAAAAATGCACAGTATGCATATCTAAAATGCACACTATGTATATCTAAAAAATGCACACTATGCATATCTAAAAAATGCACACTATGCATATCTAAAAAATGCACACTATGTATATCTAAAAAATGCACACTATGTATATCTAAAAAATGCACACTATGCACATCTAAAAATGCACACTATGTATATCTAAATATGCACACTATGCATATCTAAAAAATGCACACTATGTATATCTAAAAAATGCACACTATGTATATCTAAAAAATGCACACTATGTATATCTAAAAATGCACACTATGTATATCTAAAAATGCACACTATGCATATCTAAAAATGCACACTATGTATATCTAAAAAATGCACACCATGCATATCTAAAAAATTCACAGTATGTATATCTAAAAATGCACACTATGTATATCTAAAAAATGAACACTATGCATATCTAAAAATGCACACTATGATATATATCTAAAATACACACAATGCATATCTAAAAATGCACGCTATGCATATCTACAAAATGCACACTATGCATATCTAAAAAATGCACACTATACATATCTAAAAAATGCACACTATGCATATCTTAAAATGCACAATATGCATATCTAAAAATGCACACTATGTATATCTAAAAAATGCACACTATGTATATCTAAAAAATGCACACTATGCATATCTAAAAAAGGCACACTATGCATATCTAAAAAATGCACACTATGTATATCTAAAAAATGCGCACCTTGTATCTAAAAAATGCACACTATGCATATCTAAAAATGCACACTATGCATATCTAAAAAATGCACACTATGTATATCTAAAAGAGACACACTATGTATATCTAAAAAATGCACACTATGCATATCTAAAAAATACACACTATGCATATCTAAAAATGCACACTATGCATATCTAAAAAATGCATACTATGTATATCTAAAATGCACACTATGCATATCTAAAAATGCACACTATGCATATCCAAAAAATGCACACTATGTATATCTAAAAATGCACACTATGCATATCTAAAAAATGCACACTATGCATATCTAAAAAATGCGCACTATGTATATCTAAAAAATGCTCACTATGTATATCTAAAAAATGCACACTATGCATATCTAAAAAATGCACACTATGTATATCTAAAAAATGCACACTATGTATATCTAAAAATGCACACTATGTATATCTAAAAAATGCACACTATGCATATCTAAAAAATGCACACTATGTATATCTAAAAATGCACACTATGCATATCTAAAAAATGCACACTATGTATATCTAAAAAATGCGCACTATGTATATCTAAAAAACTAGAGGTGATGAGTAAAAACGGATTTCATATTTTAATTTAGCATCCCCGAATTAGGTAAAAACGGGTATTTTTGTGCTTGCTTAAATTTCTTTTTAAATCAGTGTAATAAGTACTTTATTGTAATGTGCTTCAACGAACTCATAGCATATGTGCCAGTACAACATTGATACTCCTGACATACCCGACAGGTAGTAAAATACTATGTCTTTACTGTTGAAATTCCCCTACATTAAAAAGCGTTCGACTATGAACATTTATTCCCTCAGACTGCGAGACGTTGAAATTTCCTCCCTGCATCCTGTGTGCGAAATTATATTTACTTGCTGAAATTTAAATTGAACACGAACAGATATCTCGCTTCTCAACTTCTTACATAGAGTGTTCCATTTACGTCTCAGTGGTAATTTATTTTTTTTGTTTTGTTTGTTTTTTTTGCGTGAATACAAGGAAAGATTTTTAATAAAACTTCAAGTAGCAGAAAGTCAGGTATTTTTGGATGAATATTGAGGAGCTACATAATTTGAATTCTTATAACTTCGAATAAAATATATAATATATAACATCAAATAGAATATATAATATATAACATCAAATAGAATATATAGTATCAAATAGAATAGAATGGAAAGCTCCCAATAATAATAACAAAGATAGAACACTACTAGAAATAATATAAATTTTAAAGATATTTGAAATTCATTCAAGCACACACACAAATATGCCCAGTAGACACTGTCCTCGAGTGTCTAAGGTCTCTCTGTACATGAGTTTGTCAGAACAACCTGGCATGAGGATAGTTTTTCCATAGAAGTAAACCCTGACCAAATATTCAAAATCACATAGTATCCCCTTGATTTCGGAGAACTTCGACTGAAGTAAAATAAAACAAAAAAGATACAACACTATTCTTCACAAAACTCGATAAAACGTACTTCTAAACTATGCCAAAGCTATCATACAAAATTATAAAAAATAATAATTTAAAAGAAAAGATCTCGCTGCCCAAAAAAAAAGCAACAACTCAAATCTTTCCAATCAAAATTGTAACTTCAGTTCTCCCGAAAACTGCCTAATGACTGCGTACACTCAGACGTTATTGATTCAATGGTGTCGAAACTTCCCATATCGTACGGACGGCACCCGAGTTATCCAATTCTATTAGCCAACATTCATCAAACTATGACTAAAACCCTTAATAAGAACAACACTATTCCTAACAAGTATTCTCCCCACTCACAGTAGTTGGCCTGACAAATCTCCACTATTGGCATGTCCATACAACCCAGTATTTAGATGCACATTCTACTTACGAATTAAACAACAACCAAAAGAAACATCGTTATGAAATGCCATCTCCCCTTCTTCTACGCAACAAGAACGACCCGGTTCTTGCCCGGGTAGTGAATTGCTTGATGAATGGTGGTGGGGGGGGGTCTTTACGACAACGGACGATGCTCAGTTCCGTGGTTAGATATCGACAAAGCTCAACGACACTTCCTGAAGCCAGAGTTGCACGAAAACAAAGTAATGCTGACTGTTTTCTGGTCTGCGACCGGTCTCATCTATTACAGTATTTTGAATGAAGGCGAAACTATTACGATGGAGAAGTGCTGTCAACAAATGTATGAAATGCATCAAAACTTCGATAACAACACCCAGAATTAGTCAACAGAAAAGGTCTTATTCTACCTCACGACAATGCCCGAATGCACGTTTCTACACCGACTCTGCAAAAGTTGAACGACTTCGGCTTCGAAACTCTGCCTCATCCGCCATACTTTCAAGACCTTTCACCTGATGTCTACCACTTTTCAAGCATAGCGACAACTTAAGCGATATCAAAAACGTCTTCAGCAACTTCATCGCCACCAGAACGCAAGATTTTTACGATATGACATAATACACTTGTTTTACGTTGGTAAAAGTATATTGATTCTGATGGTGCCTATTTCGATCAATAAATTAATGTTTGAGGCGAGATATGTTCATCTAAATTTAAAAGTTAAACATTATATAATCTCACCAAGTTTCGCTCTTTTTTGTGCAATTGGACACATAACCAGATCAACCTTCCCATCCCATACATAGCATCTTCTAGTTCTAATTAAATTATACACCTCTCTTATTCACACCATAGTTCAGATTACAATTTCAATCTGATTGCACCCAGTATTCCTATTTTCTAGATTTTTAACCGTAATTTTTTAAAAAGCATACTCTAATATAATTCACTAGATTCATTCCAATTTTAAGTTTAGTTTTACTGTTTCACTTTCTAATCGTATTCACCGTCATGACCCTGGACTCTGCGAATAAAAATTTTACATGTACAGTTTCTTGTCGACTAACACCAATCCTTGCATTTAATTTCTCTTCCTTAATTTTCAATCGCTCGGTTAATACTAGCTCGATCTCTTCCTATTCTACGCACCCTTTCATCTTTCTCTTCTTTATATTCCATACACTTGCTGCTACTGAATTTTGCCCGTGTTTAATAATTATTTTTTCTTGAATTTTATTGTACAGGGTGGCCGAAAAGTCCCAGGACAGTATACATGTATTTTTAATAAAACACAGTATTTTTTAATGAAACACACAGAAAACATATATATTCAACAAAAAAGAGAACTTTATTACCCCAGAAATATATGTTTCGACTTTTAGAACTTTTATAAATGGCGCGTTCATCGCTGAATATTATCTTTCTGTGATTTCTTGGACCATCAGGAAAGCGTTTTAAAAATTTCTCACAGAATCCTTTTCTTCGATCCATATCTTCATCTGACAACTGATTTACGGACATGGCTTATAAGCTTTGACATGCAAGTCCTTTTTCATATGATCCATCATGGTAGCCCTTGGTATTCCAAGTTCAGCAGAACGTTTTCTGGTGAATTTCTTGGGAGACTGTTGCAGTGATTCTTGAACACCAGCACACGTTTCCTTACGTGGTTCAGGCCTGCCACTTCTTGCCTGATCCAGAACGCTACCTGTTTCAAAAACTTTCTTCTCCCACAGATACAGATTACTTCTTGATGGTGCGGGCTTTCCAAATCTTTCTGTGAAAGCACTTCGAACATCTTCCATAGTCATGGCATTTCTGATGCGGTCGTGAACCCAAACAGCAGCAATTAAGCGCTCCTCAACAGTAAATACACTGATGTCAGTCATAACCTGAAGAAATAAATAAAATAAATTGTTTTAACAACATTAGAATATTAAAATCAATCATATTTAAAGGCATTAAAATATTAAAAATAGAGTGTCCTGGGACTTTTCGGCCACCCTGTATATCTCCTCATATGCTAAACGTGCTGAACTCATATCCTATAACGTATCATGGCAAACCACGTAATCATACTCCATGCCTCGTATAGCCATTATGTGATAATTCCAGTTTAGCTTATTCCACATTCATCGCATTAGCTTCTCAGCGTTTTCTTATTCTATAACGATACTATTAACATTCTATCCTATCATTTCTTGCATCTTTCCGTGTTTTATAAACAGTTTATTTGTTTCTTCAAGGTTTTAAATTTCTGATGATGCTTCCATTATTTTATATTTGAACTGAACACAAGCTAAAAAAACAGGGCATGGAGAAAGTTCCCTTACACATCGTGTGATTAACAGCAACAACACGTTTATGACAAAGCAACACAAGAATAAAACTTGGCAATAGAACCATTTAGCTCTCTGAAGGTAGATCTGATATGGTCCGAAATTTATAACGATTTTTGAAAATGTAAATAAGGAAAATAAAAAAGAAGTTGGATCATTTTTGTCTCTTTTAGATTTGAGCATCTAAACGTGTTTTAAAACAACTGTATCCATTTATTTAAAGTTTTTAGTTTTAAAAATTGCATATTCTGCAGATCACTATGATATCTCCCGTATTATAGATTAGCTGATCACAGAAAACAAAAGATACCTCAACACTCTTCATAGGTGTTCAAAAAGATTTGAAATAGTTTGAAGTTGATAAAGATGTCTTACCTCGAAATATCTAATATACCCACAACAGTTAGGCATATTATCTGTGTAAAAATTGTTACTGAGTTTTAAAAATCACTTCGTTGTTGGTGTATTTCTCAACTAAGAAATGCATTAATTTCTTGCATTGTGATAATTTTCCCTGACTTATATATATATATATATATATATATATATATATATATTAGCTGTACTCTGCCACGCGTTGCTGTGGCTCAATTTGGTGTAATGGTCAAATCATCATATTCAGAAGGCCATATTAAAAATGGCTTTTGGAATGAATACCACAGTTCTCCCCACGTTAAGACTTTTTTTGTAATAAATTGTTATTTGAAAGCACAGAATAGTTACCAAACACCATCCTCTCCCCATGGTAAGAATGGCTAAAGAACATAACGTATCTGTATGTCACCTAAACATTTCTTTAATGGGGGAAAAGCATTCATATTTTTTTAATAAAAATTTACTTCTTATTAAAAAAAAGCGTATTTTCACTGTTAAAAGTTTTCTGAAAAAAAATGAAAGCTTTAACCTTACAATTTATGGTAAAAAAATCAAAACCCAAACAATTGACTGACGTCTAATATCACAATATTTTTTTCGGCAGATTTGCCGTTTAGTTGTACAAATAGCCAACAACCCTGTTATCAAAAAAAGGACACGTTGGGTCGTCGCCGGAATATATCAAGAAGGATTAAATATGTTTAATTTTATAATTAATTATTGTTTTATAATTAAACATTTAAAACATTAAATAATACAAATAATACGTTGTTTAACAAATAAAAAATAAATGAAATATGAAGTTTTAAAATGATTAAATGTGTTTCATTTTATAATGTAAAATTTTTATTTTATAATTTAAAATTTAAAACATTGGACAATACAAATAAGATTTTGGTTTGATTTTGCATTTTATATTGTACTCGGATGAATATGATGATGCGTCTCAACAATAATTCAATATTTAACTTCATCTTTCATTATTTCTTTTCGAGAACAAAACCAACATTTTATTTATATTGTTTAATGTTTTTATTTTTAAATTATAAAAATAAAACACATTTAATCATTTTAAAACTTCATCTTCCATTATTTCTCTGATTTATTTGTTAAACAACGTTGTTAATTTTAATTAAATTTTAATCACACGATTATATTTTCAATAATCAAGTAAATATAAACAAACTTTCTGTTTACGATATATGTACACCGGTGTCGACTCAACGTGTTCCTTTTTTATAACAGGGTTAGAGGCTATTTGCACAACTAAACGGCAAATCTGCCTTTTTTTTTATAATTTCACGCTATCTTATTGTTTAATAATAAATTGTTAGCTGAAGTTGAAAGCACAGTATAGTTACAAAATACCCTCCCTTAGCTAATGTAAAAACTAAAAAAGTTATTATTTCAGCACGATAAAAAAATGCATAATAAACTGTACTTTCACCTAACAATTTGTAGTTTTAGTAATAAAAATAAAAATTTGGGTACCTATATATTTTTTGTTACTCTGCTGAAATAATAATGTTAACATTTTGAAAGGCATTCGTAACATGGGAAAGATAGTAAAATTCGGTATTATTTTACTTTAAGGCCTGTGTCACGTTCGTATATAAGAAGATAATGTTTTCTAGATTTATTTTGGTGTGCTGAAAACGAACCTGCAGACCGTCTCCGTCGCAAATTCACAGTCCTAACCATCGTTTACGCTACGCACGAGCATAAACAAAGGCTAGTAAATATGCACTCGCGTACCAAACGGCCTTGCCAAATAAACATTATATGCAATAAATACGAAAAAAATGCCCCCTCTCTCAGGTGGCCAGAAAGTGAGTGCTCATGTTAAGTTAAATTTACATGTAAAAGTGATCACCAAGTTTTCTGGAAAAGTAAATTCCTCATATCATGTAAAGTATTTTTGCGACGGAAATGGTTTACAGTTTCGTTTTTAGCACACCGAAATCTGCAATGAAAAATGTTTTGTTATATACGAACGTGAGACAGGCGGAGGAGAAAAGTTTGTAAACAGATATTGAAATAGTGTAAATCGGAAGTCATCAACTCATGGTGCATGGGTAAAAATATTTCCGCATTTACTGAAAATATTTTTATTTTATTTAATAATAATTTCTGTGTTACTATTTTAACGATTTTTTTAAAAAGTTTATTATAGTCAAAATCGTTATGCTTCGTCACTTCAAAATGGTAAACTGGAAGTATATTCGCTAATCGGCTCGGATAAAATCGGAAATTTTCCCCGACGAATGAAAGTTTTTTTAATAAGGTAATATTCACTTTTTAATATTTAAAAACACAGTTAGATGATAAAAATTCACTGTTATAAAATTTTACAGAAAACGGGATTGTAAATTTCTAGTTTATCGATTTTGAATAAACCAGACGTTCCACTTATTTATAATTTTGGAACTAATTCGCTAGTGATTTCAACAGTTGTAAAGCGCTTAAAACGAAACCAAGCTACCGACAAATAGATACGAAAAAGTTCCAAATTAAGCGAGTTTAAGCTATGAATGTTAAATATTACACATGTGCAAATGTTGCAAAATTAACAGAAGGGATGTTGTTTTATTCAACTGAACCCGTCAACGTTAACTTTTTAGTTTTCTATGGTTACTCATCATCCGCAAGTTTGCGGGTAGGAACAAAGTTGAATGCGTGTTACAGGTCCGCATACTCTATATTTCAAATTCCAACTCTTCCAATTATTCAGAGAAGAGGAGTTTGGTAGATATATTTCGCGCACAATCAGACAAGGTTATATATATATATATATATATATATATATATATATATATATATATATATATATGACTATTTAGAAAAAACTGATTACATATAACGATAAAAGATGTATCGAGACACAGGAATGGGCATGTTTGATCTGGCAACAGTGGTTCATTAAAATCGTGGAGTTGCGTTTGCGCCTGGTCCACAAAGTATTGAAATAAAAAAAAATTATTAATAAAAAAAAAACGTTTACAAGTGTTTTTTTTTTATATATAGATGTACATAAGAATACTTTGATAAGTATTTTTAACTTAAATAGAGATGGTATAAAATTGTGGGGTCTGCGTTCGTGCCTGGCCTCCATAAAATGGAAATAGGCACACACTTTAATAAAGACTTTTCATATCTATTTGCGTAAGTATTCTTTGATAATTATGTTTAAGTTTGAAGAAATATGGTGTAATAAAATTATAGGGGTGTTCGTTCGCACCTGACCTCCATAGAATGGAAATATGTCACAAAGTTTATCAAGATGTTTTAATACAGATTCACATAATATTGTGATAAATGTTTCAATGTGAATAGGTATGGTATAATTAATTATGAGGTTTATCTATTTTTACTTTCATCATATTTTGCTTTGGGTTTGATACCCCCAAATTCAACCCAAATTTACAACCCTTCCTTTTAATAACCTACCATACTTTCATAAATCAGAGTCCATTTTCTGTAGGCTGTTTTTGAACCCAGTTAACGACGGGTACTTTTGCTAGTATATATATATATATATATATATATATATATATATATATATATATATATATATAGTCTTATTTATAGGATTCCGAATTTTATTATGTTTGTATAAGTGAAAATTCGGTAACCGTTCATATACCAATACGTTTTAAGTAAAATAACATGACTTAAAATGTAAGCTTCAAAATTACCTCATTTCATAATAGAGCATTCATATAGTTTTCACAAAATCAATACATCAAAGAATAGTAACAAATAGAGTATTCATCGTTAGTTACACTTGTTTCAAGACGATGAAATACACTATTTGTTGCTATCAATCTATTCCTTGTTGTCTTGATTTTTTAAAACAATATATACAGGGTGACCAAGAAAAAAAAACAGAGGGCATTCAATTGTTTTTCTGAGTATTTTACAGTCAACGGAGAAAAAAAGGCTAAAGACCCTAGTATATTGATGTGATGTTGTAAATATAATAAACTAGTTATGACTAAAGTTTCATTTCAGTCGGACAAAACACTAAGAACCGGGGCCTAATTAGAGTTGAGGCCCTTTTTGGGGTCACCCTATATATATATATATATATATATATATATATATATATATATATATATATATATATCTTGCTCTTGCTTGTTGCTGGATCTCAACATTTTGAACCGAGAGAGAGACTTTGCTGTCGTACAAAGCTAAGACTCTGTAACATCATCTGTGTATAGATACTCCCTCAGGCATTTGTCTATAAAAGTGGTCCTGTGGCGATGGAAAAGTTGTGATGCATGGAGGCTTGAAATGCTGGAAGCTTGTAATAATTGATCTCAATGACCGTCTTCAGTGTCATGCCTGCTTGAGCGTGTGAATTCACCATTAGGACTAAAAGAAAAAGTCATTTTTGGGCTCATTGACTTTAAGTGTCTGAGGGAGTGGCACTCGTTTGACAAGACGTTGCAATCATATATATATATATATATATATATATATATACGTTTTATTTTTTGTTACCGTATTTTTCTGTTAAGTTAAATTATTATTTCCGCTACACGACCGTTTTTTGGCCGTCATATAGCTTCCTCGTTTATGGTGGAATGAAAGGGTGAATGGGGTCAGGGGAGGGATGCGAGAGAAAAGCGGAAAAAGAGGAAGGGAACAAGGGGGAGATGTGGGAGGGGGTGATTGGTATGTCGGTAATGTTTTAGTTTTGAGTTTAAGGACATTAGGTGGTTGTGGGGGTCTGCAAAGTTCATCTCTGGTGTGGCTGAGGGCATAAGGATGCATGAAGAGGGAGGGAGATATGTAGGGTAGGAGGTGGGGGTTACTTTAAATTTCGAGTCCTAAGGTTTAGGTTGTTGGCGCCTCGTAGGTGAGATGATTGCTCGATAAGTATGTCTGGACCTGTTGGCGGTTCGCTTAGGTTGGGAGGTGGGGGGGGGCTATGATTCGGTTTATCTATTTGATTTTTATTTGTTAAGTGCTTGGAGAGGGTTAGCTTGCGGCCGTACGCGCGAGCACACACATGCGTACATACACACACATATACTTAAAGAAGCACTCATCTGTACACATACATCTCCACCTAGGCATGTAAACACATACACGTATGCGTACATGCATGCATATACACTCGCGCTGCTCCCACTGACCCCAAGTTTTCCTTAAGGAGTTAAATTGAATACGTGCGCGTAAGCATGGATGCGCACATATACAGACACCCGCACATCGACACCCATATACCCATGCAGGCGTATACATGGGCCTACATGCATATATTATTTCAGACATACTTGCTTCCCCACGCATATATGCAATCACAGGCGCACATACAGATACTTATATTCGTGAACACATACATCGACATATACACAGCTGCACGCATACATATGTATGTGGACAGCAGTTAGCGGGCACATATACTCTCATATATACCCACATATACATAGGTACATGCACATATACATTGTTACCCCCACGTACACACGGACACACACATGGGTACACACATGCATGTATACACATACACGCATACTCAGATGTATAGACAGTTATTAGTATAGACATATTCGTCTACATAGATGTAAATCTAAGTTCATTCGTGGGTATATAGACGTAATACTTTCGTTAAATGTAGACATGATTATACATAGATATGAGCATAAACTCATTCCCAGGCTCGTATGCGTAATATTTTCATTAGTGGAAGTTTTTAAGGGTTTGATGTGGGTGCATATTATCTCTACAACAGTATTGGGCACGTTCTTCAGGTTTTTATTAATTGCCATTTCTACTTACTATATATATATATATATATATATATATATATATATATATATATATATATATACATATATATGTGTGCGTGGGTATATATATATGTATGTTTATATATATTTATATATGTATGTGTGTGTGTGAGTAGTCAGCAAAAATTGTTATGTTTTTATACTAGTTCATTATTTGATACTTTCATTTTTCAAATTATTGAAACAATCTATTTCATTTCAATAATTAAAAAAAAAAAATTCCGAAAATAATTTAAAAAATTATTGAAATAATTTTTTAAATTACAACATCAACTAATAAATTAGTATAAAATCATAACAATTGTTTTAGACTCCAATTATTAAAATATTCTGTTTTCTCTCGTCGGAATCTCTTATCCAATTTTACACAAATACGCACACACACACACAACTACATACAAACACACGCATATGTATGTAGATATGTATGTAGATATATATATGTATGTATATATACATGTGTATATATATACATAGCTATGTATACAAATATATATATATATATATATTTACGAGTGCTTAAACGTTTTGATCTTAAATTCTACGCTATTTTGCAATATGCAAGATATATACATGCATAGACTTCAGCATACTAGTTAAATGAACAGATAATCCCAAATTCAATAAAAGAATTTTTGTAAGTAATTAATTAATGCCCGAGTTTTAAAGGAATATTCATGTAGTTGCTAGAATAATAAAAACTTAGTATATTAAAGAAGCCCATTTTAATAGTTTTAAATACAATAATAGGCATTTAATATATGAGTGTGAAAAACACAAATTAGAAGATACATACAATATAGATATATATGTGTGCAATACAACAAGTAAAAAAACATCTACTTATATCGTAATTTGTTCAAAATTAAATTTAATGATAGAAATACATAAATATATACAGATATCCAAATCATATAAAAATGTTATGTATAATTTTAAAATATATACCTTTGCATCATATCTCTTGGTCACATCCTAAATTTCATGCTATATCATCTTTGTCATTGCTAATAAAATGTATACGGTTGCTAGTTTTTATTTTAGAAACCCAGACGTTGAATAGCTTTTCATCAAACAGTTAAGAAATATTTAGAATAGAAAACACTAGATGCTTTGTAAGAAAGTAAAAACAAATCGAAATCTCATGATCAGTAAACTGTCATGAAATCATTTTGGAAAAGTAAAACAAAAACAAAAATGAACATCGATGCGCACGGAATAAAAGCGCATAATGAGATAACATGCTTTTCTGCTTTATGTAAAAACGGAAACGTAGAATTACTTTAAGAGCAACCACGGACGAGGTTAATACACACATTGAACGCGTTTTAATCAATACTGTATCTAAAAGCCCGGGGGAACGCTCGATGACGAGCTTCGATTAACAAAAATAGTTAGTATGAATGAGGAACGAAGAGATTCTTGTCAAGGGAGGGAAAACGAAGACATTCGACAAACATTGTTCGTTTTCCTATTTGCATTTCCGCACTCACGACTGCACACGATCAATAATGGTTCACGTGAAGTAAAAACCATTGCCACAAGACGATCGCCATATTGATTTTTGGAGCGGGAAAAGATAGCCTCGCTTTGAGCCCAGGGCAGAAATGGCTTCTCAATGTAACAGTTTGGAATGCTATGCTTTCTTAGTAAATCGGCCAATCGCTGTGATTCGAGACCAGTATTCTTTCTTAATACCTTGGTTAAGAGTTTGTCTTCCGGATATACGTTGGCTTTGAATCGATTTCATGAAAAGAAACGTCAAGCGGTTTTTTGCCCTATTACTGAGAATAACGATACCAATACACAGATTAAAGAACACGATACTTTTCAAGTAAACGACATTCCAAGGGGCACAGTAATAACACAAAATAAAGCAAACATTCGCTGCAACAAAAATAACATCGCTGGTACAGTAGGAAATAGAATATAAACTAAAACGACACATTCACAAAAATATGGAGGGACTTCTAGGAGAGGAAAAAGAAGAAGAAGAAGGAAAAATTCAGTCGAACATTTCTTTGAGATAAGCCGTTTCATTGGCTAATAAGACCATAATAAGATAACAAAAAATCTGATTGCTTACCTTGTTAGACAAATCGTCGTGTATATATATATATATATATATATATATATATATATATATATATATATATATATATATATATATATATATATATATATATATAAATCCCCTCATAACACAAATCCCATGTTTTTTTTTGTCTGAAGATTCTCTGTCACGATGAAATGCGGAAGTATATGCGTATGGTTACCATATATATATTTTCATAACATATTACTTAATATATATATATATATATATATACATATATATATATATGTGTGTGTGTGTGTGTGTGTGTGTGTTTGTGTGTTTACTGGACAAAAGAGGGGAGACTAGAACAGTAGTTCAAGATATATCTAAGGTTTTTGACATGGTGTGGCACGAAGGTCTTGTCAGAAAAACGACATCATATCGTATAACTGAAAGAATACATAATGTAATAAAATCCTTCTTAAGAAAAGAAGACAAGTTGTCCTCGACCGTCGTACATTTACACAATATGATATAAATACAGGAGTATCTCAAGGGTCTATCCTTGGATCTTTATTATGCCTAATATTCATAAATGACCTCCTTGATAAAATAGTCTATGAGATGGGTATATTTACTGATTACGCCACGTTCTATACCTGGTACTAGGGGAGAACTAATTAACACATATGTAAGGAAATCGCAGATCACTAGAGGAAGACTTCCAAGCTGTAGTGGAATGGGGACAAAATTCAATGCTGCCTGGACTAAGCTCGTTTCCTTCAATAATTACAAGAAACCTTCTCCGCCACCAATATCAATGGTCAAAAACACATTACCTGAACTAACATTAAAACTACTTGGCCTAAACAGATATATTGAGAGCATTTCCAAGGCTGCTACAAAGAAGGTGGACTCTCTCTAGCGTGCTAGAAAGCTACTTATGTCTTAAAGTAACCTACCATTTGCCCATGTATGGATTACTGTTGTTACATTTAGACTGGTACATCTGCTACAAGTCTCTCACTCCTAAACAGGGTTCAAAAGAGAGTCACCAACCTTATAGGTCCTAAACTGCCATCTAAGCGTCAGCCTTTGCTCCATCGACGAGATGTTGCATCTCTCTGCCTGTTCAAGTATTTTAAGGTTGAATGTTCTGACGAGCTACAAGCACTTTCTCCACGTAAATACGCCCGAAAACCCCGACAATCAGCTAAATCCCACCCCTACACAGTTAGAGAGGGATTACAAGGCCTTCCATTGTAACAGTTTCTTCTCAAGAACTGCTAGACTTCAGAACTTCCTTCCGAGATCCTACTTTCACAAATGTACTGACATGCAGAAGTTCAAGTGTAATGTGAACAGACATCTTGCTGACCACCTCCTTCCATAATATCGTTGCATCTTGTGGCCCAGATAGTAGGCGCCTACTTCAAAGTGGCACTATGCCTTGTTTGGGGTTAAAATTGAATAAACAAATAAATAATAGTTTAGCCTTGTTTCATGCTAGTAATGACATATCGTCCCCCCTTAAAATTTGAAAACGTCTAGAACCTTTAAAATTATTGTAGATTTATTTTTATTGCCTGATACAATCAATTATGATTGAAACTGTCTGCACATCGTAGCAATATATAGTTGTATTTACATAAATAATAATAATGATGATAATATATATATACATCTACATCTACATATATATATATATATATATATATATATATATATATATATATATATACGACGATATTATGCTTTCTTTTTTGCCTGTACCTTGATTTACGACTAACACAAAATACAATGTTTGCAGATATCTGCTTACTTACTGATTGAGTTGTGATGACAGATTTTCTATCAAAAGGGGCCACAATGTGCTTCTCTTTTATAGAAAATCAAGCGAAGCCATCCAAATGAAGAGGCGAGGCAAGGTCTTGAATAATTACTGGCGAATGTTTCACACATATTTTATTGTCATCGTAGCCAATGAAATAGCCCATTTTTCAGTCAAATCGATTTAGCTCCTTTTCTAATTGAAGACGCGTGCGTTTCGCAGTCACAATTTTCACAATATCGTGTAATCTTCATTGCACTTTAGAAACCCACTCGTAGGTTTTATAAAATCATGGTATATATAATGGCTTGCAATAAAGTTTAACATACGAAAGTCAAGCATCGTGCTTCAATTGTACTCAAAACAAACCATTCATTTTGACGCGTCCTTGTCATATCAAAAGACCTACTATTGATTTTATATGCCTGACATTAATGGATGTACGGTAATAATGGGTTGAATTTTAGCGCAAAATGGAAATATCAAGTATCATTGCCAAATTGTGCTTTAAAAGGAAACATTCATTTTGAAAGCACCCCTGTCATATCTAAAAACCTGTGATTTTATATTTTAGACCTTTCGGCTTGTGTGGTAATAAAGCTTCAAATGATCTTTTGCTGATAGGTCATGTAAGATGTTAACTTTGATTAAAATCGATGGTTTCTGTTTTCCTTGGACTATTTTGATTATCGATGTTTATCGGAGACATTCCGATACAAAACCTCTCTCAGCACACTGCCAGGCACACAAAATACATTCGTGTTAAATTTTAAACAAATGGTAGAACTCGATTTCAGGTCCATATTGAACGAACTCACGGACACATAAACACACAAAGTTCCTTTTATATAATAGTAGAGATAAAGATAACGAGC
Organism: Euprymna scolopes; assembly: GCF_053919585.1. Lineage (NCBI taxonomy): Eukaryota > Metazoa > Mollusca > Cephalopoda > Sepiida > Sepiolidae > Euprymna > Euprymna scolopes. The sequence continues at coordinate 27,047,884 of NC_136495.1, read as the reverse complement.
CTATAAAGTTGATATATACATTTATATATATATATATATATATATTTATACATATATATATATTTATACATATATATATGTGTGTGTGTGTGTGTGTGTGTGTGTGTGTGTGTGTGTGTGCAGGATAATATGTCACCCCTCGCCTTTTCTTCAAGTTTGTCTCCTTCTGATGACAGATACGTATTTGCAAACTAATGATTTACTCGAACTAAGATATGTAGCCAAATAAATATTTCTATAACACGATCGATATAAACGGATATCTGCTTTCTTTATATATCTCCGATGGCGAGTAGCCCAGTCCAATGCGGATAGCTTTATGGGACGGACTTCATTCATAAGACTTTCTGCATCCCACCCTCTTTTCATGTGGTAACTTACGTTCTCATTCATCTTTATGTATCGCAAGCAAATTTAAAGTCGAATCGATATAATTAAAGAGTACGCAATTATTCTTTGCGCGCGCAATACGATTTCTAAGTAGCAAAACCGCGGAATTCATACACACACGCATCTCTCTCTCTCTCTCTCTCTCTCTCTCTCTCTCTCTATATATATATATATATATATATATATATATATATATATATATATATTTAATTTACTCACATAAAGTTAATATACGAAAGTATAGATATATGCGTGAACTTTAAGTATTTACTTCAAAAGTACTCAATACGTAGGTAAAGCTAGTTAGTAAGTAATATTCGCCATATACATTTTATAACTTACTATATATATATATATATATATATATATATATATATATATATATATATATATATACTAGCAGTCCGCTTACCCTTGCCAGGTAAAATGCCATAAATAATTGTATTTCATTTCTTACAAAAACTGACACATGTACCTGCGAGTATTATGATTTTTTTTTCACTTTTTGTAAGTAAAAAAAATAAAAGTATTCGAGCAGAGATCGAAACAAAAACCTAAACACAGTCACTAAAGTACTATAACCACCAGGCCAGCTTGACATAATCGTTAAAATGTGGTTTTAAACCTACAGATAAGTAATCTGGTATGTATACAATTCATGAATGCGCAGTCGTAAAACAGTTGACAAACACATAAATATCCGATGACTTCCACGTAGGACTTTTTTTTAATTTGGACGTCTTACCTACCCCTTTTCCGATTAAAAGTTTGCTATATATCTAATATATCAAAATTCTAGTATGAAGATCAAACATCCATCGAGTATATAGGTTGAGAATTGTCCTCACACACATGCATTCTCAACTACATATATATATATATATGGAAATTCCACGGGGGACTACTTCATATGTAATATACTGATGTTGGCATTCTGTAGATGTTCAGCGTAAATGGAGACGCTCTGATATTATTTTAGCTTTTTTTGTTAAAACTGCAAAAGTATTTATATAAGCTAGCATGAAGGCCCGGTAAAGCCCGGTCGTAAAGTACGCTTAAATATGATATTTTAATTCTTACAGATTGCATATATATAGTTAATGTTCTATTGATTTTTATATGTTATAAAGTTGCGATTTCAAAAATAAAAAAAATATATCCATATGACTTGGGTGCATTAGCGTGAATTGAAACCGAAATAGAAACTTTTGAAAAAATATGTATGTATGTACGTATGTATGTATATAATACCTGCATCATGGTCGGGTCACCGGCGACTAAACTGGTTCCCCCACCAGACTTGTTTGGTGAGGAGGGTGGCTAATCTCCCTGAAGGATTAAAAACAAGACCTTTCAAAGGGCGGATGAACCCTATTTTGGGGTCAACGGCCAACTAGCACCGTGTGTGTTTGTATGTATGTGTGTGTGTTGGGGTGGAGAGGGATCCCGTAAGCCGTGGTGAAGGCAACCTTTCTAGGAGAAGCAACTCTCTAATTTAAAAAACCATAAAGCGGGAGACCAGTACCCACATTAAGCTGGTGTGCAGTTTAACTTCTTGCTGGCTATCTTGCTCTTTTTTGTTGCTGCATCTCAACATTTTGAACCGAGAGAGAGACTTAGCTATCGTACAAAGTTAAGACTCTGTAACATTATATGTGTACAGATACTCCCTCAGGCATTTGTCTCTAAAAATGGTCCTGTGGCGATGGAAGTCATTTTTGCGCTCATGGACTTTAAGTGTCTGAGGGAGTGGCACTCGTCTAACAAACCGTTGTAATCATATATATATATATATATATATATATATATATATATTTATATATATATGTGTGTGTAAATAAATAAATATATATATATGTATATATATATATATATATATATATATATATATATATATATATATAAGTGTGTATTAATGAAGCACTAATAATTATTAGTATTCATTTAAAATGATATAGTCATCAAGCTTATTTAAAAAATTAAAGGCAAGACGGTTTTAAAGAATAATAAAAAAGCGTTAAACTTTAGCGAAAATGCAACATTCTGACTTCCGTCTGCTGAATACAATCTTATTGTTTCTATGCATTCATTTCTGATCTGACATTAATGGCATTTAATTCTCCTTATTTGTCATGTTAATTGTCGATGACCTTGGAGAATAATGCTAGCCTTCGGAATCAAAAGTGGCTTTCTGATTGAGTAAAACTCCTTACCTAGCAGTAATTATCACTCGTATACTATTCATTGTGTATACAGAGAACTCTAGTGCCTGTAGGTATAAACATGATTGTTAATATTTATGTTAAAATATTACACATGATGGAACAATACAGTGCATAAGAATACAACACCACAGCTTTATTTAACAATTTTATTTAAAAAATTCATTCAGATAACTTGACTGTGAACGAGAGTAGAAATCTATTCAATGTAGCTGTCAGCTGAGAGCATGTTTTTTTCCCCAAGCGCCGGCAAAAGATCGGCGGATGTCGGTCTTAATGCTGGCTTTGGGGTTTGGAAAGGTCATTTTGGTGATGTTCTAGACGTATTATCAAACGAAGTAGTCAAGCTGGTTCAGATCGAGGGAGAAAGGGGGCCATCACGATACTCTTTAGCTCATTTAGATACACGTTGGTGTTGACTTATAAACCGACGTCGAAGGTGTGATATGGCATGATGTGGCCCTCACTTGAAACCACACGAAAGACGATAACCGTGACCAGAAACTGTTTTTATCAACCTTGGCACGTCGCTGTTATTCGTGGCAACCCGGCGATGCATTTTCAGGCTGGTCGCAATGGTCCTCTAATTATGACTTGGATCGGTAGAGAGCATGAGTTGCACAGCAGCGCATCTCCAATCTCGCTCGTTGCACATTGTGCTATTAACAAACATGAGATAATGTTCTTATCGTTCTTGGGATTTGTACACGAATAGTCAAGTAGTAGATGGTTTGCAATAAAAATAAAGCCGGTTTTCATCAAACGGAAAGGGGATCATGTCGACATTTTTAGGTGGACAATTTTATACTTGCAACCTATATATATATATATATACATATATATATACATATATATATGTGTGTGTGTGTGTGTGTGTGTGTGTGTGTGTGTGAAACTGTTCAACCTTGCAAGACTGAAGGCCAAGACCAAGAAAAGGAAGGAGCTGGTAACAGAACTACTGTTCGCAGACGACACGGCTCTGATAGCTCACAATCAAGCTCAGATGCAAAGGATAGTTGATACCTTCTCTCAAACAGCCAGGAACATAGGTCTACAAATCAACATAGAGAAGATCAAAGTGATTTATCAGTCCTCACCAGATAACAACGACCCGCAAAAGCCTACAATAACAATCAACGGCAATGTGCAAAAAGTTGCTGACAAAGAAATAAGCTGCCGAATTCAAATCGCATGTGCCTCCTTTGGCAAGCTAGAAAAGAGGCTTTGGACAAGGGCTGATATCCGGCTGGAGATGAAGTGCAGAATCTACAAAACCATCGTCCTGCCAGCCCTGCTGTACTCAGCAGAGACCTACACTCTGTATAGAGAACACGTAAGGAAATTGGAAACCGTCCAACAGAGACACCTGAGAAGGATCATGACGATCAAATGGAATGACTTTATACCAAACACGGAAGTTCTCAGGAGAGCAAACCTAAATAGTGTGGAAGCTACCCTTGCTACTATGCAACTACGATGGACCGGCCACAATACTAGAATGGAAGAAAACCGAATTCCAAAGATGATCTTCTACGGGGAACTAGAAAATGGAACCCGTAAGGTTAAATGTCAGAAGCTTCGCTACAAAGATGTAACAAAGCGGCGCCTGAAGGCAATGAATATCAATGTCGAGAGTTGGGAGGAACAAGCCAAAGAAAGGAGTGGTTAGCGGAACAGTCTCCACAAAGAAAAGAAAGAAATAGAGTGGAAGATTGGAGAAGCCTTAAGGCTGAGACACTATAGACGACACAACCCTGGCACCCATATATGCAGTGACTGTGACCGGATGTTTCACACAGAAAGAGGACTATGCCAACACCGAAGGATAAAGCACTGAGGCTCCGATTAGTCATCGTCAAGACTGACGGACTACATGATGATGGTGATATATATATGTATATATATATATATATATATATATATATATATGTGTGTGTTTGTGTGTATACACACATACACATATATATGTATATATATATATGTATATATATATATATATATATATATATTAGATTAAAAAATAAAATTAAAAAAAATTCGAGGAATAATATGGAGAACCAAGGAGGAGCATGACAGAGAGACTCAAAAGAAGGGTAAAGGAAGGATAATAATGTAAAACGTTGAAAACTATATATTAAATAGAAAATATTGAATCATATGTGAGAGAAATAACAAGTGATCGATAGAAAAATATGAGCAAAGGAAAAATATAAACTTAAACGTGAAGATTTGTTTCATGAATAACACCAAAAAATAAAACGGAAAGATTATGAGAAAACAAGTTCATGTCTTCCGACCTCGTATTGGCACAACTCTACGCAATCTACTAATCAAATAATCTTAAATAGTAACACTTAGTATACCAAATGCGAATATGCCGAGTTTTTCAAATGTATCTAAGATATATATATATAAGTAAAAATAAATATATATAAGTAAAAATAAATATATATAAGTAAAAATAAATATATATAAGTAAAAACGTATGTCTGTGTCTGTGTACATTTCCCTACTAAAGACCTTTATGAATTTTCTGAAAACAGGAGGCCATCTGTTCCCCTTACCTCACCCTTTCTTTAACCACTTACTTGTAGTTTCATTTAATACTTTTACATGCAAAATCCGATCCTGCATTTTGCTAATTCCTGCCCTCTGATGAGAAGAAGAGTATTTCTTCGAAACTTCGCGGATTAAGGACTATCCACTTATCTTGTGTTTCCTTTTTAAAATTAAATATGTTTTTAACTCTTTTTCAAGATGTCTTTTAACATGTTTTATTAATCATTTGTTCATATTATAAGCTCTATTTCCTTTTCGGTTTTATTGAGCTTTTACATCTGGATGAGTTTATTTTACTTGTAAATATTAACTTTTTAATATTTATAATATATTTTAAGTTTACCATTTTGATTACCTTGGTAAACTTATTGTAATTTTTATTTTTATATATATATATATATATATATATATATATATATATATATATATAGGGAGAGAGGCGATAGAGAGAGAAATCGGATAGCCGGAACACGAAACCGCAGGCAATAATCTTATCCGAACTATTATGTCGGCCGCTGTCGTAAGATGAAACTCATAGTCATTATGCGAAGACAATGGCTGTCTCCGCTTTTCTTTGGCATTATTTTGGAGAGAGGGGCACTTGGGATTTTCTTGGATTCATTTTATCATCTCAGTTGACAGATTATCATTATTTGTTTTTGTTTTACTTGCGTCCATTATAATTTGTTTCTCATTGATTTGTCTTATCAATGAGTTTTTTTTTTTAGTTTTAATTCCTACTTATTTTTATGGACTATTACGTTGGATTGTGTTTTATTCTCGTTGTAATGTGTTTATTCTTCATGTAATTCTATCATTAAGTGAATATGTATGCTGTATATGCCCGTTTTCGTTTGCATTATGCATTTCTGTGTAATTCTAATGATAACAGATCTCTAATTCCAATTCTAGTAGAAAAAAATATTAATACTTAAAGGGGAACAATATTATAAAGGCTGTTCGTTTTCCTCATAGGATGAGTAGTTTAATTATTATTATGATTGCTACTCTTATTTTGATCATTAATATTCAAAAAGTGTCGGCGGATGAAACAAAAAAATCTTCTATAGGAACATATTTCTACGTAGATGAACTGGAAAATTCTCTATCTTATATGATTGTATTTTAAACTGGACTTTTTTACTTAATAAGGAGTAGTTGATATATGCCATTTTAGCAGTCAGGACCATCAATGCCTTTGCCTTTGAGGAGGAATTGGCTCTGAAACCTCTTGGTTTTTCTTTCTCATCAAATCTTTCTTGAGATTCATATATTAGATCCATTGCTCTTTCTGTTCTCGTACGATTGCTACTTTTTACCGCTCTGAATAATTCCTATTTTTTATTTGTACAAATATACTATAAGACCATGTATGGAGCAGTGTTGTCGTATTTGACTGATGGATTTGTATTCAATTTTAAGAGTGTATAGATATGTGCAGAAATGTGTATGACCCTTCTCTTGTTTCGTCGCTGCCACGTTTCTCTAACATACCAAAGCATTTACTATGAATTATTGTATCACATATATTCTTTAGTGTTCCTCATTTATTCACTTTTGATCACGCTTGTTTTATTCTTTGGCTGCTATGAAATCGATGTTTTGATACGTCATTATAATACAGTGATTATCAAAATGCCTCGTAGAACTATCTTCCTGACAATTATTTAAAAGCTGCGTCTTTTAACACTAAGGACAATAGGTGTTTCCTGTACTTTCGATAAGCATGTTTCGTTTTTGTTAGGTTTGTAGGCCAAATATTTTCATGCCTTGTCTCAGGTTATTTTGGTAAAATAATAATAGTTACTTAATTTAATTCATTAGCAGGTTACTGTCTGTTGGAATTTGTTCCAAGATATATTCAGTTTAAGAAATAGGTTATATTACTGGTTAGAAGAGTTAATCATGACATTCTTAGTTATTATTGTCTATAGTATTAATACAACATTCAGCTTCAAGTTTTAAAATTGGCTTTAATACAACAAACATTATAATGTAAAGAAGACACACACACACACACACACACACACATATATATATATATATATATATATATAATCTAAAGATGAATGTCTGTGTGTATGTGTGTGTGTGTCTGGTCACGAATAAGCTCCTGTATGGTTGACTATTTAACAAAAAAGATCACATATAATGATAGAAGATGTATCGAGACACCGAAATGAGTACGTTTGATCTGGCAGAACGGTGATTCATTAAAATTGTGGAGTCTGCGTTCGCGCCTGGACCACAAAGTATGGAAATAAAAAAATTATAAATAAAAAAAAAAACGTTTACAAGTGTTTTTGATATAGATGTACATAAGAATACTTTGATAAGTATGTTTTAACTTAAAAAGGGATGGTATAATAAAATTGTGGGGTCTGCATTCACGCCTGGCCTCCATAGAATGGAAATAGGCACAAACATTAATAAAGACTTTTCATACTATACATAATATACTTTGATAATTATGTTTCAGTTTGAAGAAATATGGTATAAAAAATTATGGGGTGTTCGTTCGCACCTGACCGCCATAGAATGGAAATATGTCACAAAGTTTAACAAGGTTTTTTTTAATATAGATCCACAGAATATTGTGATAAGTGTTTCAAATTATGGGGTTTATCTATTTTATTTTTACTTTCATCATATTTTGCTTTGGTTTTTAAACCCTCATATTCAACCCAAATTTACAACCCTTCCTTTTCATAACCTATCATACTTTCATATATCAGAGTCCATTTTCTGTAGGCTGTTTTTGAACCCAGTCAACCAACAACGGGTACTTTTGCTAGTATATATATAGATAGAATATTTATCTTACTCTGTTTGTATGTTTATTCGTGTTCCATTTTTGTTCGAAACTATGTGTCATCTCTTGACTCATATCTTCCAAGTAAATCAATGCGAAGCCACATGACTGGCCGTGGTACATTCTTGAATAGGCTTACGTCGCCGAATACAAAAATAACTATTTTAATTTCAATCAACGAAAAGAGTGTTCTGAAACTACAGTTGCATTTATGACTGCCAGAAAACACAGCCAGAGCACTATTGAAAATGCGAGAGACTCATTTCCTAAGTCCGTCAAGTTTAATTAATTAAACAAAAGGTATGTTAGTATGAGTTTTTGTGTAAAACGAAAAGGGTCCGAGCTAACGCATGCCCACTATTCACAACATGATTTATAGACCTGTGATGCATCTGTCGGATTCAAACACCGTTCTACGTCCTTTAAAGACATTTTAGACATAGGCATAATCACTTATCACTTTTTTTACATAGACATAATCAGATAAGGATAAGGGTTAAGAGTTTACAGTAGTCAATTGGACAATATAGAAATCGTTAGTAATGGAAATCCGGTAAATTTTTTAACTTACGTAAAACGGCCCATCAAGAACTTGTTTACGTTGGGCAACCATATTGTAGTCAGCTGGAAAACAGATTTATCAAGAATATTGATTCCAGTAATGAATCTGTCCCTAATAGAATTACAAAGTTCTTAAAAGGAAGTGTTAAAGATAATTATTACTTTTCGAATACTTTGAATACATCAACAGTCTGTTCAGTACTTTAAAATACTTGAAGTCGAGTTTCTACGAGTCAGTACAAAGCGAACAGTCTCTTGTATGTAAGTTGCCTTTTCCGTAATTGTTCCCCGGACCCGAGGACCAGTAGGAAAGTTATCCTTAGTGTCATGCCTTCTGGGTATAGTACAGACCGATCCTTGACATGCACACTCTGTGACACTCAGGGCATAGGAATCCCTAGAAAGAGGGACGATTGGCAGATGACGCTTTCACTGTACGTTTGTCTTCTGTAACTTTTTTCTAATGTCTTCGAAAGCTGATCGGTTTCGATTTGACAAAGACCTTTAACCGCCCATGACTTTAAATCTCTCTTTGTTATATCAACTGCGCGCAGCTGGTACAATTCGCCACTCTCCTTATAGAACACGGCTTTGGCTAGTCACATGTCTTCCCTTCCAGACAGGTGTTCTCCCAACTGAAGTTGTCTGTGAGAATTATGGCCTCAATGCTGCTGATGAAACTTCATTGTTGGTGAGGTAGCCCCTGCCATATGATGTTTATGATGAAACAGATGCATAAATAGAAGAAATGCTTCAGAAGCTGCAGCAATTTCTGTTACAGAACCCAGTCATCTGATTCGTAAAGGAGAGTGGTGACCAGTAACGCTTTTTATACTTCAGTCTTTGTTGTAAGGCACAGTGGGTGCTACACGCACGTTTATGAAACGACGAAATGAGCGTTGACACTTCCAACGTATGTGAAGCGTGTCACTGCACTTGATACAATTCCATCGATGGTTATGTTTGGAGGTTGGTAGGTCTTGCGTGAAAGCTTCTAGTACAGCAATACCGTTTTATCGAGGCTGTTTGATAAGGCAAGACTTTTGCTGCATCGGAAAAGCGGTTGACAACTGCTTCCTAGAAAGTTCATCGTGAGTCAGTAAAACGCAGTCGTCGGAAAAGAGCAGCTTCAGGATCAAGTCTTCACGGGTCCTTGTATGAACAAGAAACCTGCGGGGTTAGACGTTCCAATTAGTTCGGAACCAGATGTAGATTACATCCGTGAGATTCCTCTTTTTTCCCATTTGAGCATTATGCCGAAGAATATAACAAAGAAGGTTGGTGCAAAGAGACAACATTGTTTAGTTATAATCCAATGGGGGATGAATCTCATAGATCCCCGCTATGCTTCACCTGACCCATCTGACCCACATGTAGCTGTCGTAAGATTTTAATAAACTTTATTAGGAAGCCAAGTCCGACAATGAACTTTCAAAGCCCATCTCGACTGACCGTATCAAAAGTTTTGATAAAATCGATGTATGCTGTATAGATACCAGTGTTTTACTCCCTGCACTTCCTGACCTTAAACTATATACAGTGGTGAGGCTCCAGCTTGCGGGATTTGGGGGTGTGGAGCCAACCTTTAATTGCCATTGCTCCCGGGTCCACTCTGACCCGGAATGGTAGTACCTGTTAGGATCCCAACTATGGGTTAAATAGAAACCGACTTGAAAACAACAAATATATTCTATTAAAAAATTTTTCTTCAAAATCTTTGGATTCGGCATTTTTTAGTGTATTTTCTACGTGTATTTCTTTGCTAGTATTTCTTTTATTAGTATTTCTTTTTTTTGTACCTGAACATTTTTGTATTTGAAGATTTGTCATCTCCATACTCGTTGAGACAAAATACCCTGTATTAATCGTGAGAACTTCCAGATTTTATATTGGGGAACACTAAGTTACTATCGCTTTGTCCCAATAAGGATTAAAGTCAGCATAGACCTTCGGTGTATGAAAGTTCTTTACTGTGATCAAAGGTGAAAATAACCAGCATACACTTTCTTTTTCCTCATATTTCGAATCATTGTATTTAAATTATTATTATTAATTATTATTATTATTATTATTATTATTATTATTATTATTATTATCGTTATTATAATTATTATTGTCGTTACTGTTATTATTATTGTTGTTGTTGTTATTATTATTATTTTCGTTATTGTTATTATTATTGTTGTTGTTGTTATTATTATTATTGTCGTTATTGTTATTATTATTGTTGTTGTTGTTATTATTATTATTGTCGTTATTGTTATTATTATTGTTGTTATTATTATTATTATTATTATTATTATTGTTATTATTATTATTATCATTATTGTTATTATCATTATTTTTATTATTATTGTTATAATTGTTATTATTATTCTTATTGTTATTATTATTTTTAATATTATTATTTTTATTGTGATTATTATTATTGTTATTATTGTTACTGTTATTATTATTATTTTTGTTATTATCATCGTTATTATTATTGTTATTATTATTATTTTTAATAATATTATTATTATTGTTATTGTGATTATTATTATTGTTATTATTGTTATTATTATTATTGTTGTTGTTATTATTATTGTTATTATTATAATTATTATGAGTATTATTATTGTTATTATTGTTATTATTAGTGTTACTATTATTTTTATAATTATTATGAGTATTATTATTATTACTATTATTATTATTGTTACTATTATTATTATTATTATTATCATTATTATTATTATTATTATTATTATTGGCTCATAAAATCTTTCACAAAGATCAAAAAGAGCTCTCTTTGAAAACGTCTCAGGTTATCCCTTGAAGTTGAGTGACAACAAGTTTCTTCAGATTTTCAGTACTCTCCACATCTTTCGATTACACTTGGAAATTAATTTGCATTATCGAAACATCCGCTTACCATTGGTGTCTCGCTAACAGCGTCCATTGGTCTCCACTCGAGTTTGAGTGGCAATAAGCCTCCACAAGGTAGTTGCCCAGCGGAGGTCTTTTCAGGTCTTTTATCATCTTTATTATTATTATTATTATTATTATTATTATTTTTTTTTTATTAGCATTATCATTATTATTATTATTATTATTATTATTAGCATTATCATTATTATTATTATTATTACTAATATTATTATCATTATTATAATTTGTATTATTATTATCAGTATTATTAATATTATTATTATTATCATTATCATTATTATCATCATCATCATTATTGTTATTATTATTATTATTATTATTATTATTATTATTATTATTAATATGACAAAAATATTTCTTACTTAGTAAGACTCCTAACACAAGAAATTATCAGTGATGGCAAGAAGATGATAGTGTTCCCGTAATTCGAAGTGAAACTCAGTCTCCGAATTCTTTCAGTATCCACTTCTTATGTTCAACGTTGCAATTCACGCGGCGTTTTCAGTTCAACCGAAAAGCTAAAAGGGTTCTCTTTAATTTGAGTGACAAGCTCCCAAGGAACTCTTGCGAGAATCTGCATCGTTGTTTATCGCATTCTTTCTATCTTCTAAACTAATTTCTCAACATTTTCTGTACTACGAAACGTAAGGACGATTGTCAGAATTAATGATTTATTAATATTCATTAGGAATTCACACACAGGCCATCACCAAAAGCTCATATTGTAGAACCAGCTGTTGTTTTACTGGATTTTGGGTGACGACAAGTCTCCCCAGATCTAAACTACTCACCAGACATTTCAGTAACTTTTGCAAATTAGTTTGCGTTATGTCAATAGCCGTTGATGGATATTTTATCTTGGGTAGCGACTATTATTATTATTATTATTATTATTATTATTATTATTATTATTATTATTATTAATATTATTATTATTATTATTATTATTATGTATACATTAATACGATAGCGTGTGTGTTCTTTTGTGTGTGAGGATTACATCCGGACCGTTTAACTGCTATGTTCTTCCATTTGTTGTCATAATAACTTTACCAATAATTCTTCATAAGTTTTGGTTTCCGTTTCGATTATAGCTGATCGCATTTCAGTCATCTATTTTATTATAAATAATTATATTAAGAATTGTTCATAAGTTTTGGTTTCGGTTTCGATTTTAGCTGATCTCACTTAAGTAATTATATTTATAAATAAGTATATCGAGAATTCTTCATAAGTTTTGGTTTCGTTTTCTGTTATGGCTGAAGAAACTGAAGTTATATATATATATATATATATATATATATAAATATATATACATATAAATATATATATATAAATATATATATATATATATAACTTCAGTTATTGTATATTCCTTATATACATATATATATATATATATATATATATATATATATATCATAAGATGTTTTTATTTCGGTTATGATTCAAGCTAATGCACTCAAGTCATAAGGATATGTATATATATATATATATATATATATATATATACATATATATATATATATATATATATTTACTTTTGAAATCGCAACTTTATAATATACAAAAATCGATAGAACAGTAACTCTATAATAATATTACTAAATCTGCAATAATTAAAATATCATATAAAAGCGTATTTGACGATCGGGCATTCGTGCTGGCTTATATAAATACTTTGGCAGTTTTAACAAAAAAGCTACAAAAATATCAGAGCGTCTCCATTTACACTGAACATCTACAGAATGCTAGCATCAATATATTATATATGAATAAGTCCCCCGTGGAATTTCCACAGATCCCGCTAGTTATTATTATTATTATTATTATTATTATTATTATTATTATTATTATTATTATTCGCTTTTTATGTACTTTTCCATAATATACTTCCACTGACACAATGCAGTATTTTCCTCTTCCGTGAATGCCAACTAGTTACCTTAGAACGTAATCGCCTTTGACATCAAATAATTAGATGTCGATTCTTGTCAGCGGTTTTCAGAATGGTTTTCTCACATTAGCCTTTTCTTTCCTTCTCATTTTAAAGAAAACACAAGCACGGATGTCTTCGTAAATCGCAGGCCGTCATTTAGAACAGAATTAACAAATGACAGACAATGGTGAATTTTACTGTTTTACTTGATTTTTTTTTTGTTTTTGTTTTTTTACGGCTGTCTATCCGTTGCTTTTTTATTGTTTTCTTTCATTGTTTTTTTTTTTTTCATTTAACAATTTATTCTTAGATGTGTTGAAGAAGCAAACTGTTCATTATAGTCTGGACATTTTGTTGCTTCTATCGACATTTTTAACGTATTGTGAAGACAAGCACTGGCATCTTTATGTAAGGTCGGGTAATATTCGATCTGCCCCGACCGGAAGCATAGACTTAAAATATATCTGATAAAAGAATAGCGCAAAATACTACCAGCACCGAAAAAGAAATTCGAATATTTTGTAGAAGAATCCAGTCTACAAGTGTGTCATGCTTAAACGAATAACAACACAATGAAAATAAAATCATTGTCGGTGGCGGTAAATGAATGTGGGCTAATGAGGAAGTAATACACAGCAGGTGATTTTACTCAAGCCAATTAACTGACGATATTAAGTTCATAGTTTAATAAACAATTTGTGACAAAAGCACTTACCTGTAAAGAGCATTGTTCGACTTCGTGGAGATCCTAGCAATACTTCCAAGCGCCGCCTTCAACAACGCGATGTTTCTTCAGTTGAAAACATTTTCCATCTTTTTTCAATCAACAATGGTTTTTGTTATATTCCTAAATACTTAGGAAATAAAGACAAACGTGAGTTACACCGAGTGGTATGTGTAATGGGGTTTATTTATAATACAGAAACGTAAGGCTGCTCGCCTAAGGTAAATAGAAGTACATAGTAACAAGTATGGGGAAGAAAGTCTGATAATCAACACGTAAGACTATCCGTCTTACTGCGACTGCTTGTCTGCCGCTGTCTGCCAAACAGTCCAATATATATATACAGTTTGTAACCGGTGTATAGCCAGTTATGTTCCTTCACAACACCTCCCCCTGAAGCTGAAATCTTCCTGATTTTAGCTTAAATACCTCTTCCTTTTAGGGTCAGGGCTTAATCTCCTGGTAACTTTTCTCTTTCTTGCGCTTTTCCTTCTGATCAGCGTTACCCGGGGTAAAGGTTTCTGTCCAGCCCGTATGGTCGGTTCAGGCGAAATATTCATTGTTTGCGGTACACACGCTGGTTTTGGTATATCAAAAATATCGCACAATGTTTCCATTGGTGTCTCTTCCACATTTGGAGACAGTCTGGGACGTATTTGATTTCTGTGTCTTTTGCAGACAAAACTTAATCCTTGGATGGTATAGACCATGCTCCCAATCCTTTTTTTGATAATACCTTCAACCCACTGATTTCGTCCATTTTGAAAATTTTTGAAATATACATTTTCACCTGGGGAGAAGCACTTGGTATTAAGGTTTTCTTTTTTGAAAACTTTCTTTTTCTCTGGTAGCAGCCTATCGAAGACAGATCTTATCTTTCTTGCAAACATTAGCTCAGCCGGGGAAGAATTGACATTATTATTAGGATTTGGTGTCACCCTGTAAATTGCTAAAAATGTTTGAATACATTGTTCGTCTGTGTCCGTAGTAAGATTTTTCTTAAGTGCCCTTTTAAACGTATCTACAAATTTTTCGGCCAACCCATTCGATCGTGGATGGTACACAGGTGTTGTCATATGTAGAATATTTAGTGAGTCACAGAATTCTTTGAATTCATGAGCAGTAAATGCTGTTCCATTATCGCTCACTAAGGTTTTTGGCACTCCAAAACGGCTAAAAATTTCATTAAGCGCACTCACAGTGTTTTTTGCTGTTGGATGTCTAAACTTAAATATTTCTGGCCATTTTGAAAAAGAATCTACAATAATCAAGTAAAAATAACCATTTATAGGTCCCGCATAATCAATATGCAGACGTGACCAGGGTAGGTCCGTCTTTGGCCATGGCGTCGTTTTTACTGGAGGATCTCGAGCTGCTAATTGACATCCTCTGCATGTCTTGACACATTTTTCAACTTCCTTGTCCATACCAGGCCAGTACACATATCCTCTCATAAGGGATTTCATTCTCGAAATGCCCGGATGACCTGTATGAAATTCCTTCAGAATTTTCCTCTGTAACGTTAGTGGAATTACGATCCTCTCACCATACATGAGCACATCTTCACAGATGGAAAAAGGCGTTGTTTGATCTACCTTTTTATTTTTTTTATCCATCCCAATTGATTTTTCATTTTCTTAATGAAAATGTCATTTACTGCCTCTTTTTTTATTTTTTCGAAAGTTACCGGAAGTTCACGTATCATATTACACATTGAACTTGTACATTCACTTTCGTCTTTAAGCGCAGCAATTACCGTTTCTTCGAAACTTTCGCTTCTTTTAGGGATCAACCGTGATAATGCATCTGCGTGTCCTAACTTTTTTGAGGATACATGTTCCATCTTAAACTGATAGTTTAAGAGGGTTACAGCCCATCGCTGTAATCGATTCGCAGTATGTGTGGGAATGCCTTTCTTTGATCCAAATATGGTAAGTAGGGGCTTATGGTCGGTTTGCAAAATAAAAGATCGTCCATGGAGAAATCGATTGTACTTTGTAATTCCAAATATTATCGACAGCGCCTCTTTTTCAATTTGGCTGTAATTTTTCTCCGCTGCAACCAACGTTCTTGAAGCATGGGCGATAGCTTTTGTCCTACCATCCTCATACTTGTGAAGTAATACAGCGCCAACACCGTAATCACTGACGTCCGTTGCTAGTATTAGTTCCTTTTCTGGATTGAAATGTGCCAATGCTAAGTCTGACAGTAGACATCTTTTGATATTTTGGAAAGCAGATTCACATTCCTTATTCCAGTTCCATTTAACACCCTTTTTCAGTAACTCGTTAAGAGGAGTTCTTAAATTATGTATGTTAGGGATGTAAATTGCATAGTATTGAACTAATCCCAAAAACGATTTTAATTTTGTCACTGAATCTGGAGCAGGCATCTTTTCAATTGCTTCAGTCCTTTGTGGATCCGGTCTTCGACCCTCTTTGTCGATTATTTGACCTAGATATTTAATTTTTTTCATAAAAAAATCGCATTTTTCTGGGCTCAATTTAAAACCAAATTCCTGTATTCTTTTGAATACTTCTTTTACATGCTTCTTATGATCTTGCAAATTTTCACTTTTAATTAGGATATCGTCAAGGTAGGCCATTGAAAATTCCAACCCTGCCAGCATCGTGTCCATAATTTGCTGGAAAATAGCAGGAGCAACCTTTAATCCAAAAGGAAGCCTCTTTAGCTTAAAAATGCCCTTATGAGTATTTATGCCTAAGTATTTGGAGCATTCATCGCTGATCTTAATTTGCAAGTAAGCATCTGAGAGGTCTATCTTAGAAAAAATTTTTCCTCCGTTAAGCTTAGAGAACAGATCTTCTGCGGACGGAAGGGGATAATTATGGTCCAATAGACAGTCATTTAAACCCGTTGAAAAATCTCCACAGACCCTTATTCTGTTATTTTTTTTCTTTACATACACGGTTGGACTTGCCCAATCTGTGTGGTTAACTTTTTCAATGACTTCCAGTTGTTGAAGTCTATCCAACTCTTTTTCGATTGCGTCCATCGCTGAAAAAGGCACATTCCTTTTAGGTTTGAATACTGGAGTGGCATTTTTCTTTAATTCAAATTTTGCCTCTGTCTTAATACAGAGTCCTAGTCCTTCGACAAAAACATTGGGAAATTCAGTTTTCAAATCCTTCAGGAAGTCTTCCCTTTGGTTTGCTTTTTCTGCAGTTAAAACGTTACAAAACGAATTTATGGGTTTCTCCCATAAATTAAACAGGACAATCCAATCTACCCCAAACAGGCATGTATTCTTTCCTGGTACGACGTACACTTTGGATTTATGAGTCTGGTTAGCGAATGTCACTTTGCATTTTAATTCTCCCTTGAACTCTAATCTTTTGCCGCACACACTTCTCGCCGTCTTTCTGGTTTTCGTTAATTCAGGTCGACCTATCCTTTTCCATATATCTTCATTTATAATACTAATATCTGCACCGCTATCCAGAAGCAATGTAACCAGATGTCCATTTATCCGAACATCAACATATTTCCGTCTTTCGCAGCTTTTTTCTTTATTCATGCGAAGCGTATTTACATTATCGGTCCCTTGTCTTTTCTTCTGGGCACAGTATGTTCCCTTGTGACCTCTGAGACCACATTCATAACATATTTTGTTCCTAAACCAGCAGGTCTTATTGTTGTGTCTTAAACTACCACAACATTTACACTTTAGCTTTGGGTCTTTGTATCCTTTAAGGATCCTGTGTTCTTGGAACCTGGACTTTCTTGTGGTCCCTTGCCTTTTTACTTGCTGCACCTTAAAAATATTTTTCTCTTCAATGCGAGTGTTGTCTTTCTTTATGTTAATCAGACGTTGACACTCTTCTGTGACTTTTTGCAATGTTATGTTAGGATCCGCCTCCATAATTGTTAGGATCCGTGAACGTATATCTTTGTCCCTTGGTGCTGTGAGACCTTGTACAAAGATTAAACATTTAAATTGGTCTGCGGAAATTTCATTCAATTTAAATGATTCGCATAAACAGTTCACAGTGCAAGCATATTCTAGATAGTCTTCAGCTTCTGCCTTCTGAATGTTCAAACATTTGTATCTAGAGTGAAATAGGCTATCCCTTTTATCAAATATTTTCGACAAGGTACTAATTGTTTCCTCGAACGAAACCTCCTCAGGTTTTTTTGGTAGAATTAGATTTGCATACTTGGTGTTTTCATCAGTACCCAGTTTTTGTAGTAGCAGGGTAACTTTTTCCTCATCGGTCCAGTCTAAACATCTTTTCGTAAAAATTGTTTCGTATCTTCTGTAGTATGCAGGGAAAGTAACACCAGTATCCGGGGAGTAACGAAATTCCGTTAGTGAATTTGAAATACCCTCGGCAGAAAAATTAGTCTTCTTCCCGGTCGACGTTAGAATTAGCTTTTCTAAATTCTTTTGCTGTGTCGACATTTGTCGTTGTAGTATGTTTGTTTGTTCTTGTTGTGCCTCTAAAGTTTTTTGTGTTCTTTCTTGTTGTTGTTGCAGCTGTTGCTGTAGCTGTTGTTGTTGAATTTGTTGTTGTTGTTGTTGTTGCGCTAAAAATTGTTGAGTCATTTTTGTCTGTTCCTGGATGCTAAGGGCTAGAGCCTTAGTTAACTCTGCTAATTGTTCCATGTTAGCTTCTAGTACAAAAATGTCTTTTCGAATTCTACACAATAATTCCAAAGAAAAATCGTAAATTTACGTATATCGTAAATTAGTAGCAATATGCAGACACAACACGTTTCAACAAAGTTCATCCATAGTAATTCAACAGGCTTTGTAAAATAATTCTTTTTTTTTTTTTTTTTTTTTTTTTCAACAACGTAAGTTCATACACAAAATATTTCTTACTTCCCACGACAAATAGTTCCAATTATTTATATAAAGGCAATAACAAACAATTAATTTTCCAAAAAAAAAAAATATATGGCTGCCGTTCCCACGTGGCATAAAATGGTACAATAGTCGTTGTATTTATATTTTTTCTTTCGAAACTCGTAATCCTTTAGTGTAGTTTCGAATTCAACTTGCGACCATTTTTTTTTTTTTTTTTTTTTACTTGTCAAAATAAATATAAATTCCACTTTACCTTGAACATGTTTCTATAATTTCTTGTGAGTTCTTTACGAAGAAAAATCCGTACTTTTCGCTACTTTAGGTAGGAAAAATTTTTAAATTCATTGACGCACGTGGTCAAAAATCCTTGTGTAGTTTGTTTTTTTCGTAAAACAAAAAATCCTTGCATTGTACACAGTCCTTGGTACGGTAATTTATCTCTGTTAAGAGAAAGAACATCCTTTCGTCGCCATTGTTATATTCCTAAATACTTAGGAAATAAAGACAAACGTGAGTTACACCGAGTGGTATGTGTAATGGGGTTTATTTATAATACAGAAACGTAAGGCTGCTCGCCTAAGGTAAATAGAAGTACATAGTAACAAGTATGGGGAAGAAAGTCTGATAATCAACACGTAAGACTATCCGTCTTACTGCGACTGCTTGTCTGCCGCTGTCTGCCAAACAGTCCAATATATATATACAGTTTGTAACCGGTGTATAGCCAGTTATGTTCCTTCACAACAGTTTTATTTTTGGTAATCTATTTTTTATTACCATGCCATCTGTCCAGACTCCAATCAACGATTCTTAAATAAAAAAAATAACAATGATGTTGTGTTGTTTTTCCTCTGGTAAGATGCATGTCTTTGTCACTTTTGCCTACTTCTGTTAGATGTCTATTTATATACATCCGGCCTAAATAATTAGCACAATGTCAAGTAAGTTTTACAAATAAAGCTGTTTTGTGAAGTGGGCACGCAGGGCCATGTCTTACGGCGGTAAGGCCTGCCTATCCATCGTGTAAGGATTAGGGTTATGTCTTGTTCTTCATATTGAAAATGAAGAAAATTTTATTTTTTACTATAAAAAATGTGGAATAAACATTTATTTATAAACCCACGTTAAATTTATAAACACAGGTTTTATTTATAAACACACGTTTTACTTAAAAAAGCACACGTTTTATTTATAAACACACGTTTTATTTAAAAAAAAACACACGTTTTATTCATAAACACACGTTTTATTTATAAACACACGTTTTATCTATAAACACGCGTTTTATTTATAAACACGCGTTTTATTGTAAAAACACGTTTTATTCATAAACACACGGTTGATTTAAAAAAACACACGTTTTATTTATAAACACACGTTTTATTTATAGACACGCGTTTTATTTATAAACACACGTTTTATTTATAAACACACGTTTTATTTATAGACACACGTTTTATTTATTAACACACGTTTTATTTATAAACACACGTTTTATTTATAGACACACATTTTATTTATAGACACACGTTTTATTTATAAACACTAGAATGAATTAGATGTTTGTCTGACGACGAATTGAGTGCCAAACAATTCCGGTTGAAATAACTGCAGGGCGTGTTAATGACTGATGAGATACAAGTATGGATAATTTGCATAAAACTTATTCATTTTTCTCACTTGCAATAATTGAACTGTTGTCCTGTTTCGAATGTCATTCTTACAACATTTCGGCTGATGTATCGCTTGCGCTTCTTCACATATATTTTGTCGAAAACGGGAATCTTTTAGTGCGAACGGCACAATAGCGTCTTCCCAGTTATGGGTCATGGGAAAAGAGTATGCTAACTGAATGAATAAAACAATGTTCGACATTCCTTGCCATACCACAGAAAAATTGCCGAATTCAATAAGATGCACGTAAAAAATGATGGAAGGTTACATCGACCGAAATGTCGTCAGGATAATATTCAAGATGAGAATATTACTTAACCGAAGCGGCATTTACCCTTAGTGGCTTGAATTTGATTTTATAAATGGCATATTTTACTCAAAGCACCTGCTAGCGTGGTTATACAAAAGCGGAGTATTTGTGGACGTATGTTTGTACTGTCCGTTCCTGTTCTTCTACCACGAATATTTGGATACAAATATTCGTGTTTCACAATCAACTGCGCAATAAGGAAAAAGAAACAGAAAAGTCGTGATGCCATGCGAACTAATATCTATGTCGTATAATTCCAACTGTGATTATAATTGATGTTCCCTGTCCAATTTACAATATCTTTTCGCTTGGATTGGTTTACGTTAAAGAATATATGCAACAAATGTTTTTATTCATGAAATTATAACTTGCTTCTCGAGTATTTATGAATAACTCGTAATGTTTCATTGCGTACGCCGAAAAGATTTCAACTGACGACTTGTAACAAAAACTGTTCATATATATATATATATATATATATATATATATATATATATATATATATATATGTATATATGTATATGTATATGTATATATGTATATGTGTATGTATATATATATATATATATATATATAGAGAGAGAGAGAGAGAGAGAGTATATTTAGCGGACTCCTCAGACAATCAGTCTATCAAAGTGTATAAAGTTACGAGGGTAAAATATTATTACGTGTAAATATTGAGATGTGTTTTTAATAAATTTATTTTCACTGTTTTTATAAATATAATTGCTACAATAATAAATAAAAAGAAATAATCATTTCTGAAATATACTCAATGTATTTTGTAAAATGATTTTGGTAATATTTCTGACTATTTACCTAACCAGGAAACCACGGTGAAATGTTATCCAAACTATACGATTTCTTGATTTCACAAACACACACACACACACACACACACACACACACACACACACACACACACACACACACATATATATATATATATATATATATATATATATATATCCACAAAGCATTATATACGAATGCTCGCTTATAAAAACAGATAATCCTGAAACTTCATAATTGAGTCAATTTTCTTTGACTTAAACAGTACTGTATGTGGATGATTATAATGACTATAATGCTCCCTATATTAGGTTTAGTATTTGGGAAGTGATAAACAAATAATCATTAGTGTATGAAGCGATGCTCACTTTGTAAACAAATTGAGCTTAGGTATAAGGACAATGTCAAACACATTGTTAATCACTGTCCGCATTGCAGCAGCCATATAGCGCAACAGTTAGAAGCTCCAAGTTTCGATCCTGGCTTGAGGTAGTTGCTTCTCTAGCCGCACTGATGAGCTGTGAAACAGCGAACAGTACTGTGTGTGGGTGACTATAATGACTATATGTGTGTGTGTGTTTATATATCCCGAGACAAACAGTATAACTCTTTCTCAGCTCTTATATAGCGTAACTTATTACCCATCCCTAGACTTACAACTATCTAGTAACGAGAGCTGCCGACTATCAAGAAGATTCTTATCGATGATTGATATGTTTTTCTTACTAAACCACGGGATGTACTCTTTTAAATTATACACACACACACACACATGTACAATTGCTACAAAAATGGCATCAACATACGCCACCCTAACACTAGCCTATGAGGAAGAGACACTTTATGAAAGGATAGAGCAAAAATACCGATGCATTATCCAAATACTCTTCATAAAGTCTTGGTAAAAATACCTGGACGATTGCTTTATCCTCTAGAAAACTACATTGGGATATCAGACAGCGTTATATTATACTCCAAAATCTACACCCCAAAATAAACTTCATCTTAGAACAAAACCTCGTAGAACTACCTTTCTTAGGTATTCTAGTAAAAATTAAAAACAAGACCATAATCACAGATGATTTCCACAATCCCACAGACACCAAACAATACCTCTATTTCAAAGCCACTGAACAAGAGACTGTTTAAAATCCATACCCTACTCCCTCGTTTCACAATAGTCACAGACAAACACCTCCGCTCGACTCGAATACCCTGCAAATAACCCTGCGGAAAAGAAAATGTCCACCACCGCTAATACGGAAAGGTATCGGACTAGCGGAAAAAATTCCAATAGATCAACTAAGAAACGCAAAAAACACAGCAAAGAACAAATTCTAGCATACGTCTCTACACACAATACAAACGACCCAGAACTATTTACAGAGATAAGAAAAAATAACTATCATTCTCAATCAGAACGATAAGTTAAACAACGTACTTAAAACAACAAAAATAATCAAAAAGCATACGCCATTCTAAAAACTTAAACACATCCTAACCTCCTCTAAACTCAATCAATACACTAAAAAAGAGGTTACAAAATTCAACAAACAGCGGTGTGGAGTTTGTGACATAATAATAAAAGGAAACACATACACATTCAAAAGCCCAACACAAACATTCAAAGTAGATCTAAAGTTCACCTCCAGAAATGTAGTGTATGCACTAAGATGCAGCATGCGACAAATCTTAAATAGCCATCACCGAAAAGCTCAACAATAGAATGGCCTTACCTAAGAGCAACATGAAAATTGCAAACCACATACATATTGGAATATGTATATGTTTCAAAACACGTACATATTCCAATTTAAATAACTTAAAAATAATGTCAATCTTTCAAAAAGATGATTACTTTTACTTAATTAATAGGAAACAAATTTCATAACAAGATTAACTCCCGAATTGAACAATATAAACACACAAACTAATAAAATGGAAAACACACCCGCACACAAGTAAATATACATGTGCACACCCCTACACATATATCAGATCTGACACATTAAAACACACCCGCCCACACATACAGCCACAAAATTCCCCTTATCTGTAATGTAACACATTGAACAATAGCAAACTTACTTTACCACAAGACCAACAACATTAAGAAATAACTAGAATCACAATGTAGTATCTGTCCCGATACTGCACCGCTTCTCCTAACCTTAGGCAATAAAGAAGAAACCCTTCCTGACTGAGACAATTCTCATTTTTATTCTTGTGCCTATTCAGAGTGCGCCCCTTTGAGGAGCGGGATCTTCCCCACACTGAAAACCGATCCTGTGTCTGGCTCTGCTCACGTAGGGAGACAAATAGATGGGGACACTAAATACGCAATATGTCTATCGATAAACATCGCTTTTTTACATTAACAAACATAATATTATGAATCCTCCAACCGACTAAGACTGAAAATCACAATAGAAACTAATATCTAAAACTCAACAATCAAAATAAATGAAATTATCCTTACCAAATAACGAATTCTGGAAAAAAAAGTTTTCTTAAACTATTAGACATAGCATGCATTCTACAAACCAATACAATAAATCACACGCACGCACTCACACACCCTCCCCACACACTAACACATACACAAAGACAAACTTATTTGACCAATCACTAATGCGTCACACACTTACATGCAAGTAAGAAAGAAAATAAACAAAGAAAAGGAAAAAAAAACGGAGAAACGTAAAAAAATAGACGAAAAAAAAAAATAACATGAACACCTAACTCCTAATAAACATGGGTAGGTGAGGAACAAACCCATGAGGACTTTTCGAAACATTTACAGATATTCCAAACTATTGGAAGCATGTCACCAAAATGGTCAGCAGAAATGCTTTTATGTGTGTGTGTGGGTGTGTGTCTGGTCACGAATAAACTGATTACATATAATGATAGAAGATCTATCGAGAAACAGGAATGGATATGTTTGATCTGGCAGAACGGTGGTTCATTAAAATTGTTGGGGCTGCGTTCGTCCCTGGTCCACAAAGTATGGAAATAAAACATTTAAAAATTTAAAAAAAAAACGTTTACAAGTGTTTTGGATATAGATGTACATAAGAATACTTTGATAAGTATGTTTTAACTTAAATAGGGATGGCATAATAAAATTGTGGGGTCTGCGTTTGCGCCTGGTCTCCATAGAATGGAAATAAGCACAAACTTTAATAAGACTTTTCATATCTATCTGATAAGTATACTTTGATAATTATGTTTCAGATTGAACTAATATTGTATAATAAAATTATCGACTGTTCGTTCGCATCTGACCTCCATAGAATGGAAATATGTCACAAAGTTTAACCCGGTTTTTACTATAGATCCACAGAATATTGTGATGAGAGTTTCAGTGTGAGCAGGTATGGTATAATAAATTATGGGGTTTATTTATTATATTTTTACTTTCATCATATTTTGCTTTAGTTTTGATACGCCTAAATTCAACCCAAATTTACAACCCTTCCTTTTCATAATCTATCATACTTTCATAAATCAGAGTCCATTTTCTGTAGGCTGTTTTTGAACCCAGTCAACGACGAGTACTTTTGCTAGTATGTATATATATATATATATATATATATATAAGTATAACAGTATAGTAACGTTCTAAGATTTGAATTTTTATTTGTCATGAAAAACAGCGTGTTAAAATTTCGGTTGATTTTTTTCCATATCCGTTACGTTGAATTTGTGTCACATTGTGAGATTTTACATACACTTGTGCCCGATATTATTCATACCCCTCGGATCTTTGAGATTTCTATAAGAATATTGCTCAAACCAGAAGGTAGACAATATTAAAGGGATTTCAAACAATAAATCAAGCATAAGCATTTAATTTAAACTCAACAAATAAATAAATTATGCAAGTTTGAAACATTATACAAAGAAAAACAATAATGGCACTAGTTCAAAATTATTCATACCTCTCTTACTAATAGTCAATAGCATGCCATTTATTCTTAATAACTGCCTGTAACCGTTTGGGATATTTATCAACAAGGTTTTTACAAGCATCAACACTGATTTTTGACCATTCTTCAATGCAGTAGTTCTCCAAATCCCTCAAATTTCAAGGTTTCCGCTTTTTAACCTCAGTTTTCAATATGTGCCAGAGGTTTTCGATAGGGTTCAGGTCGGGACTCTGGCTAGGCCATTCCAAAACATTAATTTGATTATCCTCAAACCATTTCTTGACTATTTTGGCAGTATGTTTTGGATCATTATCCTGTTCAAGGACCCAGTTTGGTCCTAAATGGAGCTTCTCCTTATCCTGTCTAATGTTTTTCTGGAGTATCTCCAAATATTGCTCCTTCTTCATGGTTCCATCTATCTTGACCAAACTACCTGGACCACTAGCCGAAAAGGAGCCCCAAAACATTAGGCTACCACCACCATGTTTCACCGTGGGTATGGTGTTCTTTGGGTTGTAAGCTTCTCCTTTCTTCCTCCACACGTAAGAAGAATCCATATGGCCAAACAATTCAATTTTTGTTTCGTCAGTCCACAAAATACTTGAGAAAACGGACTCTGGAGAATTCACATGGGTCCTAGCAAACTTTAGACGTGCTGCAAGGTGTTTTCCGGTGTGCAATGGAGTCCTTCTTGGTCTTCTTCCTTTCAGACCATTTTCATGCAGAGTCCTTTGCAATGTTTGCCTTGATACTTTTATGCCAGAAGACTCCAGATTTTCTAAAATGTCCTTAGTAGTGGTGGTTGGATTTGATTTAACACTTCTTACAATATTCCTGGTGGCTCTAGCAGACAGTTTCCTTTTCCTTCCTCTACCAATCAAGTTGTTTGTTGTGTGGTGGCTCTGGAATTTTTTGATGATGCTCTGTACTGTTGCTGTAGGGACCTCAAATTTCTTGGAAATTGACTTGTAACCTAAACCATCCTTATGTGAATTCACAATTTTAGTCCTAAGATCATTACTAAGCTCTTTTTTCTTCCCCATTCTAATAATTTTTATTCTTTTATTGGTTTTCAGTTGATATCATTTTAATTTCTGAAAAATGCAAAAAACGAAATGAAATTAATCAAAGGTTGTATAAAATCATTCAAAATAAGAATCAAACAGGAAACAAACAGTCAGAAACTCGATTAATACTGAAAAATAAGGGGGTATGATTATTTTTTAACATTGCAGATTTTATAAATAGCTGTATATTTCTTTTATTACAAGTATCCCGGGATTTTAAAATGACGAAAATGATCAGAAGAGGTTTATTAAGAATATGTATCAATATGGACGTAAACAATAAATTCTTACAAAAGTTACACCTAATAAACTCAATTTTCAAGGGGGGTATGAATAATATCGGGCACAAGTGTACATTCAGCTTCTAAACAAAAATGATACGTATACACAAATAGTAAATTCTAATTCCAAAATCATATTTTACCAAAACAACACACATATATACATGTATATATATATATATATATATATATATATATATATATATATATATATATATATATGTGTGTGTGTGTATATGTATATTAGTTATTAAGTTATTGTTTTCCAGAGGTAAGGTAACCTATGATGTTACATAAGGTAATGCAAAGAACTCAATTCCGAAGTATAGCAGGTATACTCTTTATTTGTTTTTCACATAAGATGAAAATATTGCTACAGAGTCATGAGCACGTTTCGGTTAGCTAGTTACAAGTAACTAGAGACCTTTTTAGGCGATAGAGCTTATGCAAAAGTTTGCAATGAAAATATCATGTCTTACCCGTCACAGGGAGTTAATATCAGGAATTTTCCTCAAATGTGAAAAATAAGATTTGGTTTTCTGCAAATAAAGCCCAATAGGGGCGTGCATTTAAGTATGTGGTGAGATAGAGTAATAAATGGGAAAGTAAGGGGGTTAAAATCAAGACAGAGGTAATGGAAGACTAGAAAAATAGTATTCGTATGCGTGTGTTGTGGCCGCCCTAAATTTAAAATATACTAGTGGGTATAGGTTCAATCACCAGGCGGGGGTGAATTTGATATATTATGGTAACAGGGGTTTCAGATTAATTCGGGTTTGTGCAGTTGTAAACATGCTTTTAACTTGATTGGAAGTTTTATGTGGCCAGAAAATGTACAAGCTACATTGCCCTCTTGTATATCCCCGTCCCACCATTATTTTCTATACATACATTAGTGAAAAGCTCAAGAGAATAGGAAGAAAAGGAAAAGACGCAGGGAAGGAAAGAGGAAACGAAAATCAAAGAGAGAAATAAGGGAAAGAGGAAGAATAAAAAAAGAGAAACCATAAATAAATTATTGGTGGTCATTCTAAGCATGTTTTTCTCTGTCCTCTTCGTCTCCCATCTCTGTCCACCCCTTTTTCCTCACTCCTACTTCTTATTATAGCTGTTTTCTTAGTCACTACGCGAAACTTTACAAGTTTTATAGCAATAATAACAATAATAAAAACAAAATGTATATAATTAATTTATCTTCATTCTTAAATATGATTCATCTACACTAATTGAGATAAAGAGAATTAAAAATAACATGAAATAAGGGATAAACCAGGTTAGTGACTACGATATTTAGTAATCAAACTTTAAAAAAAATATATTGATTATTAATGGAAACAATACTGAAAATAAAGGGTTTTACGTACAATTTAAAAATGAAAATGTAAAGAATAATGTATGTACAAAAAGTCGAAGACAAGATGTAAACGGCAAAAAATAAAATAAGCTTAGATATAAAATGAGTCTAGATAATAAGTCTGAATGTATCCATGCGTACATATATATATATATATATATATATATATATATATATATATATATATATATATATATATATATATATATAAACCACGACATATTCTTACACTTAGTCTGAGCGAGACAAATTTTGGAAGAATAAAGAAAATAACCCAACTCTCAAAAAAAAAAACGAGCCAAATATGGCTGCTTAATCAACTTTTAAAGCGGTGTATGAAAAATAACGTAACACCTAACACACTTAGAAACATGCTACTCCCCACAATTTTTACCAGCCAAAACTCAAGACATCGCGTGATTACCTACACAAATTCTGCATCGAAGAGAGCATTACACTACTTTAACACCATCACATCATTGAACTGAACCAAAACATATTGGAACAGAAAACCCTCCAGAAATTTCAACAGCAATAGAACAGTGCTACTATAACAGAGTTAGAACAACACAAGAAAAAACTTAAGAATAAATTTAACTGGCTATTACATAAAAACAACACTGCCAGTAATAACAGACTCAAGAAAAACAACCACAATGATGACAACAAGAGATAAATAACTCGTTTGTCACAGATCTTAACCTAATACCATGACACATTACGAAATCGAACTCCTCATAACCACGCAGAAAATATATAACAGATTACAACTCGAAAGGGAAACACAATTTTGCAGAAGAGCATAGCCTCTGAAGTGTCTATCTCCCTTCAAACAAAACTCACAGGCACACATTCTTCCACCGTAAATAACACCTTCGATTTTCGGACATATAAACATGACTACATGTTGCACCCACCTTCAGACAATCCTGAAGTAGACTTTAAACTCACAAGCCTTAGGAACAACAGACTAGACATGATTCAACGTGAACAATCGAACATCACATACTGCCCTCCGACACTATGGAAAGAATTCTGTGTCATCAGTCAAGATACATACGGATCCCTTGCACGAACACCTTAGCAATAAAACACTATATTCTCCCACCACAAAATCTCTTCTACATATATCGAAATTGCGTCAATACAGACTGGACCGCAATATGCAAAAAAAAAGAAAAAGAAAACATACCTGATAAACACATGCGCAATATCATTACAAGAAACAGCAAACTTCCCAGATTCTACTATTTAATAAAGTACAAAAACCAACCTACACAAATCAGACCCACCGTTTCAAGCATAGGACCACAATACGAAATATCCTGACTAATATCACAGATAGTCAAAGACTAATTTTCCACCTGTCTAGGCCACGTTACCAACTCTGCAGAAGTCATAAACAAATAATTATTAGATCAGAGTCAAGGTTTCGAATTTCATTTTTTTCCATCATATTTTCCCGTTTGGCAATGGTTTCAACCATTTGTTTGATTAAAAATTCGATATTATGCGTAAACGCTTACTTTCTTAAGTGGTCTTATGATTTTGACCAGGACTATATATATATATATATATATATATATATATATATATATATTACACAGTGATCACCACTTATCAAGGCCCGGAAGCCACTCAGGGATAAGGGTTATTCAAGTACATTACGTTAGTGTGGAGATTTGATGAAGTGTTTACTTAAAGGGGCGGTTCATTAGGAATTTGTTAACATTGGACTTGAAGACATCCAAGTTGTAGTCTGGTGGGAAGCAGGAAGACGGAACAAACTTCCACAGGCGTGCAGTTCTAAGAAAGAAGCTTTGTTCATGGAATCCGCGTTTTGATTTAGGCACAGATATAGAGTGGGGGAAATTTTTCACAGTGGATTCAGCTAGACGGGTGTTTTTTGTGAAAGATTGGCGAGGGGGGAACAGAGAATGGAGTTCAGACGAGCACCTGCCATGGAAATAACGATAAAACAAGGATAGGCTCGCAATGTCTCTTCTGTGGGAGAGAGGTTGCAGGGTAGAGAAAAGGGCATCCCCCACTAAGCCAAGAAGTCTCTCTCTCTCTCTCTCTCTCTATATATATATATATATATATACATATATATATATATATATATATATATATATATATATATACGTGCACATATATATATATTTTATATTCATTTGCAGTCGATTTAAATAAAAACATATTTCAAGGTTTGTGTTTAAGTTTATGTTTTATAACGGTGCATATTATTTACTGTTTAAATTATGATGTACTTGCTAGTTGTGAAAGATTGAATCAAGTCAGATTTAGAGTTGGCGATTTTTAAGTTATGGTTAAGAGTGCTTTAACCTTTAACAAATGAATAAAGTATATATATATATATATATATATATATGTGTGTGTGTGTGTGTGTGTGTGTATGTGTGTGTTTGTGCTATTTCTCTCTTTTTATCCAGATCCCTTTAATAAGTATGAGTAGAGAAAACTTTAAACTCAACTTTAAGTTTCGGCTGATTTTTGCCTCAACTCTTATACTATAGAAATCCTATCACTTCGAATACGACTGAATCCAAACAATTAATTAATAAATAAAGTCTGGTGTACAAAACGTTGCTTGTTATAATGGTACCACTTCCATCTTCGTAGCTCTTCAATTTTTTCCTGTTGATATAAACAAAAAAGTTTTACTCTTTACTTCTGGAACGGCTCTCGCATGCCAAAGCGCACCCGGATGCATAGCCATCGTTCATCGCGGGCAGAAACGCACCCAAAAACATGGTGAATATGTAGAAAAATAAATTCCGGAATACCTAAGGTCGCTCGTTTTAATAGTGACACTTCCGTCTTCGTAGCTCTTCAACTTTATAAGCTAAAAAATTAGGAGGCATAACTTTTAGAATCATACTCGTACGAGAGTCGTTCCAAAAGTAAAGCCTTTTATTTTTTTTCACATAGGGTAAAGCATTGTACTTCTATACTTTTATATTAAACTAGATGTCTGTGGCTCAGTTTGTATTGGTGGAAAACAAACAAACAAAACACACAAAGAACGAAAACAAAAGAAAAATGCATGTTTCTTATGTGTATGTTCTCAAAACAACAACACAACACAAACAGATAATAATCATTTACAGTAAACATCATAAAAAAGATTTGATATGGGATATCATATATATGGCAAGTGCCAAAATTTCAGTTGATTAATTGAGGAAAATAGATAAATATTTGAAGCAGATAGAGAAATTGGTTGAAAGCAATGGCTATAGTCATATGGAATGATTTTCCGGAGCCATGCTGACAAAGATCGGGTAGCAATGGAATTAGCCAATACAAAAAGTTACGTTCGTTAAGTGAAAATGTGCATTAGGGGCCTAACGGAAAGGAGTATATAAATGATTAAGTTGATGTGGTTTCTAATGCTTACAATTATTGATGTTTCTTGTTTCTTATTCAGGAGTTTATCTATTTTTCAATTTAGTGATAAAGTTTTTTTTTTTTCATTTAAGTACAAGGAACATGCGGAGTTAAGTTGTTTTCGTTTATTTTTCATCACGTACGCTGTTTTTATTTTGTTTGTTTTTGTTTTTTTGATTCTTTGTTTTTGTTTTTCTGATTCTTTAAGAAGTTTAACAAGATTATTACTTCGCTTATTCTTTAGTTTCCATTTTGTTTAGATTTACCCCCCACACACACATAAACACACCTCCAAACTCTTGGGCAATGCCAGCCAGCCCCGCTAGTCTATTTTGTTTTTGCGTATATCTGCTAAAATATAAAGCACACGTATTAGGCCGTGTCGATAGTGGAACCGTCTTAAAGAGTGATATCTCGGTCGAACAATATGAGAGAATTAGATAAAACGGTCAATTATTTCCTATGAAAACGGTCGTTTGCAACGAAGGATGGAAGCAAAAATTGTTTTTTCATAACGATTTAGACAACCACGCAAGTGCGTATCGCGTTCTTCTTGAATTGGTTTAAATAAAAAAATATGTTAGCTCGCTGACTTCATCGTCATAACCTTCAGGTTTTACCTTCGTACTCATCTAATGAAATTTTTTCTGATATTTAATTTTTTTTTTTACATAGGACTCACCACTTATCAAGGCTTAAACAGTGTACAGTAGACATTTGGACAATACAGTAATCGTTAGTAATGGAAATTCGGTAAATTTGTTAACTTACGTGGAACGGCTCATCAAACACTTGTTTACGTTAGACTTGAAGACAACCATATTGTAGTCAGCTGGAAAGCAGAAAATGGAAGACAATTCCATAGGCGTTCAGTTCTAGGAAAAAAAACTTTGCTCATGGAATTTACGTTTAGGTTTAGATACAGATAAAGAGTTGGGCGTTATTGATAGTGTTTTCTGCGTGACGAGTGTTTCTGGTGAAAGTTTGGCGAAAGGGGTGCCATAGATTGGAGCTCAGTCGAGCACTTGCCATGAAAATAAGGATAAAAGCAGAGACAAACTCGTAACATCTCTTCTGTGAGAAAGAGGTTGCAGGAAAGAGAAAAGAACATCCCCTACGAGGCTACAAAATCTATTTTGAACTTTATCAAGGCAGGATTAGACCTTTCTAGCAGCTCCTGCCCAAATGTGGCAACAGTATTCCGTCTTTGGGCGCGCCTTGCTTCTATATAGACAGAGAATCGCATCAGCGGTGAGATATCTACTGGATCGATAGAAGGATCCCACGATTTTCCCAGCGGCCTTGACAACGGATTTGGTGTATGCGTTCCATTACATAGCAAGAGTAAAGGTCAGGCTCAGGAAATTGTCTAAACATGAGGCCTCCCCAAGACGAGAGCAATCCATTTCAGTTGATGCCAGGTGGGAATCAGAGCGTTGATAATATAAAGATAAAAGCTTGGTTTTAGATGCATTAAAAATAAGAAGCCACCCCTTTGCCCATTGTACCACGTGCTCAAGATCAGAGGAGAGAGAATCGGAGAGAACTTGTCGTTTATGGTCTTAGATGTACTACCATAGATAGTAGTGTTATCTATGCCTACGAATGATGTAAGGATGTGATTTGGAAGATCATTAATGTAGATCAGGAAGAGAGTTGGGCCCAGGATGGACCACTGAAGGACTCAAGCATTAATACTGTGAGTTCTGATTTCTGCCTATCAACCACTACTCTTATGAACATATCAGAGTCAAATGATTTATCAATTGGGAAGACATTTCCAGCTATACCGTAGCTGGAGATCTTGTTAAGTAAACCTTTATGCCATACCCTATCAAAGGTCTTTGATATGTCAAGAGCAAATGTCCTGGAAAGGTAGTCCCCGTCGCTAATTCTACGAGATATTAGTGTAAGCACATCTGCTGTTGCTCTAGCAGAAGGGAACCCATAATTCGTTTCACTAAGAAGGTTATTTTTGCTTAGATGGTTGATTACTTCTATATTTAACACAAATTCCAGCAACTTACTCATGACGCAGAGGAGACTTGTTGATTTGTACAGAGAGGGAGATAACCGATCACCTGAATTCTTAAATACCGGGCCTACTGATGAGATTTGCCAGGGTGATAGGAAGTAATTCTCATTAAGGCAACGTTTAAACAGTTTTGTAAGTATGGGCGCTACTTCTGGTTGAACTTTTTTGAGTACTATCATTAGAATATCGTCAGGACCGGTTGATTTACTGGAATCAAGATTTTTTATTAGAATGGCAACACCACGTACAAATATTTGTATATTAAATAGCGTGTTTTCTGATACAGGATGAAATATTAGAGGTTGGCGACCTAGGTCGGAAAGGGTAGAATTAGCATCAAAGTTTTGGCAAAGAGTTAGACTTTGTCTGATGCTGACGAGATTACTTTAGGTCTATTGATTATAGTTGAGATAGAGCACACGCTTCTGTTCACGATTCTGTTTGCTATTTGCCAAAACTTGTGGAAACCAAGCCGCTGCTCAGCTACTTTGGACTTAAATTTTAAAGTAATAAAGTTCAGGCTAAGCGGGAAAAATCAGTCGTTTACTTAATTACTTTAAAATTTAATTTGAAATCACTTTTTCTAATTAAGCCGATGATGAAGGTTCTCATACTGGTTTTCTCTATTTTTTACTATTAGGCCCCATTTTATTGGGGACAGACTTCTCTTTGGGCTACTGCACTGCCCCCCATTCATTATTTCAGCTGTTTTGAAGGCTTTCCAATCGGATTATATGCATCGTCACGCTGGACCTCTTTTGGGATCCATTCTCTCTAAAGAACTATTTTGCATTTCGGATCAACGTGAGAGGATTTTCATGCATGCCGAAATATTATGCGCGATTTGTTTTTATATATTTTTTATGTCTCCACATTTTTTCATTTTTATTTGGACATTTATGTCTAGAATAAATTGCGGTTTCACTTAATGCTTTAACTAGCAAAGTCTAGCATTGCTACAAATATGATTTGCTGATTTCTTTATGTCCTCTGATTTAAAAAATAACAAAAATAGCATTCTTTGAAACTTTGTAAATTGTTTTAGAGTGTATATATATATATATGTATATATATATATACTGTTATTTATATTAGTTTGAAGTTTGGCACTGCCTATATCAGGTAAACACTACATCCCTTGTTAATTAATATATATATATATATATATATTCACATTGTAATTTAGGTTATGTTATATGAATAGGGTTGGGGTGCGCTGGTCTTTGCTCGGGCATAAATACGCTAAAATATATTTCAATTTTTCCAGATTTCATATATATTATTATAGAGTTGTGATTTCAAAAGAAAGAGAAAGTATTTAAGTGCCATGAGCTAGAATTTAAACAAAAACTGTACCACTGGAGACGTTACCAGTGTACCAGCGTGACATGCATATAAACCGATTATTAATCCCTATATATATATATATATATACATATATATATATATATATATATATATATATATTTATATATATAAAATTAACTCATTTTCACCTTATGATTTTGACCTTATTAGGATTAAAAATCAAGACATTTCATTCGAATGTAATATGCACAAACTGCATCACAATATCTGAGGTGTGTTATAGGCATATTACCTCTCCACTTCCTCAATAATCGTAGATTCCTATATTTTTTCTATTGAGCTTAAACTGCCACAATTGGTTAAAATCAATGGGAGTAGTAAAATCTTTTCTCCCTAATTAATTCCTC
Source organism: Euprymna scolopes (assembly GCF_053919585.1). Lineage (NCBI taxonomy): Eukaryota > Metazoa > Mollusca > Cephalopoda > Sepiida > Sepiolidae > Euprymna > Euprymna scolopes. The sequence goes on along the minus strand of NC_136495.1, from coordinate 27,012,344 downwards.
CTTCCCCCGCCGCCACTTACACCGTTTTCGGATCATTCACAAGGACAGTTACGAAGGAACGCTCGTTTGGGTTATCTTTACTTCGTAGTTGCTGAAAAAAACAGGAAAGGAATTTTACCGTGCCTTTCTGTTCTATGCGTTCTACTGGGTGAAACGCACCATGGACGTAACCGAATCAAAGGGTTATTTATTCCATTTTTTCACTTTTTTTCGTTTTGTAGTTGCTTAAAAACTGGAATGGAATTATAACGTTCCTTTTCGTTCTAGGCTTTCTACTAGATGAAACGCACCATGCATTTAACCGAATCAAAGGGGTATTTATTTTTCGCTTTATTCCGCTATTTTATTGCTTTATTTCGTTTTCAAGTTGCTTGAAAAACTTGAATGGAATTATAACGTTACTTTTCGTTCTATGCTTTCTACTGGATGAAACGCATCATGAACTTAACCGAAGGGAAGGGTTATTAATGCCATTTTTTTGACGAAAGTTCATTCAAAAATCGAATCGTTTGAGCAACTAGCACCTCTCGGCGACTTTTAGTTTAGGTGGAGACAGAGTTTGAAAATACAGAAAAAGACAGACAGACAGACAGCTTGGAAGACAAACAGACATATAACATATGTATTAGACAATATAGCTTTACAGACTCTTCTACAGTTGATTCCCGTATGGAACTTTATATATATATATATATATATATATATATATATATATATATATATATATATATATATATATATATATATATATATATATAAAGCTACGCTAATGAGAGTTAGTTACCTTGGAACATGCATGTACGTAGATTACTGTTTTAAAAATAATAAAAACGTAAATAAAAATATTATATACATCTAAATAAAGTATTGGCAAACTTCTAAGTAAATAAAAATGAGCTTCGAGTCGAAGCCGCTATTTTACCGTATCTATCGCTTAAAAAAGCAAAAAGAAATCTAAATTTATAAACGATAAAAATAAACAGTAGTAATCATCTAGGAGTTCATGGCGTAACGGTTAAAAGTGCGGAACTGTGCCACACATGGTCCGGAGTTCGATTCATAGAAATGCTGACGAGAGGTAGTTACCTTGAAATATGCATGTACGGAGATTACTGTTTTAAAAATAATAAAATAAAAGTAAATGAATAAAATATCATATACGCCCACATAAATTATGGACAACTTTGTATGTAAATTAAAATGAGCTTGGAGGCGAAGCCGGTATATAATGGCACTCATCGTTAAGAAAAAATCGACAAATATATATATATATATATATATATATATATATATATATATATATATTACATGGTTGTCATCACTTATCAAGGCCCGGAAGCGACTCGGAGATAAAAATTATTGCGTATACAGTAATCAATTGGATAGTATCATAGTAATCGTTAGTATTGAAGATTTGATAAAGTTTCTTACTTAAGGAGGCGGTACATAAGGAATTTGTTTATATTGCACTTGAAGAGATCCAAGTTGTAGTCAGGTGGGAAACGAGCAAATGGAAGAGAGTTCCACAGGCGTGCACATCTAAGAAAGAAGCTTTATTCGTGGACTCTACGTTTTGATTCAGGCACAGATAAAGATAAAGATATATATATATATATATATATATATATATATATATGCATATATATATGCATGTACGTACATAATTGTATATGTATGTGCGTTCATGATATTCTGCCTTCTCACAAACACACACACACATACATATATATATATGGGATGCGTAAGTAATATCATATATGTGTGTGCGTATATATATATATATATATATACGAATATTTGTGCCTATACATACGCACATACATACAAGACAGGTATTTTAGCTTGTATTTATCTTTGTGCTGATTACATCATATTATTATATACTAATTTATTTTAAACTTAATCGTAATTTTTAATTCTATGAACAGTACATTTTTCATATATAATGCTTACATTTCTGTCCGTATATACTTATCTGAGAGATTTGGTCCAGACTATAATAGCTACATCTGGCTCCATTAGCTCAATCTTGTGCTTCTTCAATGGTTGATATATTTTATTCCCATTAGTCGATGACAGTGACGCTATGATCAATAGACCTCACGAAGGTAAATCTATCCTCGATAATGACTATCAAATCAGAAAACCACGGCATCCCATACAGACTGATGACTCTATCTTCCGACAATAGCTGTATTAAGTTCATCCCTCTCTCATCTGCTTTACTTAATGTCGTTGCTATGACAACTAATGCCTTTTGTAAAGTTATATCATATTTTTATATATCGTTTTGTATAAACGTTAATTTATCGGAACCATACCTTTTCAATGCGTAGGCAGCAAGAAAAGATGCACCAGGTTTATGTCCCTTTACAAAGATATGCATTAGCATAGAATAATACGAAATAATCTGTAGAGAATACGAATCCCAATTTTGATCAAAATCCATTCGATTATTTTGTTTTTTTAGAAAAAATTCTGAAAAGTTTTAAACGTATGTGATATTAAGTAAATCAAAATCATGGATTTTTGCTTAATTAGTTTTTGTGGAGCGATATTCTTCCTAATCTGTTTGTGTCGGTGAATCCGAATGCGAATGGAAAAGATATTCAGAAATATCGGAAAATAATATGCATATATATATATATATATATATATATATATATATATATATATATATATATATATATATATATATATACGTTTTATTTTTTATTACCGTATCTTTCTGTTAAGTTACATTATTGTTTCGGCTACACGTAACAGTACTGAGCACTTTCTTCAGTTTTCATTAATTACCATCTCCTATATATATATATATATATATATATATATATATATATATATATATATATATATAGTATTATAATCTTGTAAAAGCCTGCAAAGTTTTATGTAGTTTCGTCTAATACAGTCAAAGATATGAGCTTTTCAATATTCCAAACTGAGTGTATATATATATATATATATATATATATATATATATATATATATATATATATATATAACCTTTTGTGGCAATTTTATGTGTTCCAAATTTCAACGGTTATTAATTAGAATTTTCAAATGAAGCTCACGCTGTATAAAATAATTAATGATGTTTACAGAAGTTTCAGAACGATCTTTAGTTTCACCCATACAATTTAACATGAAATTTTATCTAACCAGTTTTTATACATACATAATTTTCTTGCAAATGAATAAATTAGTATATACGTATGTTATAATAAATTAATATATACACATACAAGTATATATTAATAAATTAATATATACTTGCAAATGAATAAATTAATATGCAGGGTGTCCGTAAAGTTACTATACAGTCTTACAAGTTACTATACAGACACCCTGTAATGTATTAACAGTACAATAAATTTGTGCTCTTCCAAAGTTAGCTTGCGTGGCATGCTTGATTAAATAAACATGTAAAAAAAATAATTAGTAACTATAATACAATTATAATACAATAAAACAATAAGACTGTATAGTAACTTTACGGACACCCTGTATATGTATGTATGGTATATACTAACGATGTTATCAAGCGTTAGCCGGTTAGAAGTTTGCACTAGCCACTACGTACCATGATGTTAAAGAGAGATTATTTTAACAAAACCTTGATGTACTCAAATATATACTTTACTTGCTCAGCTATTCAAATAAATGTTAATCTAACTCTCATAACTTATTTTATTCTGTAACATATTAGAAAGTACCATTGAAATTGTTTTGTTAGAAACAAATATTACTTCATATGCTTTTATTTCGGGTTCGATTATAGCTGATGGCACTCAAGTCATCTATTTTTATGAATAGTTTTACAAAGAATTCTTCATACGTTTTTGTTTTGGTTTCGATTATTACTGATGGCACTCAAGTAATATATATATATATATATATATATATATATATATATATATATATATATATATATATAAGTTTTAACCGAATCCTTTGTACTCATCCTTTATTGTTCACTTACAATTATTTCGAGTAGTTTAACTTTTCAGTAGATAACTGAATTATTACTAACTACTCAGCTTCTTTGCCGATTAGGTTCGATCACAGGGACTAATCTGACGCATCTAGTGGTTGGCCTTATTTCCTGATTAGGGCAATGAACACCGTTTCTTGCCCCTGCCTCATTCATATCCTTTCAAATTGAGCATATTGGGGGTGCTTGATGGCTATATACGCTAGCGCGGTGAGACTGGGCCGCTTTTGTCTGACATGCTTGAGTGTACCCGTTTGAAAGTTTGGCTGCTGTATTCGAACTGACAGTACAAGAGCTCTACGTTTTTGGTAGCGCTTACATTGCCTGCTTATCATCATTTGTATAATGTTGGATCTATTGTAGTGCCATGTTGAGCATGGAAAATGACCCGGCACATATCTCTGATGGGCATTCCCGAGGTTACGATTTTTTGGACGAAGAGTCAGTTGACAAACTACTTGTGTAGCGAGTTTGGTATTATGCAGATCCTCTCTATCCAGCCTAAAACAAACTATTAAATTAAATTCTAGTACGACTAAAACCTACTAAAATATCAGACACAAGCTCAAACAAAACTAAATCGCCCCCGGTCTTAAGGCTTGCGCAAATATCTACGGGCTGAGAACTAACTCATTCGATGTAGAATTATTTATTCTAACAAACTTCCTTAGCGCTTGGCCAAACTAACCTCCATTCTTCCATTTCCTCATTAACCACGTTTAGATGCTTGGTTATCTCCCACTCTGCCGTAAGGACTTAGACAGACATATGAACGTACTTGGAGGTTATATTCTAAACACCCTCCCGTCGACTCGAGAATCCAAACCATAATGAGATGACAAGGCCTTTATGTGCTTTAGCATATACATGGAATATAGCGTTAGATATTTATATTTTCTGTACTGTTCTGCTTCAGCTCATCACTGTACCTATGTTTGGTGACGTTAATGTCCACCACAGTAATTGGTTTGATTTCTCTAGTCACACAGACACAGACACATAGCATAATAAATACTTTTTCTATATCTCATTCTCTACCACAACTGTCATGTTCCCGACCCCTTCTCCTTAATCGACAGAATCAGTAAGCCTCAATTTCTGACCACAGTTCTCGAAGATTGTGGAACAAATGCTCACAGCCCACTCGGAAATGCTGATCACATTGTGATTATGATAGAAATCACCCAATATGTACTGCTGCAAAATTCTTTCTGTTGTACCAGTTTTCAAAAGTTCTGGCGAGGAAACTTACAGTCCTTACTCAATTAAGCATTACTTAACCACCTTGCAGATAATGAACTGATTTTTGACCGACAGTATGGATTTAAGCAAGCACATTTTACCGCAGATATCCTAACTGTAATCTCCGAACTTATATACCACACAATGGAAAAGGCAGAGGAGGCTAGCCCAGTAGCACTAGATATGTCTAACGCCTTTGACCGGGTTTTGTACGATAGTCTTCTTAACAAAATTAAACTGTATGGTATTACTTACTAAACATAATCAAATCTTTCTTAGATAATAGAATTAAAGGTGTCTTTTATGGCCGTACATCTGAACAATATAATATACATGTGGTATATTTTCTGGTGAAAACGAAGTAAATCTATCTAAAGAAATTGCTAAGACTCTAAAGGAAGACCTCAAGCTTATAGTGGAATAAAGCCGGAAATGGATGGTAACGTACAATACCTTCAAGACTAAGCTTATTTTCTTATAATAATTAACTACTTATGGCCATGGCTAATGATACACTACGTGAAAGTACTTTTCTTAAGCTCCTTGGAACAAATGCATTGAGGTAATCGCCAAGGCCGTTGCGATAAAATTTGGTTCTCTCTACCCGGCTAGCAGGTTACTCAGACCTGAAACTATCCTATATCTCTACAAATGCACACTTCTCCCATGCATGGATCATTCTTGTCACATTTGGGCTGCGGCTGTCTCTGGTTTATCGCTTCTATATACAGTTCGAAAAAGTGTCTCCAACCCAATATCGAACAAACTTCAACCTCTGTCCCATCGCTGAAAAGCAAGTACTTTAATGGTAAGTGCTCGGACGACTTCAAAGCACTAGTACCTCCTCGACGTAAATACTCCCGAAAAACCAGATGAGCAGTAGAATCTCCCCCATACACTGTAAAGATCCTCAGATGCGGTAAAGACTTCTCAAATACAGTCTTCCGTCGAACTGCTAGACACAGGATTTTCCTCCTAGGACCCTGTTTCCCTGACTGTACTTACATGTGTAATTTGAACAAACATTTCAGTGTCCAACTTCCTACATAGTATACCAGCAAATCTGGTACCAATTAGGAGCCCCTTGCTGCTTAGTGGCATCGTGCTTTGTTCGGTAGAATGAAGAGTTAAAAATAAATATGGATTCCAGTGTAATAGTTCTGCGAATGGCTGCCTTTTCTTTCACATCGAACAAAGTAAGATAACCAACGATGTCGTCTACTTGGGCTCAAATGCCTAGTCTCAGATTGAAAATAAATAATAACAGTTGGTACAAACTTCTACTTGTGAGCAGCTTGGACCGTTCATGGGTAAGACAATGAGAAAATGCCAAACAAACAATGGCTTCTGCTTCTAAATATATGATACTGGGTCTGGTGAAGTATAGAGATATCTCGTTACATAATATGCAAGGGAGATTATGCCGGTTTGAAAAAAGTGAATTTGGAGTTATTAGCTTGGGTAGGAGTGTGACGATTTGAAATACGGAAAGTGTTTGATAAATGTGCATGATAGTAAATACTCTCTTTTCGAAAGTACAGAATAGTTATCATTTTAAACACACTACTTTCAAACAATTAGGAGATATGACATGCGTTGTAATGACATTGATACATCGACATTGGCCGTTCTGTCATATATATATATATATATATATATATATATATATATATATATATATATATATATATATATATATATATATGAGCAAACAGTTAATAAAATATGTTAAAAACACTTTGAAATGAGTTAAAAACATATTTAATCTGAAAAGGAAACACTAGATAAATGAATAGTCCTTAATCCGCGGAGTTTCGAAGAAACACTCTCCTTCACATCAGAGGGTAGGAATTAGCAAAATGCGGGATCGGATTTTGCATGCAGAAGTATTTGATGAAACAACAAGTAAGTCAACGATATTACTTGAAAACAAAATAAGTTAAGCAGAGGGAATATGGTAAAGAAAAAGGTGATTACACATGAATGGATAGTCTGGTGGAAGATAAAAGAATCCAGTGACGGTAAAATCCAAATGTAAAACTTCCAAAAGTTAAAAGAATTTCCATTTGTACAAGTAAAATCCAAAGACATCCCGTAATTGGAAGAAGATGGGCCATAATAATCCAAAGGCAGAAATCCATGGAATAATTCACAAAAATGTGCACAAGGAAAAAAATAATATTAATAAAAGAAAAATAAGATGTGCTTTTCACTCTACTTCCGAGACATAACTATAAATAAAAAAGATCTAGGAAGAAAAAGGAGAGAGAGAAAAAAAAGGAGAGATAGAGAGAAAAAAATGATAAAGGTAAATATAAAATAAAGGGAAACGAAAGTCAAAACGACCCAGACAGGAAATGTTAAAGGCGCGAAAATATATATAGGGCAAAATAATATAGGTCAACTGAAATGTACAGGTTATCACTTAAAAAAATGTCAGCAAGAGTTATTAAACGACACTAAAAGGAAAATAATATATATATATATATATATATATATATAAGTTAATCGATAGCAACAAAGCTTAGCAATATCCTATTACATGTAATCTATACATATATATATATATATATATATATGAGGAGGTTATTTTCAACCATCGCTCCCGTGAATCGATAGGTAGAACTGCTGACTACCAACGCAATGGTTCTAGTTTCAATCCTCTGTTTTGGAGAGGTGCTAGTCTAGCGGCATTGATGAGTTGTGATACGACGAAACAGAACTATATGTCGATGACTATATATACATATACATATATATATATAGATAGATAAAATATCGTTGAGTATATTGGTTGAGACTTGTCCTTACACACAGATTCTCACTTTATATATGTATATATATACACACACACACACATATATATATATATATATATGCATCCCCACTTCCATCTGTTTTGTTTAGATACTCATACATATATGAGAAATTGTGTGTAAGGACAGGTATCAACCAATATATTCAACGATAGTTTATCTAGAGACTTGTATCTTTAGAATCAAACATGTAAAAACATTTTTAATCAGTTTTAGTCCAGAAAATGGGCTGCTAAGTCGTCACAATTGAACAATTGGTACTTGGGAGTCACGGAAGTTTAACTCTTTTCAACTGTTTCACGAATGTGTATGCAGCTTCTTTATGTTAAGAAAAAGCAGGTTTAAAAATATTTTGTAATCATTGCGCCAAGCTGATCTAACGGTTATCGGATTTGACTAACTGTCTGTGGGATTCGGCTTCCATCTGAGCTCGGGTATACATTTTTGGTTGATTTTTTGCTTACAAGAAGGAAATTGTTTGGAAAAAGTGAGATTGTGTATGTATGTTAAGACATTTTCGACGTATATTCTAAACAATTTTTGGATCCGCAGATTTAAAATTTAGTATATAGAGTATAAAGATAGGTGTAAAATTTTATCGATTTTTACATGAAAAAAAAGAACTGCTAATGGGTGAAAAATTAAAAATTCGTACTTTGGGGGCCATCAGAGTTTTATGTGCCTGTCAACTGTTTAAAAAAATTGGATAACACATTGTAAAGATCGTATCAAACTGGTTTAATGGATATTGTACTTGACTCACGGTCTTTTCTTTTCTGTTTCGATCTCAGCTCGAGTCTTTTTTTATTCACAAGACGTGAACTGTTTAGAAAAAGACATAATACTCGCATACACGTGTCTCTTTCATTACGTCATTTTACTTAATTTTTAACGAGGATTTAACATTAAGTTTAATACCGGGCAACGCTGGGGACATCTTCCTTATATAACACTGCCTACGCATTTTCTGAAAGACTAAAAATGCTGTTATACTTATTATATAAAGGAGACTTGTCGTCTTTTATTCTTATGCAAAACATTGGATATTATAATCAGCTGGCGATGACACATTAGCACATCTAGCCGCCATGATTTATTTCATGCTTTTAACGAATAGATTCTTTAATTAACATTTTTGGTTGTTGTTTCGTTTTCCATTCCGTAATAATATTTTTAATCAATTCACACTATTTCTCATCCAGAATCTCATTTACTTTCGGAATTAAATATTTCGAGATTCAATGAATATCTTGGTTGAAAATGTAATCAAATAATAACACCATGCATCCAAATAATATATCTGTATTATTAAGGACAACATTAATAATAATGAACTCCTTATATATGATAAAATAAAGTTTTGTTATTTATAGCTTTCGAATACACTCACACACACACATACACACATATATATGCATGTATATACATACGTATATAGATATATAATACTATTGTAACAATTATATATATAAAGTTGTAGATCAGCATGAATGCATCTGCTAGAAGTAAGGGTTTAAAAGGAAGAAAAGGGAAGATATACAGGGATGAGAACAGAGAGATGAGTAAGTTTTTAAAAATCTCTGATAAAGTTTAGAAGCTAGTACAGGGAATCATCACCTGTTATGATTTAAAGAGTATGCAAACAAAACGGATGAAAGTGGGGAGTGCATATATAGTCGTATACGCATCTAAAGTAGTACTGAAGTTCTGGTTTTCGTAGACAACTATGTTGAATTTTTTTTCCTTAGATATGTTCATATTTAGATAATTTCAAAGTGCGTACACATATCTAGAAAGTTTTCATTGCCAAACGATTATTGTAAGTATTGCAGTAATAATTTTAAACTAATCAAACGTTAGAGTATATTAGCGGTTGGTGAGACGTGGTAATAATCCTATGAGAGAGAATTCTGTTAATTGCTCATAGATTAATATTTCTTTTGAATCAAGTTTAGTGGAACTGTTGATATTTTTATGTTGGTTATTTACTTCATCCCAAATGCATAAGAATGTGGCGCAAGGTCAAAAAAGGAGGTAGTGAAGTAAGGCTACCTTAGAATGGAATAGAACTTTGACCGTTCAATAATTACATAGCTGGAACCATCGGCATTCCCTGGTACGGAGCTCCTCGGGCAATAGGCAAATAGAACTTGTAACTACATCCGTAGAATTCAATAACAACGTTGTAATGTATCGGCAAATAGAAGGTGTATCCATTGGACCAATAACGGCGAATATTTTAGCAGGTTTCCATGTAGAGCAATTATTTCTGGACGCATGAAACCAGTTAGTCTTTTTACTATATGTGGGCGATACATCTTGTCTCTTCAATAACGAAACGAAGGTAAATATTTTTTCTCCCTTCTCAAGAAAATTCACCCGCATTAAAGTATACTTATGAAGGAGCGTGTAAGTTTCGAGTAAAAATACACGATTAAACCCGGATGTCCAACTTCTAACATAAGCCCAGATACCATGTCTCCTTTTCGAACACCAGGTGTCTACGTTCTAACCTTTCAAAGGTTGAAACCCAATCACAGGAGACTAAACCAGACCTATTATTTCTAACCGATACTGGAATTGATGAGTTTGTAATTAAAGGATACTCTAATTAAACTTCCAAATCTGACCCCCAAGATCGCCATGGGCATGGAATATGTGCCTATATAAAAGATGGTTTTCCATGTGTCAAGGATATCTCCATAGAAGATCATAACTTACCCTATATGTATTTCCGGGTTGCACTTGCTACAACTACTGCGTTTATAATTGCTCTCTATCGCCCCCACAACAATGCAGAGGTGTTACTATCTTTAAAAGCATATGCGAGAAAATTGATCCCGTCCTGTCTGCTTATCCTTCAGCTAATATTCATGTCTGTGGGGGCTTCAATGTTCTCAATGTGGAATGGTTAACTTACTCAAACAAGACCGATGATGAGGGGGGTCTGTCATGATTTCTCCATTGCTTATAACCTCACTCAGATTGCTCACGAAGAAACCCGTGTGACCTATACTGATGGCCAGTATGCACGTCTGCTAGACGTTTTTCTCACAACTTGCCCTGAACTGTGTTCAGCTTCGTTCTCTCCACTTGGATCTTCCGATCACTCTGTTGTATCAGTTAAGATAAAAGTGAAATGTAATAAGTCCTCAGATGTACTTCTCCATCGTACAGCATATTTTATTGCTGACTGGGATAGATTCCGTATATTTATATCAGCTCTACCTCTGCATTCTAGGTGTAAAAAGGACGTGACCTCTATAGTATCAGACCTGAAGGAATGGTTAATTGTAGGTACAGACCGTGTCATGCCCTCGAAAATGTTCCAGCAAAACGCTAACAGCCAGCCGTGGTTCTCTTCAGAATGTGCTGCAGCAATGCGCACAGAAATTTTTTTCCATTGCTTCCAACATAATAGATATACTGAGACTAAAACAGCTTTCATGACTGCCAGAAACCACTGTAAAAGAGTAATGAAGAATACGAGCGAGTCCAAAATCGATGAGCATCGGCTTAGTTTCCACCAGTTTTGACAAATAGTTAACAGAATCCTGAACTATCATCAAAGAATCTGAGGTAATCTCGTTAGCATCAGACAAAGCCAAACTCTTTGCTAAGAACTTTGCAGCTAATTTTCCTCTTTGCGACCAAGACCGCTAACCCCAATAGTTCATCCTGTATCAGAAAACACGCCATATGATATACAAATATATGTACCTGATGTTCTCAAGCTAAACCAAAAACCTTGATTTCAGTAAAGCAACCGGTCCTAACGTTATTCCAATTACAGTACGAAGGAAACTTCAACCAGAACTGGCGGCCATACTCACAAAACTGTTTAAACGGAAAATATCAGTATGCCCTGTATTTAAGAATTCCGGTGATCAGTCATCCCCCTTTCAGTACAGACTAATAAGTCTCCTGAGCATCATGAGTAAGTTGCTGGAATCTGTGGTAAACAGAGAAGTAATCAACCATCTCATAAATAATAACCTTCTTAGTGACACGTTTTTCCGTTTTGCTAGATCCACACAAGATTTGCTTAGAGTTATATCTCATAGCATTAGAGAATTTCTCGACGGAGGCTACTTTTCTATGGCAATTGGTCTTGGCATATATAAGGCCTTTGATAGGGTATGGCATAAAGGTTTACTTAACAAGATCTCCAATTACGGTATAGCTGGAAATGTCTTCTCAATTATTAAATCCTTTCTCTCTGATCGGTTCATAAGAGTAATGGTTGATGGACAGAAATCAGAAGCTCACAGTATTAATGCAAGAGTCCCTCAGGGGTCCATTCTGGATGAAACTCTCTTCCTGATCTACATTAATGATCTTCCAAATCACACTCTTACCTCATTCGTAGACATTTATGCTAATGACACTACTATCCATGATAGCACATCTAAGACTGTAAACGACCAAGTTCTCTCTAATTCGCGTTCCTCTGATGTTGAGCATGTGGTTCAATTGGGAAAAGGTGGCTTGTTACTTTTAATGTATCTAAAACCTAGCTTTTATCTTTACATCATCAACGCTCTGATCTCCATCTGGCATCAATTGAAATGAATGGCTCTCGTTTTTTTTTTTTGGGGGGGCTCATGTTTTGACAAGCTTCTGGGCTAGACCTTTACTCCTGCTCTGAAATGGAACACATACATTAAATACGTTACAAGGCCGTTGGAAAAATGGTGGGATCCTTCTATCGATCCAGTAGATATCTCACTGCTGATGCGATTCTCTGTCTATATAACAGGCAGTTACATCCCAAGATGGAGTACTGTTGCCACATCTAGGCAGGAGCTGCTAGAAAGTACTTATCCTGCCTTGATAGAGTTCAAAATAAACTTCGTAGCCTCGTAGGGGGGTGTCCTTTTCTCTTCCCTGCAACCTTTTGCTCAATGAAGAGATGCTGCGAGTTTTCCCTGCTTTATAATTATTTTCATGGCAAGTTCTCGACTGAGCTCCAATCTATGGTCCCACCTCTCGCAAAACTTGCTCAGGAAACACTCGTCACGCAGAAAGCACTATCAATAATTCCCTGCACTCTTTATCTGTTCCCAAAACGTAAACGTAGATTCCATGAGCAAAGCTTTTTCTTAGAACTGCACGCCTATAGAATAGTCTTTTGTTTTCCTGCTTTCCAGCTGACTTCATTATGGTTGTCTTCAAGTCTAACGTAAACAAGTTTTTGACAGCCGCTCCACTTAAGTTAACAAATGTACCGAGTTTCCATTACTAACGATTACTATGTTGACCACTTTTCTACTGTACATTCTTTAACCCTTATCCTCGAGTGGATTCTTGGCCTTGGTAGTGGTGATGCCTTTGTAAAAAAATATTTTTAAACCGTCCAAAGTGTATTACTAACAAAAGCACCAAGTTTCCTTACATAAATATAAAGCAAATACACACTTACGGGACTGTAGACACATTGGAATCCCCCCGCCCCCAAAAAATAAACGTAAGATAAATTTAATTTGCACCCTAACATCGTGCCCTGATGATTTGTTCAGAATCAAAATTGGATGAGGAATTTAAAAATACTTACTGATACCCTCTCTAAGAATGGGTAACTTCTTAATATGACTAGGTCGATTATGCAAATAAAAAATAGCTGAGTTTTCTGGAACTAAACTTAAATCAGTGACTAAATATCCAAGATATCTTCGTTTACCGTGGTTGGGGACAGTAAGTGAGAAATTTGCCAAACAAATTAGCTCAACAGTCCACAAATATTTTTTTTTCTTCAAATGTGAGAGGTGTGGTCTCTGGCTAAAGCCAAACCTAATCCTCTCTATAATAATAATAGTAATGTAATTTACAATTTTAAGTGTAGTTGCAGTGTCAACTACGTGGATCAAAAACGTTGAGATTGGATGGGAGAGTCTAACAGCACAAACCTAGCAAAATCAAAAGTAGACATACCGAGCAACGGACGTACTTACCAATACATACGGGTCTTCAATTATTGACCATCTCATTAAACACCCGTCATGTGCGGCGAACTTCAATTTTTACTCGTGCTTACTCCACATTTCATTTAAAGATTTTGGAGACTATTTATGTTCGGTTGATGGGGACTTATCTCTGTAAATAAAGGGAATGGCTCTTAGGTTTGCGCGAGCCTTTTCTAATCTCACACAAAAACATGCGTTCACATCTCAAGCTATATTACTTGTCATATACATACGCGCACATGTACATATATTCACGTTCGCGTATATACACTCACATTCACATGTATATACACACACGCTAACTTACACACATGTACTCACATACACGCACGCATGGACAACGTCACTTCCCCTTTCAAAGGAAATCCACACATGCGCAAAAGACCACCGGAAACAAGTATAAAAGCAAGAGACAGGCTGTTTCCAGTCTTTTTCGACTTAGCTTTCGAGCTGAGCGGTCGTCGGACCATTCGCCCCCCCCCCCCTTGTCGGGGCGCCCGCGCGCGTCACGTCCCCTGCTACTATGTAGGGGGCACGAGCTAACAGACCGTACGTACACTTTATACGCTTCTCTCTCCATGAACAGGATTGACATTCTCAGTCTTTCTCTCTCTATCTACTACTTGTGCCAGAGAAAACCACCACGCACAATTTAACTTCTATCCTTTTCTTTATCTACACGCTGGACTATCATTCGCATTTTCCACTACATCACTCACTTCTCTTCCCACGCGCGAACAAACGATAGTGACCCGAAAGTGAGATGAACACACACATTTCCTTTTTCCTTCTATACTACCAATCCCGCAACAAACGATGGTTACACCCGTGCGGACATGAATACGTGTTATATCTAAAACATTCATTCTTTCAACAGTAACTAAACAACACGTTTATCTATTCCAATCGAGTCTTTGTTTCCTTCATTCCATTTCATTTCATTATTTTTCTTTTGTAACGGGATTAGGATTTATATATTTATATATCCTAGTCCTCTACAGGACGAAACAGGTCAGCTGACCCCCGCTTTATTTTTCTTTCCTCTTCCTCCCTATTTTTTAACGCGTTTTACGTATTTTACTTTTGATCATGATAATAAAAGTATTTCCTTCATGCTTGCATTATATATATATATATATATATATATTTATATATATATATATATATACTCCCAGAAGTAATCGTCGTTGACTGGTTTCAAAAACAGTCTACAGAAAATGGACTGTGATTGATGAAAGTATGGAAGGAGGGGGTTGTAGAAAGATATGTTTTGACACTCAAAAGTTTTACACTGAACAAAATATGATGAAAGTAATAATTTTCACGAACATATATATTTTAAATATCAACTTTGTTTCCATTCGTAGCCAAGAGTGACCAACAAAATGATGTTTCCTTAAAAAGAGAAAATGTTATATATATATATATATATATACATATATATATATATATATATATATATATATATATATATAAATGGGATATTTAAAAAGTAAACACGTAATTACTTTAGCTTTTTAAAGCAAAGAATCGATATAAATATGAATACGAAGAAAATGGCGCCCTTTTCAAGCAGAGCACCTTCGTTTCAGTTTTACAGTATTGAACGGTGTAGTATTGCGCCGTCGGATTCATGGTTGTACTGTTGTACTTTTAAGAACACGCCTAAAGGTTGTAATCAACTGAATTTTTTCTAGTACACTGACAAGAAAAAGCTTAAACAGATATATAAATAAAAATAAAAGGTTATGTAAATGTTTTAAAAAGTTATCACTTGAGTATGATGTTTTCCTTCTTTTGACACGATAACAAGTAACGTTCTTATTTTTTTTATTTATCTATTTATATATTTTGCCACGTGCAAGTGGAGAAAGAAGAGACAGAGTTATGCAAAATTTGTGTCGTGAATTGTCTAAAGGTCCGACTTTTTTTTTTGGCTTTCACTTTAATAAGAGCGTGAATTTATGGGGTGAATTTATTCGATACAATATTATCCAACTCCAAAAAATAGATAAAAGCTAACGTGAATTAAGATTAAAGTTAAGGTGTTATTGTGGACCCTCACCCCTTTAAAAAAAAACACTATGTTAAACTTTGTGACATATCTATATTCTATGGAGGTCAGGCGCGAACGAACACCCAATAAGTTTATTATAACATATTTCTTCAAACTGAAACATAATTATCAAAGTATACTTACGCAAATAGATTTTGTTATAGTTTATACTTACGCAAATAGATTTTTGTTAAAGTTTGTGCCATATTTCAATGGAGTCTATGCGCGAACGCAGACCCCACAATTTTATTATATCATCCCTATTTAAGTTGAAGCATACTTATCAAAGTATTTTTATGTGCATCTATATCAAAAACCCTTGTAAACGTTTATTTGTTTTTTTTTCATTTTTTTTCAATACTTGAGGGGCCAGGCGCGAAAGCAGACCCCACAATTTTTATGAACCGCCGTTCTGCCAGGTCAAACATACCAATTTCTGAGATTCGATATATCTATCACTATATGTATTCAGATTTTTAAAATAGTCAACCATTTAGGAGACTATTCGTGACCAGACACACACAAACACGCACACACAGACGTTCAGCCTTATATATATATATATATATATATATATATATATATATATATATATATATATATATATATATATATATATTCAGAATGTGAGGGAGTATATATAATTATTTCCACAGCCCAAAGAACACCGCAGCCAACAAGAGCCATGCTAGCAAACGAACCGTAAGTCTAAGACATTTGGGCTCATCAGTCAGACATATCCGCACCCGGGATTTGAAAACCGAGCCTCCTGCATGCGAAGCAATCATTCTACCAATTGTGCAAACGCTCTGCACACAAGAAATTATATTAACCAGGGAAACCGCGACGAAATCAAGCTGGCGAAACTCGAGTCTTGGACTTCCGCTTCGTTGGCTCACATGGCTCTTGTGGGCTGCGGTGTTCTGTGGGTTGTGGAAATAATTATATATATATATATATATATATATATATATATATATATATATATATATATATATATATGTATGTATATATATATATATATATATATATATATATAAATGTAAAGTTGGTTCGTTCTAAACAAATAAAACCCTATTTCTAAGTTACCAATTTATTTGAAATTTTCAGACAACCCATCTTTAGAGTCGAGGTATGTTTTTATGTTACTGAAATAAATTTACCTCGCGATTTATAAAAATTAAAATATTAAATAAAATAAATATATTTTTTTTTACTGCGAATCTATTCTGTTGATAAAACTGAACTTCCGGTTCGATTCATTTCACAGCCACGAATTGACGAAAGATTTCATTTTCTGTTAACTCGATAAGTAAAAAAAAAAAAAAAAACTTACTCGTGCAGAGAGTGATCCGTGCTGAAATAATAACGTTATTATTTAAAAAGCCATTCTTAACATGGGGAAGGGAGGGTGTTTTGTACCTATTCTGTACTTTAACCTTGCAAGTGATTAAAAAAAAATACACGATTTAAAAAACAGCGCAGATCACTCTCTGCATTAGCACCGAAAAATGTTACGAAACATCTATATATAAAAAATGTAAAGTTGGTTCGTTCTAAACAAATAAAACCCTATTTCTAAGTTACCAATTTATTTGACATTTTCAGACAACCCATCTTTAGAGTCGAGGTATGTCTTTACGTTACTGAAATAAATTTACCTCGCGATTTATTAAAATTAAAATATTAAATAAAATAAATATATATTTTTTTTTACTGCGAATCTATTCTGTTGATAAAACTGAACTTCCGGTTCAATTCATTTCACAGCCACGAATTGACGAAAGATTTCATTTTCTGTTAACTCGATAAGTAAAAAAAAACAAAAAAACTTACTCATGCAGATAGTGATCCGTGCTGAAATAATAATGTTATTATTTAAAAAGCCATTCTTAACATGAGGAAGGGAAGGTGTTTTGTACCTATTCTGTACTTTAACCTTACAATTGAATAAAAACATATCATAAAACTTTAAACGTGGAAAACGATTTTAAAAAATAGCTCGGATCCGCCGGATCACTCTCTGCATTAGCACACACACAAAAAAAAAATAATAATAATCCCATATTTTAAAACTTTAAATTCATTTATGTACTTATGTTTTTTAAATTTTATTTATGTTAAGGCTTCACTCATGAAACATTACGTTTTAATTGTTTAGTTTATTTTCACGGCATTGTTTACATAAAAAAGTTTGTTTTAACGTTTTCTAAACTGTTTCATTTTTACGACATGCCTCAACGTATTATAAACACCCTAACCCCCCATGTTAAAAAAAACAAAAAAAAACGCCCGTCCATAAACCTCGAAAGCCGTTCTTAACATGGGGAAGTTAGGGTGTTTATAATATGCTGGGGCGAGTCGTAAAATTAACAAAGTTGCTATCTATTATTTATTGCAAAAATTGCTTGAAATGTATTTATTTGACAAAAAAAATAAATTTTGGTACTCCTTGGGCGTTGAGTTCCATGGCGACCAGTAGAAAAAATAATAGTCGCTCCCTTAGTCTCCCACCTCACCCCGCGCGTAACATATTTTATTTACTGACGTTGCCATAACTAAACGATTATCTGTGACATTTACAAACATTTATTTATTTGTTTATTTATTTTGAAAAAAGTTTTACTTTTTATGAATATTAAAAGAAAAATGGGTACTCATGCAGAGAGTGATCCAGATCCATGCTTAAATAATAATGTCATTATTTAAAAAGCCATTCTTAACATGGGGGAGGGTGTTTTGTACCTATTCTGTACTTTAACCTTGCAATTGATTAAAAAAAAAACACGATTTAAAAAATAGCGCAGATCACTCTCTGCATTAGCACCGAAAAATGTTACTAAACATTTATTAATAATTTCTCACTTTTTACAAACATTTGATTTTAAATTTCTTTTTAAATGACGACTTTTATCGACTTTTTTTTAAATATCCCCCCCCAATGGTGTTTATTCCGAAATCCGTTGTTAACATGGGGAGGTTGGGGGGTGTTTATTCTGAAAGCCGTTCTTAACACTTGTGGAGGTGGATCTAATGTAAAAAAAAAATAAATAATTTAAAAAAAAAACTAAATCATTTACTAATAACTTCTCACTTTTACAAATATTTTTTAATTTACATGCGCAGATGAACAAATTGTTGAATAGTGCGAAAACAAAACATTTAGGTCCACCTCCACAATTTTCTTTTTTAAATGACGACTTTTATTGATAAATAAATTTACTTCTCCGCAACTTTTATTGATAAATAAATCTACTTCTCTGCCACGGGCACTGAATCCCTCCCTTTTTTTTTACTAGTATTTTCGGGTGGGTATGCTGACAACAAATATCAGTTAAATTTTGCAAATAGCCCACCCCCTCCAAAAGTGGTGTTTATTCCGGAAGCTGTTCTTAATATGAGGAGGTTAGGGAGGGGGGTGATTATAAGGTGGACCTAATCTAAAAAAAAAAAAGTTGTTTATGCGCACATAAGCAACTATTTTTTTATTAACTTTTTTTTTTAATTTTTAATTTAAAAATTAGTAAATTTCAATGAATAGAATAATAAATCATTTATCATTAATATGTGTTTTTGGTTTTGTGTTGAATGAAACTTTTTTTTTCATTACAACAATAATGAACCAATTTAAATCTTCCGGCATGCGTTTAAGGGTTACGAAATTATCAATAAATCGTTTAGTTACTAAGCCAACGTCAGTAAATAAAAAAAATGTTACATGCGCATGCATTAGCCTTGACTGGGAGGGGGGGGCTAAGGGAGCGACCATTAAATAATTATGCTGGTCGCCATGGAACTCAACGCCCAAGGAGTACCTAAAGTGGCACTTATACACTTATGTTACCGTGCTATTTTTTAAAATAGTATTTTCCTGTTAAATTCAAGTTTTACAATATGTTTTTCTTTTATTAATTTGTTAAGTGAAAGTACAGATAACCCGGTCGGTTTCTAATGCGAGGAAAATCTAGCCCCCCCCCCAAAAAAAGGGGTACTCTGGATAATAACAAAACATTAAAATTGCCTCAGTCTCGAAAGATTTCTTCTCTACTGAACGAGGAAAAAAACGGTGAAGTGTAGTTCACCTTCTGTTTCTCTCCCCCTCTCTCAATATCTCTCTCTATCCATCTCTCCCTTTCCCTCTCTCAATCTATCTTTCTCTCTATATCACCCTCTCCATCTCTCTTTGAGCCCCTTTCTCTCTCTAACTCCCTCTATCTCTCTCCTTTCCTCTGTTTCATCCCTCTCTGTTTCTAACACTCCACCTCTCTCTCTCTGTTTATCTATCAATCCCTTTATCTCTCTATCTCCTTCTCTTTCTCTATTTTCCTCTCACTGTCTCTTTTCTATCTATATATCTTCCTCTCTATCTGTCCATCTCTAATCCCTCATCCTATTTTAGTCTCCTGAATTAATTACAGTGAATAAGGCATTGTCAAAACATGGATAAATCCTATTTTAGTCACCTAATTTACTGACTGTGAGAATAGAAGTTATTTGGAAATTACTGCTACCTTGAACAGCACCAGAAGTAACTGGTAAAACCTTTCTAATTAAATTGATTTTGGCAGCCATTTGGTAACAAAATGACATAGCCTTAGCCCTTGCTGCATGAGGAATACCTGCGACCTTGCTGCCAAGTAGAAGAATTATTTATTCTACTTTAAAACATTCAACTTTTAAAAAATCTCATCTTCGACATCTCCAAAACATCCAATATGGGGAAAAATATTGCAGAAATGCAAACTTATTGTTTAGGATGAATGCACAATGGTACGCAAAAAATCACTTGAGGCTCTTGGTCGATCCTTGCAAGATTTGCGTGGCAATGTCAGACCATTTGGGAATGCAGTAATATTGCTTGCAGGAGATTTCAGACAAATGTAACCTGTTATTCTTCAATCAACACCAGCAGATGAAATAAATGCTTGCCTCAAATACTCTACTTTTTTGTTCCATGTGAAGACATTAAACTTAACTCAAAATATGCATGTACAGTTGCAGACTGTTCGATCCGCACAAAAACTTTTGCATCACTTGTGGGAAATTGGGTAGGAAAAAGTGCCAGCTGATCAGAGTTAAGGGCAAAATTCTTTGACTTTTAACTACTGTTATTTCTGTAATTTTATTTCATCAAAAGAATAGTTGGTTTAAAAGGTTTTTGCAGATATTCAAAATATAAGAATTCCATTTGACTGAGTGAATGAGCTATTCTTGCAGGTCAATACAATGATGCCCATGAACTTAACGCTATAATTAAATGTAAAATTCCAAGTGAGGTAGTCAAATACAAATCCATCGACACTGTTGTGAAAGCAGATAAAGTGGTTAATTATCCAACAGTTATATTTGCCAGGGATGCCACCGCATGTATTGTAACTGAAATTTGGTGTACTAATTATCATGTTGTGAAATATAAACCAATCCAAGCTTTGCAATGACACATAGCTTGCAGTAAAAAAAAAATAACAAACAATATCATAGAAACAGCAATCTTAACAGGACCTTTCACAGATGAATATATCTTCATTCCATGCATTCCTATGATTCCACCGGATACATCATTACACTTTAGCAAATTGCACTTTCCAATTTTATTGTCATTTGCAATAACCATCAACAAAGCACAGGGAACAATCTTTACAATTGTGGGCCTTACAGTTACACACTGACTGTTTTTTTCACATGGACAATTTATGTTACATATTCAAGAGTCACCAAACCGGAAAATCTCTATATCAGCTAAGAAAATGGAACAACAAAAACTGTGTACCCATGCAAAATGGAAATTTAAACCTATAAGAAACATGCTTTTTCTCATTTTGGAACTTTTTCCATTGCGCCAATTTGAGCCACAGCAACGCGTGGTAGGGTACAGCTAGTATATATATATATATATATATATATATATATATATATATATATATATATATGGACTCAGATTTATGATAGTATAAAAGGTTATGAAAAGGATGTGTGCGTCTAATATGATGAAAAAAAGTAAAATCTTGTAGAAATATATTTTTTTGATATCACCTTTCTTGACCTTCATAGCTAAATATGACTAATAAAAGCATGTTTTTAGAAAAGCAGAAACAATAGAGATTATCTTATCCGCACATACCACCCCAATTTAAAGTTCTTAGTTGCAAAGAGAATATAAACCCTGTAAAACAATGCAATATTAAACCTGCCAGGAATGACTGGAAAGTATTGAAATTATGTGAAACGAGAGTTTTTCACTGAAGAATTGCTCTCATTTATGAGGAATTTCTAGTGTAATCTCAATTTTAGTTAAACATTTCAATAAACAACATTAGGAACTAAAATACTTTAAATTTATTTTTTACACGGTGATCACGACTTATCAAGGCCTGGAAGCCACTCAGGGATAAGGGTTATTGCAAGTACAGTACGTTAGTGTGGAGATTTGATGAAGTATTTACTTAAGGGGGCGGTTCATTAGGAATTTGTTAACGTTAGACTTGAAGACATCTAAGTTGTAGTCAGGTGGGAAGCAGGCAGACGGAACAGAGTTCCACAGGCGTGAAGTTCTAAGAAAGCAGCTTTGTTCATGGAATCCACGTTTTGATTTAGGCACAGATAAAGAGTGGGGGAAATGTTGTAAAATAGAAAAAAAATTAGAATTGCGTAGAAGATTGCCATCTAATTACCAAGAAAAGGATACACCGAAAATTTAAACAATCAGTTACGTATATAGGACTTGCATATATATTTATTAAGTTGCCACGAGAAAAATATACCCAGCCTTTGTATTGTTAAAAAATGTCAAAAGAATTATTTATCTCATTAAATAAATTTGGAATGTTTTCTACAAAGCCAAAGAACATTAGTTCAAAATTCTGTTACATTGTTGAGTATCCCAATTGTAAAATCGTTTTCCCTTGATTCAAGTGCTGCGTCATAAACGATTTTCGAACCATGTTCATTTTTTAGTTTGTTAATTTCTCAGAAAAAATAAACTTCCTTATATGTAATATTTCTTGTGTTACCATTATTAATAAATATCAAAAGATTTTTCTTGCCCCCTACCCTAGCAGCACCAATATATAGTTGTCCGTATGAAAACCAATCCTCTTCTAACTACAAACAAACAACTTGTAGTGTCTGACCTTGTTACTCATTGATAGACATTGCTAAAGTCAAACGTACGTGAAACTGAAAGTGTTTGAACTCCAAAGGCGTGTTAGAAGGTATTAAAGGAACTTGAGGGATACGAACATCTTCGCCTTTTCCCGAACCAGAAATTGATGTGGCCTCTGAAACATTTCTCATAAATTTCCTGATAATGAGTCTTGTGCCATTTCATAAATTTGTTTGAAGAGAGGTTGCGCAGAAACATGATCGAAGTATTTAGTTTAAATCGAAGACGACGAGGAGGAGCACCTTTTTTCTCGCGAGAATTCAAAATTTCAACTAGATAATTGACTATTTCAGAATTTTCTACGACAGAGTTTATTGATTTATAATTATGCTTAGTTTCTGGCAATATTTTCATTCAGTTTATCATTCAGACAATTCACTGCAATATTTTTGGTGCCATAATTGCCCTTTCACACAAAAACACTATGATTTGGAAAAATTGAAATTAATGATGGAAAAACTTTGTCAATTAGTTCTTCAACTGAGTTAACCAGGGCGAATATTTTTGATAAATTTATTTCACCTTACCAATTCATATTCAGTTTTCTTTTTCAAAGCTTCATAAGGGTATCAGCAAATTGCTTAAACATAAAATCTTCATGTAAACGTGGCCTCATATTCGTAGGAAATTTTAAACGTTTGGCATGTTTCTACATTACAGAGGATTTCAAACATGCTTTCAGATCATGTGCCTTAGTTCCCCTGGGAATAACTGGCAAATGTTTCCTAAAATCACTTGAAAGCCTGGCAGTCAAACCGCCAATCAAAATTGTGCAAATCCTGCAGTGTTCTATTTACAGCTTCTAGAACTTTTTATGAGGCATTGTAGCTTCGTCCCACACGATCAAATGTAATCTTATGAGACCTTCAACAATACCAGAATTCATACCTATATTGCAAACAAGTTTATCAGTTACAGTCAGATCAAAATGAAGCTTGAATGATGTGTGAGCTGTTCGATTTCCAAGAAGTAAAGTTGCAGCAGTTCCAGAACTTTCTACAGTAAATGTTATTTCATTTCTCTGCCTAAATTTGGCCGCAACCTTTTTGGTTCTCTTGGTGCATCTAAAAGATATACTCCTCCTTTTATATCGATCACTTGCTTAATGATTGTTCTATATGCATACTGTTTATCTGGCAAATGTTTCAGCACATTGTCATCATTGTATCTGATCAGCGAGTTAATGTCATGTGAAGTTCTCGCGAAACACTTGTGAGTAAGTTATTCACTTCGCTTCTCTGAGTTTCAGGTAACTCAGATTTGTAGAGCTCCTCTCATTGTGATTAAATTATCGCTAATAAACATCAAGACTGAAATATATATTTCCTCGCTAAATCCTTTTTCTCTTCTAGGGAATTTTTGTTGATGCTGATAATTATAGTCTTAAGATAAATCATCCTTATATTTCTGCCACAACGCTAATGGATTACTTACTTCATAAGTTTGGAGAATTACTGCAAAAATGGCTATTAGAGAAACAGGTGTCTGTGGGGGTGTATGTGGGTGTGTGTGTCTGTGTTTGTGTCTGTGTGTGACACTGAAGTTTCAGCCATAGTTCTGTCCTACTGATCGTGATTTTATAACAAATTTAAGATCAAGCAGGCTTCCTTGTAATTGTCAAGTTTTTCCATCTATATTTCTTAGAAAATAAACATGAAATCGGTCCTCTTATTTCATGAAGAAGGAGTCTCAAAAAGAACCATGTACGGTGACTTGTGTGCACGGAGTAAACTATTCCAATTGTAGTGTAAAACTTTACTCTTGGATAATCCTACACATTAGTTTCTGGTTTTCTATTGTGTGATATCTTCTCACTCCACGTGTTAAAAAATCGAACCTGATTATAAATAAGAATATTTTTCAAAATCATTTTATCCACGCAATTTAGAAGTGCAGTAAGAGTTGTGTCTGTTGGATTTAGAGCGACTTGGGTAGCATTTTCGTTTGTGAAATAAACTCACTGACCATTTTCAAGATGAACTGAAAACTGTTGAATTGGAAGTTTCTTTTCAGTCATTTGGAAACCCGAAATACGAGAAAATGCTTCATTAATTTCGATATATTACGAAGTTCATATCGAGTAACTTCATAACAAACATTTTTGTAAGGAAAATATTGCGACATCAGTTCTTTTCTTCATATTATTATTCATCGAACTACTCTTCTCATCTTGAGTGTGATTTCACACCGTTTCGGTCGATGTAACCTCCGACCTTCTTCAAGTGTATTTTGTCGAACTCGGGAATTCTTTTGCCGAACTCAGGAATTTGGACGGAATTTCGAGCGGAATCCTTTATTTACTTCACGGGTGTAGCGTGCTCTTGTTCCGTCAGCTATGATGTAGCGCAGTGGTTAAAGTACTTGGCAAAACCAATTGTAAAAGTGACATTCTCTTGAAGGTTCAGACCTCAGTGTGGGCGACCGAAAAAATACAAGTGCGAATTACTTAGGACCTCTGAAATAGGATTTGACCGATATTTAAATAATTTATGAGTAAAAAATCGAAGAGCGAAACTGTTTTGTTCTTTCATTTTTTATCATAAATTATTGAAATATCATAAATTATTGAAATATCATAAATTATTGAAATATCGGTCAAATCCTATTTCAGAGGTCCTGAGTAATTCGCAATTGTATTTTTCCGGCTTTAAATAACTTTGATATTTAATGAAAAAAAATCAATTACTTAAAGGAGAGACAAGTACACATGATATATAAAATAATATCAAATAGTTTAACCTTTCCATTTACTATAATAACTTATTTAAATATTGGTCAAATCCTATTTCAGCCACTTAAATTGGTTTCAACATTACTCACAAAGATTTTATTTTTCTTAAACTATATTTTAGTAAAAAATTATTCTATAGAAAGCGAAATAGACCCCATGATTGTAATATACCACACCTGTTCAAACTGAAACACGTTTATCACAATATTTTTATGTGAATCTATATCAAAAACAAACCCTTGTCATACTTTGTGACTATGGAGGTCAGGCGCGAACGCAGACCCCATAATTGCATTATACCATCATTCGTCGAATTGAAAAACTATACTAATGCGGATGGATATAAAACGGCATTTTAAAAGTTTGTGGCATTTTTAAAGATTGCGGCATATTTCCATTCTGTGGAAGTGAAGTACGAACGCAGACCCGCAAAATTTTATTATGCCATCTGTCTTCAAACTAAGACGTGCTTATCAAATTATTCTTATCTTGTAACAGTTTTTTTGTTGTTAATTTTATATTTCCATACTTTGGGGACCGGGCGCGTAGGTAGACCACGGTTTTTTTAAAGAAATAACTCCTGTTTAAATGTAAGAACACGTTTTCCTTCCTTGATATCAAGGTATAGAATCAGTTTAGTGTAATAGTAAACCATCTAGGAGCCTATTTGTGTACAGACACACAAACACAGATCAGATTTACTATGTAGATATATGAATTTCATAACCATTTCTATTATATATATATATATATATATACTAGAATGGGTACCTGGCGTTGCCTGGGTTAACATGAAGTTTCGTTTGAAATACGCCTGCTATACTAATCATTTTCATCATGGGTAACGTGGATACCCCCACAACAATTTCAAAACTAAAAGAACGGATAAAAACATGTAAATGAAATCGCCCCCACAAAGAAGTATCTGATGCCCTCTCCACTCGATATTTTGGCAGAAGGGATCACTGTCCTAATAAAACTCACGATTTTATGAACCTAAAAAAAATAACGTTTTAAACATTAATGCGTGCATTTATTTTTTTTATTTTGGTAAATGTGTAGTTTAGCGGCGTAAATTATTTGCCAGACAAAAAAAAATAAATAAAAACTATTTATTTTTATATAAAACACATTGTTAGACCCAAAGGCTGAAATAAAACCAGATAAAAGGTTCATTTTTGTTAATTTTTATTATTATTTATATTTATTATTCGAGGCCGCTATATTGCTTTTAAAATTGGGCCTTTCTAACGTCTGGCAGATTGGCCTTTTAAAGCTGTTTCATGAACTATGTTTTTGGCCGCAATATTTTAATGTTTTATATAAAAGTAAATAGTTTTATAATCTTTTTTTGTCTGTCAAATAATTCACGCCGCTAAATTACACACACATCTACCTTTATCTTTCGTAAGGGCACAATTTTTACTGGATTTTTTTTATTTTTAAATAAAGGCAATTTTAGATTTGCGTTTTAGTGGTGAGAGCTTTTCGATTTGCTTTTTATTTGTCGTTTTATGTTTCTAATGTAATCCCCCCTACCAAAAAAAAAATAAAGTTGTTATATTTTGGGCCTTGTTTTGTTTATTAAATTGTTAGGTGAAAGTAGAGAATGGGCTCATAAAAAATAATTAAATTTATTGTTATTTTATGTTTCCAATATTATTCAGCCCCCCCCCCCAGTTTTTTCCTCCCTCTCAATCGCCAAACTTTAAAAAAATGCTAGAGGTGATTTGTCTCGTTGAACGCTTTGTGGCCAAAAGTGCGTACTCATTTTACGTTAAATTTATATAGAAAAGTGATCCCTCACTCTAACATGTTATTTATTTATTTTTTCAAAATTTTTTTTCTCATATTTATAAAGGCTGTTAAAATGTATTAGGCTGAAAAAAAGTAGATCTCCATTTTTCTAGGGTTTAAACGCCGCTGGGTCACGTCGTATAAAGTTACTTTTTTAATTAGAAAATTAAGATTTTAATCGATGAAATTAACGCAAAGAAAGAAAAAAGGGTAAATTGTGGAATTTAGAGGAGGGGCAGTAGATCTTCATTTTTTAGGTATTAAACGACGCTGAATTACGTAGAAAAAATTTAACGATTTCTGTATTGCCGTAAGGAATAAAATAAAACAAACAAATGAAATATGTACAGTTTTCTTTGTTAGTGCCTTTTTTAATAAAGAAAAAACAATAAAAGCCAAATAGTTGTTTTATCTACACGGAATTATTTTTCCAGCTAGAAATTGATGACATTACCAAATGATTTTTGTTAACGTTTGTTTATTTATGGATAGCATCTAGCGGAAAATAACTCTAAAAAAGGTTTTAAAAAAAAGGTCGCCGTTGAAAATATTCATTCCAAAATAAATTAAATTAACTATATTATCAATATAATTGTTGTTTAAAATTTATAAATAACAATTTTAAATAGAATACTTAAAATAATTATCTCGCTAAAAACATTAACTAAGATACCGCTATTTAGTAAAATCATTTTTTTTTCTTAATGTCGTATATATGCATATTACCTTGGATTTATTTTATGTAATGAACATTTTGTTGCACTTTAAAAAAAATATTGAAAATTTTATATCTATATCATTAATTGCTAGGTGAAAGATAATGTTTTTAAATTGCAACAAAATGTACAATAAATAAAAAAAAGGTAATTTTTTTATTCAATTTAAATAAAATTTTTATACCTTACTTTGTAAAATTTATAAAAGTGCACTTTGAAGATAAATAAATTTCAAATTAAATCTTGTATAATTATTTTTAAAGCCTATAGTAAAAACATTTTGTTTAATAATTTTCATGCCTTGGATGAAATGCTTTTCTAACTTGTATCTTATCTTTATAAGATTATATTTAAAAACTCTCCTTCTCTCTATTTCAGTTTGTATATTTCTCACACCACAACTCATTTTTGCATCCCCGTCTTTGTAATTTTACAGGTCTGAATATTCTCTCTATTTCAGTTTGTATTTCTCCCCACACCACAACTCATTTTTTGTAATCCACTATTTGTAATACAGGTCTGAATAATGAGAAAATCTGAATTTTCTAAACAAAAACTTTAAAATAACTTTTTTAGATATTTTTAAACTTCTTTCAGAATAGAAAATATTTAACGAGGAACATAGGTTTCATTAACAAATATTCAGTACATAACGAGAAAAATAGAAATGAAAATTTCAAAAGGATTGTATAACTGGTTACGATTAATAGCAGTCCTCACCAGCGAAAGATTTTGTTATTCTATTATTATAATTATTATTATTATTATTTAAAACATTTTGTGTCCTGCTCTTTCGCGCGAGGACTAATATATATATATATATATATATATATATATATATATATATATATATATATATATACATATATATATATACATATATATAAATATATACATATATATATATGGATATATATATATATAGAGAGACCGATATAGATATAGATAGATATATATAAATGATTGTGTGTTGTATACGACGTCAAAATGCCTACATATGAATCCAGAATATTAGTTAAAGGGTTGTGAGGGTTTTTTGATGTGCTTGTGTTTTATATTTCATGTTTCAAGCTATTTTCCTATTTTATTCACAAAAATTTCATTAAATAGAAATGAAAGACGTTGGGGAAAAAACTGGAAACTTGTATCTATGGCTGCGTTCATTCCTTTCAACAATGTTCGAAAGAGTTCATGCGAATTATTTTCACGTTTGTGAAAGAAGACTTTTGAATTTTTATTTCATTTTTATTTTTTACAATTTGCAACGAATTACCGTTCATTTCAAACGGCCAAAAAACAAGACACAATTGATTTCAATACGTATAACAAATCTAACGAAACTGACACAAATGTGTAACACGGTAAATATATTATAAGTAATAGTTCTCATAATAATAATAAAAATAATGATGATAATACTAATAATTATAAGATTAATAATAATAATAAAATAATAAACATAATAATAATATGATAAGTTTAAACAAAAATACTAGTAAATAAATATAGCAAAGTCACACTAACATTGATAATAACGATAATAATAACGCTCAGAATGCAAATATTCTATATTAATAGTATTATTAATGATAAAGATAATAATAATAGCAATAATTATAATAAAGTATCTAATAAAAAAAATAATAATAACATTTTTTACCCCAGTAAAACGTAAATGTATATTTGCATACATATAAGGGTTTTGATGCATATATTTTACTATGACACCCATATATACGCATATATATTTATATTATACAGTTGCATGTAATGTACGGATATACATTACATATGCGTCCCTATATATACACACGTACATATAAACAATTGTATGCATACACATACACGGTTATATGTATATACACACTATATGTATATATATATGTTATATATATATATATGTATATATATATGTATATATATATATATATATATATATATATGTATACAGGGTGTCCGTAAAGTTATTATACAGTCTTATTGTTTTATTGTATTATATTTTTATTAATAGTTAATATTTATTTTTTTACAGGTTTATTTAATCAAGCATGCCACGCAAGCTAACTTTGGAAGAGCGCAAATTTATTTTGAAGCGATATTGGAAAACAGAAAACGCACAGGATGTAATTCGACTGTATAGTAACTTTACGGACACCCAGTATATATATATATATATATATATATATATATATATATATATATATATATATATATATATAAATTACAACTTGTGTCGGCAGCCGAGTCTAACGCATGTCTTATTTTTCTTTTAATAATATTATTTGAATTCTTTCCCCTTTTCCTTGTACCTATTTCTGAATTATTCCACGGATTTCGGCATTTTGGATTATTTGAACTCTCTTCCAATTACGCGAGTCCCTTGGATTTTACTTGTACGAATGGAAATTTAACAAAGTTTCTTGGATTTACATTTTTGGATTTTACCGTCATTGGATACTTTACCTTTCACCAAACTATCCATTCACATGAAATCACCTTTTTCTTCGCCAGTTTCCTTATGCTTCACGTTTTGTTATCAAGTAAGATCTTTGACTTACTTGCAGTTTCATCAAATACTTTTGCATGCAAAATCCGATCCCGTATTTTGCTAAATCCTACCCTCTAATAAAAGGAAAGTAATTCTTCGAAACTTCGCAGATTAAGGGCAATCCACTTATTTAGTGTTTCCTTTTCAAATTTAATATGTTTTTAACTCTTCTTCAAAGTGTTTTTAACATGTTTTAATAACTATTTGTTCTTATATAGTACCCTGTATATCTAATTTCGAATCTGTAGACTTAAAATTGACAGAGTTATTGCGTAGGGAAATATATACACACACCGACACGTTCACATATATAAATATACTAGCATTTCAGCCCTGCATTGCCCGGGTGTTTGGATGTGTATGTTCAGCAAAAAAATAAAAAATAAACTGTAAATGTTTTTGTTTTTTTAACTTTGACCCTTATTATGACCCCTTAACATTTATTGTTTAGGGCTCAAATTAAGTTATTAAGTTAGCGTTACGCCCAAGGAAATTATATCTAAAATTGTTAGAGTTTGGTAGAGTTCTCAAAGGCCAAATCGTTGGACTTCCACCTTTCAACAGCCAGATGTCTGGCCGAAAGCAAATCACAAAGATTTTCCCAAATCTCAGTAGCGTGTATATCAAATTTCAAGTCTCAGAGTTATTGCGTAGGGAAGTGTACACACACACACACACGTTCACTTTTATAGATATACTAGCATTTAAGCCGGCGTTTCCCTGGTGTTTGGATGTGTATATCGAGCAAAAAAAAAAAAAATTGGTAGTGGGAGAGCAGGCTTGAACCCGTAACGTGAAGTAGGAAAAGAACGGGGAAACAACCTGATATCCTTGCGGTTACGACCACCGCCAAACCTGAAATGACTTATGTTTAAATTAAGGCTAGACAATCAAAAGGAACGATCATCCCCTGTAGAAAAGTGCCTAGTTAAAGGTGAAGATATTAATGTTTTTATCCAATTTTTCGATCTTTGTTGGATGAAAGGTCGAACTTAAAAGCGATACTGATCTTGGTAAAATCCGTCGCCTCTGCCGAAAGTTTTAGGCAGACATACATACATGCATACATGCATACATATATACATTTATATATTGATAACTAAAAATTTTCGAAGTAAACCGACGAAGAAGCTTGCCCTATCTCTGAATATCCTTAATCTAATATTTTAAATGTTTACACCAGAAATTGTCTGTGTAATTTGGTAGAGACCGCAGAGGTCAAATATTTTTTTAAATTTTGGCCCCTATTATGACCTCTTAACATTTATTGGTTATGGATCAAATCAAGTTATTAAGTTAGATCCATGTCCAATGAACCTATATCTAAAATTTGAAGTGTTTAGACCCAAAATTCTCGGAGAAGTTTGGTAGAGTTCTCAAAAGTTAAATAGTTGAAGTGTGACCCCTTAACATAGAAATTTATTGCCGGACACGAATCAAATTTCCAAATCTTAGTAACCTGTATATCAAATTTCGAGTCTGTAGAATTAAAATTGACAGTTATTGCTTAGGGAAATGTACACACACACACACACAAAGACACACACACAGATGCACAGATAAACAGACACGTTCATTTTTATAGATATACTAGCATGAGTGCCTGGCGTTACCCGGGTTGTTGGAGGGGTATGCTGAGCAAAAAACACAAAAAAGGTTAATTTCTTTAACTTTAACCCTTATTTTGACCCCTTAAAATGTATTGTTTGGGCTCAAATCAAGTTATTAAGTTAGATCCATGTCGAAGGAACCTATATCTAAAACTTCAAATGTTTAGACCCCTAATTGTCGGAGGAGATTAGTAGAGTTTCAAAGGTCAAATCGTTGAACTTTGACCCCTTATTCGCTAAATTTCTGGCCGAAAACGGATCATAAAGATTTTCCCAAATCGCAGTACCCTGTATCTCAGATTTGGAGTTGACAGTTATTGCACATGGAAATGCACAAACACAGACACACAGACAGACAGATACATAGGCACGTTCACTTTTATAGATACATAGTTAGACTAGCATGAGTGCCCGGCGTTGCTCGGGTGTTTGGCTGTGTATATTGAGCAAAAAAAGCAGTCAATCTGTTTAACTTTGACCGCTATTATGACCCCTTAACATTTATTGTTTGGGGCGCAAATCAAGTTATTACGTTAGATCCATGTCCAAGGAACCTATATCTAAAATTTCAAGTGTTTAGACCCATAAGTGTCTGAGGAGTTTGGTAGAGTTCTCAAAGCAAACACGTTGAACTTTGACCCCTTAACAGCCAAATGTCTGGCTGAAACCTGATCACATCGATTTTCCCAATTCTTATTACTCTGTATATCAAATTTCGAGTCTGTAGACTAAAAATTGACAGAGTTATTGCGTAGGGAATGTACACAGACACACAGACAGACAGACAGACAGCCATGTTCACTTTTATATATACTAGCATTTCAGTTGGCTGGGTGTTTGGATGTGTATGTTAAGCAAAAAAAAGTGGTAGTAGGAAGGCAGGTTCGAACCCGTACTCCCAAGGAGGAAAAGAACAGGGTAATACGTAACGTTTATGCTGTTACGAACACCGCCAAACCGGAAGGGACATTTTTTAAAATTAAGGCTAGACAGTCTAAAGGAGAGGATAACTTTAAAAAATATCGGCGAAAAACGTGACCCCTCCCCCTGTAGAAAAGTCCCTAGTTTTATATTAATGTTTTTAGCCAATTTTTCGATATTTGTCGTATGAAAGGTTGAACTTTAAAACGGTACTGATCTTGGTAAAATCCCTCGCCCCTCTTGAAAGTTTAAGGCAGACATGCAAACAGACATACATAGATACATTTATATATTGGTAACTAAAAAAATTCGACCTAACCTGATGAAAAGCTTGCCCAACCTCTGAATACGCTTTATGTAAAATTTCAGATATTTAGACCAGAATTTTCTGAGTAATTTGGAAGAGACCGCAGAGGTTAATGTTTTTTTAAACTTTGACCCCGATTATTACCCCTTAACACTTATTGTTATGGGGTCAAAGTTATTAAGTTAGATCCATGTTCAAGGAACCTATATCTAAAATTTCAATGTGTAGACCAAAAATTGTCGGAGGAGTTTGGCAGAGTTCTCAAAGGTCAAATCGTTGAACTGTGACGACTTAATCGTCGAATTTCTGGCAAAAAAACGATCACATCGATTTTCCCAAATGTCAGTACCCTGTATATCAAATGTCGAGTATGTAGACTAAAAATTGACAGAGTTATTCCGTAGGGAAATGTACACACACACACACACAAACACACTCGTTCACTTGTTTATGTATACTAGCATTTACGCCCTGCGTTGCCCAGGTGGTCGGAAGGGTATGTTGAACAAAAAAAAGAAGAAAAAAGCGGCCAATTCTGTTATATATATATATATATATATATATATATATATATATATATATATATATATATATATATATATATAGATAGATAGATATATATATAGATATATAGATATATAGATAGATCAGCCTGGGTACCTGGCGTTGCCCGGGTATTTGGATGTGTGTGTTGAGCAAAAAAAAAAGTGGTAGTAGGCAGGCAGGCAGGCTATAATCCGTACCGCGAAGGACAAAAAAAATAGAAAAATAAAAAATAACAACAACAACAAAACGTGACGTCTTTGTCATTGCGCCTATCGCCAAACCGGAAGTGACGAATGTTTAAATTACGGCTAGTCAATCGAAAAGAGAGTATGGCTTTCGAAAATATCGGCGAAAAAACACTCAGTTGAGGGCGAAGTGATTAATGCTTTTGGCCAATTTTTTCGTATTTGTCGTCCGAAGGGTCGGCTTCACAACGATACCGATCTCGTTGAAATCCGTCGCCTGTCGAAAGTTTTAGGCAGATAAACATACGTATACATACATACATACATTTAAACAAACAGGTGAGATTGATATTATAGAGTATATTGAACGCAATGTATAGTAATGATTTTAAAAGTTAAAAAAAAATTAATAAAGGCTCGTGCGCCACCACCAAGAATCAAAACCAAAACCTTCAGCTTACGACTTATTTTTGCCTCTACCGCCAATTACTGTGCCATTAAGACATATTTACTGCAAGGCTACAAATTAAAACATGAACCAATAGCTACTACGTTATGCGTCCGTAATGGCTGTGTTCGACCTTCACCTGACAAATTTCATTTCTTTTTAATTTTCACACTTTTGCACCTATTTTCCGGTCTAAAACCCAAATATAATGTTTCGCATGGATGCAAATATCTTATATATGAAGCTTCATGTCTACAGACGAAAAACTCTAGGAGGAGTTTTGTAGGCAAAATTTGTTAAACAAAAATATATACGTATACATAAATATATATGGAAACAATTTTGTGTTTACTATATACTTTTTATACAAATATTATGCAATTATAAATCATGTAGAACATTTGCATTAATATAATTCCACGAAATACTTAACTAAAGATGATCATCCCATAAGAAAACCGAAGAAACTAATACGGAATTAATTAAAATGAATGTTTAAAAGAATATACAAATTAGCTAGATATTCTGCTAGTGAATGCTATTCCACGCCCCATACATAACAAAATTATATTTTATTTTTAAATAAACAGATAAAGGGATTTTAATATGAATATCAATACACACGCTTGATAAACAAATTTATCGGAGTATAGATAGATAGATATTTGTCAGCCATTAAGTTTAATCTATATATCTATCTAGTCTGTATAAATTTATATTTTTATCTGCTTTTATAAAAGTTTTCGATAATTCTGAGAAGATAAAACTTTATTTTATCATGTCTAGTCTGATTCGTGTAGGATTAATAACTTACGTCAGGATTTACTAAATAGGGTGATCTTTGTCTGACCTTAAACAGAATGAGACTAAGTCTGATCCTGAAAACTGAACCACGACTTAAATCCCCAGCTCAACAGAAAGCTAATCTGCACGGACTAAAGTTAAATTTTTCACCTTCTTTAGCATGCGTTTACAATTCAATAATTAAACTAAAATAGACGAGTGCAATAAAGCAGACTTTAATTTTTTGTTTTTCTCTTTTATTTGAAACTGTCTGGCGTAATAGTGAAAGAAAATCAGTCTCTTTAAAAAATATTACCATTTTTCCCCTCGACCATCCCGCCTTTGTTGTGGAGAGTGTTTTCTATCGTTTTTTTTTTATTTTGATCATCAAATTATTTAATCGTGTCTAGAATATTAAGTTAAATCTTCTGTCAACAGTATGCGATAAAATCTGGAAATTAGACACCTCTTTAAATTAATCTGTCACGTAATTCATTAGAAAAGTTATTTAAAACTTCCAATTATTAGAGACGATATGCCATATGGTAACCAGAACTACTGCACAATTATCATTAAAAAAACATTGAGAATAGTTTTTATATTAATACTGATTCACTATCTATGAATAAACTTAGCGATTTTATAAAATATATAATAAAAGTTTTATTTTTAAACTTATTGTTTATACACGCATATGTATATATAAATACATATGAAATAAAATGGAGGTGAAAGGACCTGAATACTCAACGTTTCGCCCGATTTATGCGGGCTTTTTCAAGAGGGATGGTCATTGACGAAAGAGTCGGAAGATTTGGGGCTATATATAATGATGGGGGGGTAGCAGCGTGTTTTCCTTATGTAAATTAGATGTCTATATACATATGTACATTTTATGAGAGAAAATAGATTAGAGTAAACTAGCGTAGTGGATTACGACTAAAAGTTAAAATATCGTAGAGATTTAAAATATTGCGTCTGGAAATATAACCGTGATAGATTAAGTAAATAAAATGAAACGAGATTACGAAGGGAGTTTTTAAAAATTAGAGATAATTGAATTGGGATAAAATGGTGTAGTAACTGTAGATGACGTCTAAAAATAAGAATAGGAGGTGATAAAAATGGGGTCTAATATTAGACAGTGGTAAAATAAAATACAGTAAATAAGCAAAATAAAATAATAAAATGAAGTGAAATTACGAATGGAATTCTTTTTTACTATATATATATATGTATTTCGAATTTAATCTGTGTCGAAATTGTTCGCTTTAATAATTATTTTTGACAGATAGGGAGGAATGTGAAAAAAAAACTTGTCTTTGTTTAATTATATTGCTGGAATGGGAGATTATAGTTTACTCAATTAAACGTCATGTGGATCTGTTATGTATGTGTTTAAGGAAAGTTGTTTTGTTAAAATTAAAATACATGTATAAATATATAAATATAAATATACACCCACATATATATGTATATATATATATATATGTATGTATATATATATATGATGTATAAACGTGACAAAAATATTTTCTGTAATAAGGTAAACCCTATAAGATAGAAATGTGCAGTAATTCATATATCAAATTAAATGAGGAATAATTTTTATATTTTAATAGATTTTATTGTCATCAGATCAATTACGATGGAAAATAATAGAAAATTTATTTAGGCCGTAGCATTTTGAATTTAAATGCTTCTCATCAGAAAATGGTAAACGCCCATCATACGTTTCCGCACCATTGTGTTTCTCCAGGGCCTAACATAAAATCTTACACAGTGTACAAAAGAAACAGAAGTATTATTCGAAATAATAAAGGTCATTGCTAATTGAGTAGCGATAACTCGCAAAGTTATTTCGAACACACCTTGTTGATGAGACAGTTAAGCTCATCTCTTATACTTGAATTAATATAGAAGTGACTTGACGTATATTAAATAAAAATACAAGGTCGACTGAGTTCCACTTAATGTGGCTACAACAACTTAATAAGTGGTGCGTCATTAGTAAATAAAAATATTTTTATTTATATCTATTTAAAGTTTGGCATGTTAATTATGTGTATGTATGCGATTCACAGATAAACTAACTAATCAGCCGCCATGCTGCTCGGCATTAGTTTCTTAAATACAGTTTTTTTTATTGAATATCAAGGGTTTTGGAAACATTAATTTATAAGTACTTTCTAATTTTCAGTTCCTTTAGGCCTCTTTACTGGCTGATCAGACATGATCGTTACAAAATAAAATATTAACAAAATTTTCTATTCACCTATTACCCCATAGGTGTTCCAAGTACATATTCAGCCTCATTTGGTCTCACCAAGTGTTGGGCTCATATAGAGATATTAAATACCAAAAAGGGTAAATCTTAATAGAATAAAAAACATTACCCAAATCGAGAAC
Organism: Euprymna scolopes; assembly: GCF_053919585.1. Lineage (NCBI taxonomy): Eukaryota > Metazoa > Mollusca > Cephalopoda > Sepiida > Sepiolidae > Euprymna > Euprymna scolopes. The sequence goes on along the minus strand of NC_136495.1, from coordinate 26,974,107 downwards.
ATATACTTTTCCTCTTACCCAGAATAGCAAAAATACTATTCTTCATTCGCTGCTGTAATTATATATAACTAGCATGGGTGCCCGGCATTGCCCGGTTGTTTGGAGGTGTATGCTGAGAAAAAAAAAATAAAATAAAATAAAATAAACGGTCAATTTTGTTTTTTAACTTTGAACCCTATTATGACCCCTTAACGTTTATTGTTTTGGGCTCAAATCGAGTTATTAGGTTAGATTCATATCCACGGAACCTATATCTAAAAGTTCATGTGTTTGGACCCCAAATTGTCGGAGGAGTTTGGTAGACTTCTTAAATGTCAAATCGTTGAACTTGGACGGCTTAACAGGAACATTTCTGGCCGAAAACCAATCACATAGATTTTCCAAAATCTCTATACCCTGTATGTCAAATGTTGAGTCTGTAAACTAAAAATTGACAGTACGGAAATGTACACAGACATACAGGCACGTTCACTTTTATAGGTATACTAGCATTTCAGCCCGGCGTTGCCCGTGTGTTTGGATGTGTTTGTTGAACAAAAAAAAAAGCATAAAAAAGCGGTAGTAGGAAGGCAGGGTCGAATCCGTACCGCGAAGGAGGAAAATAACGGGAAACAACCTGACGTCTATGCTGTTACGACCACCGACAACCCGGAACCGACATTTTTTTAAATAAAGACAATCTAAAGGAGAGGGTAACTTTATAAAATATCGGCGAAAAAAGTGACCAACCCCTGTAGAAAAGTTCCCAGTTTTAGGATAAGATGTTAATGTTTTTAGCCAATTTTTCGATATTTATCGTATAAAAGGTCGAAAACGATACTGATCTCGGTAAAATTCGTCGCCTCTGTCAAAAGTTTTAATCATACATGAAAACATACATGCATAAATACATTTATACATTGGTAATTAAACATTTTTGTCCCAGACCAATGAAAAAGCTTCTCTGAATAACCCTTATGCAAAATTTCAAATGTTTAGACCAGAAATTGTCTGATTAATTTGGTAGAGACCGCAGGGGTCAATTCTTTTAACTTTGACCAGTTTTATGACACCTTAACATTTATTGTTTGAGGTTCAAATCAAGTTATTAAGTTAGAGCCATGTCCAAGAAACCTATATCAAAAATTTGAAGTGTTTTGACCCAAATTTTCGCAGGAGTTTGGTAGAGTTCTCAAAGGTCAAATCGTTGAACTTTGACCACTCAACGGCCAATTCGTGGGCGAAAACCGATCACATAGATTTTGCAAAATCTCAGTACGCTGTATATCAAATTTCGAGTTGGTAGACTTAAAATTGACGGACTTATTGCGTAGCGAAAAGTACACACAGACACACAGATAAACAGAGACGTTCACTTTTATAGATATACTAGCATTTTAGCCCAGCGTTGCCCGGGTTTTTGGATTTGTATGTTGAGCAAAAAAATAGAAAAATGTGGTAGTAGGAAGGCAGGTTCGATCCCGTAACGCGAAGGTGAAAAAGAACGGGGAAAAACATAGCGCCTATGCTGTTACGACCATCGCCAAACCGGAAATGACATTATTTTTGATTTAGGCAAGACCATCGAAAAGAAGAGGATGACTTTAAAAAAAAGCGGCAACAAAAGCGACACCTGCCACGGTAGAAAAGGTGAAGTTATTAATGTTTTTAGCCAATTTTTCGATATTTGTCGTCCGAAAAGTCGAACTTCAAAACGATACTGATCTTGAGAAAATTCGCCACCTTTTTCGAAAGTGTTGGGCAGACATGCAAACATACATACATACATACATTTATATATTGGTAACTACAGATTTTCGATCCAAAGCGATGAAAATGCTTGCCCTATCTCTGAATACCCTTTATCTGTTTAAAAAGTGGTAATAGGGAGGCAGGCTCGAATTGGTACAGCGAAGGAGGAAAAGAACAAGGAAAACACCTGACGTCTTTGCAGTTACAACCACCGGCAAACCGGAAGTGACATGTTTAAATTAAGGCTAGACAATCGAAAGGAGAAAATGAGTTTCAAAAATATCGGTGAGAAAAGCGACCTGTAGAAAAGTGCCTTTAACTTTGGACAGAGGCGACGGATTTTCACAAACTCATAACCGTTTTGAAGTTCGACCTTTCGGGCGTCAAATATCAAAGAATTGACTAAAAACATTAATATATCACATACTTACGAAACTATTTAAGCGCTGCCTTAAGGAGAAGTGCTTTCCGACTCCCTGGAAGACCTCATCAGTTTGCCCTGTATTTAAGAATTCAGGTGATAAGTCATCTCCCTCTCAGTACAGACCAATAAGTCTCCTGTGTGTTATGAGTAAGTTGCTGGAATCCATATTAAATAGAGAAAGTGTCAACCACCTCAGCAGGAATAACCTTCTTAGTGACACACAATATGGTTTCCGCTCTGCAAGATCTACCGCAGATGTGCTAACGGTTATATCCCACAGGATTAGTGAATCTCTTGACAAAGGCTTCCTTTCTAGGGCAATTTCTCTTGACATATCAAAGGCCTTCGACAAAGTATGGCATAAGGGTCTACTTCACAAGATTTCCAGCTACGGTATAACTGGAAATATTTTCTAAATCATTAAATCATTTCTCTCCGATAGATACTTTGTCGAAGGCCTTTGATATGTCAAGAGCAATTGCTCTAGAAAGGAAGCCTTTGTCAAGAGATTCACTAACCCGATGAAATATAACCATTAGCACATCTGCGGTAGATCTTGCAGAACAGAAACCATATTGCGTATCACTAAGAAGGTTAATTCTGCTGAGGTGGTTGACTATTTCTCTATTTAATATGGATTCCAGAAACTTACTCGTAATACACATGAGACTTATTGGTCTGTACTGAGAGGGAAGTGACTTATCACCTTAATTCTTAAATACAGGGCATACTGATGAGGTCTTCAAGGGTGTTGGAAAGCACTTCTCCTTACGGCAACGGTTAAACAGTTTCGTAAGTATGGAAGCAAATTCTGGTTGAGGCTTTTTTTAACACTGCAATTGGGATGCCGTCAGGGTCAGTTGCTTTACTGGAATCTAGGTTCTTGATTAGCTTGGCGACCTCATGCATATATATTTGTATGTTACCTTGTATGTACTGTGTTATAGGAGGAAATATGGGGAGTTGATGGCCTTCGTTGCATAAGGTAGAATTAGCTGCAAAATGCATGGCAAATAGTTTGGCCTTTTCTTATGCTGACAAGATGAGCTCTGATCCATTGACAATAGTTGGGATAGAACTCACACTTCTGTTCAGGATCATATCAAATTTCGAGTCTGTAGAATGAAAATTACTAGAGCTATTGCGAAGGAAAATGTACACAGACACACAGACAGACACACAAACACGTTCACTTTTATAGATATATAGATATAGATAGATAGATAGATTTGTTTAACAAAAATATATACGTATACATAAATATATATGGAAACAATTTTGTGTTTACTATAAACTTTTTTCACAAATATTATGCAAGTATATATCATGTAGAATATCTGCATGGATATAATTACAGGTAATACTTTACTAAAGATGATTATCCAATTACAAATCCGAAGCAACTAATGGGGAATTAATTAAAATGAATGTTTAAAAAAATATGAAAATTAGCTAGATCGTTTGCCAGAGAATGCAACTCCACAACCCCGATATTTTAATAAATAGAAAAGAGAGTGTTTAATATGAATATCGATACACACAAAAGAAAACAAAATTCATAGGATAATAGATAGATTTATAGAATATAGATAGATAGATAGATGGATAGATAGACTAATAGATTAAACAAAAATATATGCGTATACATAAATATATATGGAAACAAGTTTTTGTTTACTGTAAAGATTTTACGCAAATATTATGCAAGTATAGATCATGTAGAATATCTGCATGGATATAATTACACGCAATAGTTTACTCTAGATGATCATCCAGTGAGAAAACCGAAAAAATAATAGGAAATTAATTAAAATCAACCTTTAAAAGAATATGCAAATAAGACAGATCTTTTGCTAGTGAATGCATTTCCACAACCCATACATAAGAAAATTGTATTTTCTTTTTAAATAAATAGAAAAGAGGCTTGCCTTTATTCTGTCGTTCTCGGCCTTCGGGCCGGGATCAACGTGTAGTATCTGCACTTAAGGTAACTTGTCCAAGTCAATGGAGGGGAAACCCTCTATACTGGGACGATTATTATTTCTGGTAACCAGAGTGCCCCCTTTTGCCTGCTTTTAGGGGAGCTGGTTTTTACCCCAAATTTAAAACGGCCTTGTGCCTCATTTGATTTGGTTGGGAAGCAAATAAATACAATAAATAAATAGAAAAGAGGGGTTTTAACATGAATATCAATACACACAAAAGAAAAATGAATTCATAGGAGTATAGATAGATAGATAGATAGATAGATAGATAGATTAGAAATGGTGCCTAATAATGGATTTTCTCATCTGAAACTTACATAAACGTTTATTTTTCTCAGGGAAATAAACAGTTATATTGACTTATTAGATATGTGATTTGGTTCTTTTCTAAAACATTCACACCAACAACTTGTCTAACTACAATCACTGTAAATAATTTGCATTTTTTTCCTCGATGTTCCTGGATCTAAATTGAACTTCTATGAGAAAACTTTATTTCCTATAACAACCCGTCTCTGGAACACAATATAAAACACCTTCACTTTCATATGTAATATTTAAATTCCAGTTAAATTGTCCTCTTAATAATTAAATTCATACTACTTCAAACAACGTCTTCAATCGATAAGGCGTTTTAACACCGCCCAAATGATAAACTCATTTAACCTTTTCCTAAACTAGGGTAAGGTTTTGAACCACTATATGATAACACACATTATAGCAGTGTTGCATTTAAGAAAAATGTTGAGTATTGCGTTGATCGAGGCACACCAGAGAAATACGTAGAAGATTAATAAAGGACTGGATATTATAAAAAACAGCGGGATGTAATACCTAGGTTTCTCAAAAGCAGGATATTATTGAAAAATTAGTTTATTTAGAGGAAATATGTAGAAGCAGACACTGAGTAAAACAGAAAACACAATTTGTACACCTGGGTCAGAGAACGTACTATTTGTAACAAGTAACAGTGTTACCAATTTTGCTCGAAGACATGCATAATAAAATAGAATAGTTTAAGAAAGTGGCTGCCATATATATATATATATATATATATATATATATATATATATATATATATATATACTAGCATGAGTTCCTGGCGCTGTCCGGCTGTTTGGAGGAGTGTGTTAAGTAAACAAAAAAAGTGGTAGTAGGAAGGCAGGCTCGAACCCGTACCGCGAAGGAGGAAAAGAACTTGAAAAAAACGTGACGTCTTTGCTGTTACAGCCACCGCCAAACGGGAAGTGATGTAGATTTAAATTAAGGCTAGACAATCGAAAGGAGGGGAGATATCGGCGGAAAAAAGCAACCCCTTCCCTGTAGAAAAGTGTCGATTTGAGGATGAAGAAATTAATGTTTTAGCAAATTTGTCAGTGTTTGTCATCTGAAGGGTCGAGCTTCAAAACGATACTGATCTTGTGAAAATCCGTCACCTCTGTCGAAAGTTTTAGGCACACATGCAAACATACGTACATACATTTATATATTGGTAGCTCAAATTTCCGCCTCAAACCGATTAAAAAGCTTGCCCTATCTCTGAATACCCTTTATGTCAAATTTCAAATGCTTAGATCAGAAATTGTCTGAGAGAGAGAGAGAGAGAGAGAGAGAGAGAGAGAGAACAAAGACAAGTACTTAATAAAACATGTTAAAAACGCTTCGCAAAAGAGTTTCCAACATATTTAATGTTAAAAATGGAAGCACACAATAATTGGATAGTCTTAATCCGCAGAGTTTCAAAGAAATACTTGCCTTCTCATCAGAGGGAAGGGATTAGCAAAACACGAGATCGAATTTTGCTTGCAAATGTATTTAATGAAACTACAAGTAAGTCATGGATCTTACTTGGTAACAAATAATTTAGCAGACGGTATAGGGTGAAGAAAGAGGTAAATATCCAATAACGGTAAAATCAAAAATAGTGAATTAAATTTCCATTTCCACAAGTAAAACCCAAGAGAATCGCGTAATTAGAAGATGGTCCAAAGTAATCCAAAAGGCAGATATCCGTGGAATAATTCACAAATTCACAAGGAAAAAGTGAATTTCAAATAATATTATTAAAAGAAAGAAAAGATGTGCGGAGAAAAAAGAAATAGAAGAATTGAATATCTCTCTGTCTCTCTCTCTCATATATATATGTATGTATACATATATATATATATATATATATATATATATATATATATATATATATTGTGATGAAATATTTTTCCAAGTTCTAAACATCAAGTTGGTTATTTATTGTTTTCAAAAGGTAGTTATTACAATATTGTTTCGAATTGCAAGTATACAAAAGTATGCTATTGCTGCATATTAAATCATCACGCTTATCTAAAAAACTTAGAAATAAAAACATTTTGGGCAATTTACATTGTTCATGCAACCGACACATCTTGCCATCCCTCCAAGAAGTTATTGGAGTTATTTCCTTAGCTTTGCCTTGGTCTGCTTTGAAAGTGGAACTGAACACATGTGTTGGTTGCTGGAAAACGGTACATATTTCTTTCTCTATCTTTCACAAGATATATATATATATATATATATATATATATCTTTCACAAGATATATATATGTATATATATATATATATATATTTCACAAGATATATATATGCATATATATATATATATATATATATATATATATATATACTAGCAAAAGTACCCGTCGTAGACTGGGTTCAAATACAGCCTACAGAAAATGGACTCTGATTTATGAAAGTATGATTGGTTATGAAAAGGAAGGGTTGTAAAGAGATAGCTTCGAATTTGGAGGTATCAAAACCAAAACAAAATATGATGAAAGTAAAAATAAAATAGATAAACCCCATAATTTATTATACCATAACTGTTCACACTGGAACACTTATCACAATATTCTGTGGATCTATATTAAAAAAACACCTTGTTAAACTTTGTGACATATTTCCATTCTATGGAGGTCAGGTGCGAACGAACACCCCATAATTTTATTATACCATATTTCTTCAAACTGAAACATAATTATCAAAGTATACTTACGGAGATAGATATGAAAAGTCTTTATTAAAGTTTATGCCTATTCGCATTCTATGGAGGCCAGGCGCAAACGCAGACCCCACAATTTTATTATACCATCTCTATTTAAGTTAAAACATACTTCTCACAGTATTATTATATACATCTATATCAAAAACACTTGTAAACATTTTTTCTTAATTTTTAAATTTTTACTTCCATACGTTGTGGACCATGCGCGAACGCAGACCCCACAATTTTAATGAATCATCATTATGCCAGATCAGACATACCCATTCCTGTGCCTCGATACATCTTCTATCATTATATGTGATCAGTTTTCTATAATAGTCAACCATAGGAGCCTATTCGTGACCAGACACCCACACACACCCACATACACACACATACACACACACACGTTCAGATTTGTATTATATATATATATATATATATATATATATATATACGGCAGTGTGTATGTGAGTGGAAATATGTTCCTTCAAATTATATTGCACCTTTTATTCATACTAATCCTTTCATTTATGAAGCTCGATGTAATTACAGATTAGATAACAAATAAATAACAATAGTCTATATTCTGAATTTCCAAATCTTGACCAACTTACTATTTATTCCTTTAATTATGTTGACATGCACAATTATTGACAGTACCTGTTCTGTAGTGCAATAATATAATAGCGCAGTAATAAAATGAAGAAAAAGTTATTTACAACCTCTTCCTCAAATTTCAAGTTTTTTAATCATGGCAATATGCACTCATTTTCTTTAACATGTTTTCTTTTGATGGGTTTAAGGCGAGATAAATTCGCTGATAAATATAATACTTGAATAAATCATTTACGCTATGCAAGATGTTCTTTCAAGTACTGTGAAGGTCAAAAGGACTTTAAAGAATATATATATATATCTTTTATTTTTTTCTTACCCCGCCATATTCATGAATTTTTTTTTTTTTTAAATCGTATTTTCTTCGATTTAGCTGTGATAAGTGAGGAACAAAACCTGGTTAGCTAACCCTTTATTTTATTTTTTTTATTTTTTAAATTCATTATGCTTTTTGGTCTGTATTTATATATATATATATATATATTCATATATATATATATATATATATATATATATATATATAAATTGGTTAAGAAATTCCAACGAAAGAAAGATGTATATTTAAATAAGGGAGTAGTCACCAACAATGAACATTGTAATAATGTTTTTTAATCATTGAAATCGTTTTTACGCGCGTTTCAGACGTTCTGTGAAGCGTCCTTGTCAGAAATTATTTTAAAATGTGTTGGAGATGTAAAAATCGCAATTTTCGTAGTTCATTTAAAGTGTTTTCAAGGGGTGGAGGCTTGTAAGTGTTTATTATTCATTGGCATGTTCAATTTTTATTACTCTTTTATTGGGCTTGTCGGGGCCCGCTGACTTGGCTGTAGTCACTCTCTCTTTCTGCTAGTGTTTTTTTCTTTTCCTTTAGGGTGAGGTAGGGTGTGTGTGTGTGCGTTTGTGTGTGCGTTTGTGTGTGCGCGTGTGTGTGCGTGTGTGTGCGTGTGTGTGTTTGCTTTTATTGGTTTGAGAATGTGTATACTGTTTTATAGTAATATGAGGTTATTTGCTTCCTAGAAAGGTGACTGTGATCCGAGGTCGTTACTAATGTAACGTAGAGTCTGCGCCATAGTAACAGACAGACACCTCCATTCAACTAGACTGAATGAACTACAAATAACACTGCGGAAAAGAGGATACCCACTACCACTAATACAGAAAGGTATTCAACTGGCTGCAAAAATTCCAATAGACCAACTAAGAATCCCAAAAGAACACAACAAAGAACAAATTCTAGCATACGTCTCTACACACAACACAAACAACCCAGAACTATTCACACAGATAACAAAAAAACCTTATTCTCCTCAATCAGAACGACAAACTAAACAACATACTTAAAACAACAAAAATAATAAAAAGCAAACGCCAATCCAAAAACTTAAAACACATCCTAACTTCCTCAAAACTCGTCCCACATACTACAAAAGAGGTTACAAAATGCAACAAACCGTGATGTGGAGTACGTAACATAATAATAGAACGTAACACATACACATTCAAAAACCCAGCACAAACATTCAAAATAAAAAAATGATCTAAATTGCACCTCCAGAAATGTAGTATATGCACAAAGATGCACAACATGCAACAAATCCTACATAGGCGCCACCAAAAATTTCAGCAATAGAGTGGCCTTACATAAGAGCAACATCAAAATTGCGGATAACAGACACCTCTGTTTCAAAACACATACGCACATGCAGTGGAAACAGCTTCAAAATAATGCCAATCTTCCAAACAGACAATTATTTTTATTTACTTACACAGGAAAAAAAACTTCATCACCAGCTTCACTCCTGAACTCAACAGAGCCTAATATCATCACAGAAAAACATGAAATGCAAGGTACACTCGCATGCACATCCATACACATACACATATACACACGCACACATAAATCAGAACTGACACATTAAAACACACACACGTGCGCGCATACAACCACACACAGACATAAAACCCCTATCTCTAATACAACACACTGAACAATATGAACCCTACTTAACCTCGAAACCAACAACACTAGGAGACACCTAGAACCATAGTATAATATCTGTTCCAACACCTCGCTCCCTTCTCAGTCAGTGGAGGAGAACACCCTCATGACTGAAACAACTATCATCCCTTCTATCATACCCCTCCCATACCTATACCCCCTCCAATTGCACCCCCTCTGGGGAACAAAATCTTCCACACACTAGGAACCTATCCTGGGTCTGGCCATACCCACATGGGGAGACAAATAAATAGAAACATTAAAAAATCCCCTATACATATTTTAAATACACCCCTCTTTCTAAACAAACATAATATAAGGAATACCCGAAAAGACTAAAACGAAAAATCACAATACTAAAATCCAAGAATCCAACTAATAAATATCAAAATAGAATGAAAGCACACCTACCCTTATTTCAGAAGAGCTGGTCCCCCCTCCTCACACATACACATTAGTAACGACCTCGGATCACAGTCACCTTCCTAGGAAGCAAATAACCTCATAATACTATAAAACAGTATACACATTCTCAAACCAATAAAAGCTAACACACACACGAACACACACGCACACACACGCGCACACACACACACACACTCACACCCTACCCTAAAGGAAAAGAAAAAAACATTAGCAGAAGAAAGAGAGAGTGACTACAGCCAAGTCAGCGGCCCCGACAAGCCCAATAAAAGAGTAATAAAAATTGAACATGCCAATGAATAATAAACACTTACAAGCCTCCACCCCTTGGAAACACTTCAAATGAACTACGAAAATTGCCATTTTTACATCTCCAACACATTTGAAAATACTTTCTGACGAGGACTTCACAGAACGTCTGAAACGCGCGTAAAAACGATTTCAATGACTTAAAAACATTATTACAATGATCCAAACATAATTCTCAATGAAAAACCAAGACACGGAATAATAAAATAATGTTAAAAAAATACACATTGGTGGTGACTACTCCCTTAAATATATATATATATATATATATATATATATATATATATATATATATATATATATATATATAACAGCGTTCGAAACTAGGGGACAACATTTTAAAACCTAATATTTGTAAGAAATAACTACTGTGAAAAGTTGAAATTTTTACAACTGGTGGTAACAATAACATACCAAAATTTTAATCATTTTCAAAAGATACAAAAAGAATTATAACAATTATTTATTAATTTTAAAAATAGGAACGTCCAAAGGTAAGGGACAAAATTGAGAAAAACAATCTAAACAGCCAAAATAAAAATTAATATTTAGTAAATGAGCCCTTGCTCTCAATGGCTGCTGAACTACAAGAGCCAATCAGTTCCTGACAATCCCCGATACTAATTTTAGGCTGTTCTTCTTGAAGCTTCACCCTCAAATCCTCTGTGGTACTGGGATTTGTTTCCATAACTTTCTCTCATAAGGTCTACCAAAGATTTTTATTGGATTTACGCCAGGACTTTACAGTGGCCAATCCATAATTTCGAAATTTTGCTCGATAAGGTAATTCATTACCACCTTTGCCTTGTGACATGAAGCATTATCTTGAATAAAGGTAGTCCTATCGAAACCTGAATTCTGTATGATTGCCACAACATGATCTTTAACAATGTTTTTTATAAGATCTGCGCGTTTACACGAGTTTGTAACCGGACAAGAGGCGTTGTACCTTGGCTAGAAACCATTCCATTGTAGGATTTAACAACCCTGCCTAAAACACTCCTGGAACGTTTCACTTTCTCTGAAATCTCTCTAATGGTGTGCTTTTCCTTGTGTAGCTTCACAATAGCTTGTCTCATAGACTACTCATGTTTTCTGCATTTCGCCATCGTGTCGGCTGATGTAAATTATGTGCAAAAGTATAAAATGGTATGGAGATGCACTAAACCAGGTGTTATGCACAAAAATAGACCTAAAAATGAAAGACTTATAGGTTATTTTATATTTGTATCTCCACTTATTTTCCAAATATATTGAGGTACTGTTTTACATAATCGGAATGGTTGACGTATTTAATATTTCGAGCAGATAATCTTTTTTCTCAAAAGAAATAAAGCAAAAGAATTTCGTAAATCGTTGAAAATACCGAAAATACGAACTAAAAGTGTGGCCTTATTTAATAGGTATTCTGATTATTTTCGTAGTATATGCTGCTACATAATGATTTTTTTTTATTTATTATTGTTCTGGATATGACCTTAAACTATATCCAGTCGTGCGGCACCAACTTGTGGGCTTTGGGGAGTGTGGACCCACCCTTTAATTGCTATTGCTCCCAGGCCCACTCTACCCCGGAATGGTAGTACCTGTTAGGGTCCCAACAATGGGTTAAATAGAAACCGACTTGAAAACAACAAATATATTCTGTTAAATTTTTTTCTTTAAAATCTTTGGATTCGGCATTAAATAACCTGAAAAGGGTAGATATGCCGTAAAACAAAAACAACCATTTTATTTATTATAAGAATCATTTTTATCATTATCGTCATTCTTACTCCTATTTTCTTTGTTTATTAATTTCTTGTTTTGCATGATTTCAGCCAACGGGAAAATATGTTAGGATTTAATCAGGGCGGAAATAATAGAAGACAAATGTGTTCGTTAAATTCATTCATGTTATGGAATCGCCATTAAGCGGTATGTATTGTCTTGTTTAGGATTAATATTATATTTTTGTTCGATCTTTCTGTTAAGATTTTGTTTGTTATTAAAGATCGTGATCTTCTACGTTTATATTTTTTAATACATACTGCTGTTTTATTTATCTAATGTTATGTATGCCTACATATTCTTTGCATTTTTATTTCTTTGTGTCAGTAATCTTATTCTAGTGATTTTCCAAAGCAAAGTTTAATCAACAGAGGTGTTGTCATCGAAACGCTTGATACATGTGTATTTTTTGTTTATTTATCTATTGTGTCTTTATATAATTTATCCATATGAAATTGTTTGTTATATTTTGTTTTGTATATTATTTTATATTTTATTTATCTTTGTATTCTCTTTTATTACCCCTGTTTTATTTTCTACTCATATTTAGTTAGTGGTAATTTTTTACATATGTATTTTATATATTACTAAAGCTATATAAATCATCTTAAATATTACTGTACGTAATTATTGGTCTTATTCTACATATTATTGTGTTTAATTTTACTTTTCTTTATTAATTTTTTTTTCATATTTTTGATGATTTTTAGTATATATTATTTATTTGCTTTTATACTTTATTAATATACTTATCTTCCGAATTTTTTTATTTCATATATTTTTATATTAAATTGTCCCTGATATAATCTAATACATATTTTGATTATATACCTATCCGACAGATACTGCTACATGGATATAAAATATATATCTTCTCATATATGTTAATCTAATATTTTAAATTATGTACTTAATTTCAAATTGTAAGAGTTTAGATTTAAAGTACAAAATCTATTTTGATGATTATATAATAATTTTGGAAAAAACGACGAAGGCAGCTATGTTAAAAGGTATGTAGATAGAGCTGTAGTACTAATGTAGGATAAACGAGGGATAGTAACGCATATATACACACACGCACACACACACACATATATAACACAATACTAACAATTTAGGAAGATTACGAAAGAAGTCATTATATAGTAAAGAAGGAGTTAAGTGCAAGTATGTTGTTGATAGGAGGTCTGTGTTTTAAGATGGAAAATGCTTCCTCAATCTTTAGATTACCAATGTTCTTAACTGAAGCAAGTATTCTGACATCGATGTTCAGATGGGTATTATTGCATTATGTGATGTGTTCGTAGAATGAAAATATACATGTGTTCAAATGTTCCTGAGTGCGTGAGTTTATATGTCTAGGGGTCCTACCTATGTAAGAATTTTTACACTTAGCATATTGTAGGTTATACACAACATTCGTGCGAAGATATTACTTCATGTTTAAGATTAGGCAATTGAGTATGGAGCAGGTTCTAGGTGTGTTCACCTTTTATAGAAATGTATTGTCATGAGAAAATTGTAATAGAGATTTTGTTGTTTAAAATATTTTGATTTTTTCACAAAGAAGTCACCAGTTATCAAGATAGAGAATAAGAATGAATGAGTTTTCAGTAGTCGATATCGTAGTAATCGTATGTAGTAAAATTTGGTAAATTTGATTGCTTTATGTAACGACTTATCTGAACTTGTTTACGTTGGACTTGAAGACAATCATACTGTAGTTAGCTGAAAAGCATGGGAAACGAAAGACAGTTCCACATGCGTGCAGTTCTATAAAAAAAAGCATTTTTATAATATCTACGTTTAATTTCGCTACCGAAAATTAGTAGGAAAAATTTTCGATAGTGGTTCCAGCTAGATGATTTGTCATGAAAGTTTGGCGAGGGGAACCATAGATTTGATCTCAGATAGGCACTTTCCATGAATTTAACGATAAAGCAGAGACATGCTCGTAACATCTCTTCTATGGAAAAAGGGTTGAATGGAAGAGAAAAGGTCATCCCCCACTAAGCTACGAAGTCTACTCTGAACTCTGTCAAAGCAGGATAAGCTGCTACTATAACCAACTGCTCAAAGTGGGCAACAGTACTCTATCGCTGGACGTACTTGGCTCTTATACACGTAGATAATTGCATCAGAAGATATTTACGTGTACGGTACAAAGAACCCACTATTTTTCTAGCGAACTAAGCAACGGATTTGATGTAGATATTCCATTTCAGATAAGGAGAAAAGTCAAGCCCAGAAGCTTGTCAAAACATGGGACCACTAAGACGAGAGGCATTAATTTCAATTGACGCCAGACTGGGATCAGAGCAGAAATGATGTAATAATAGAAGTTTGGTTTCAGCTGCATTAAAATAAGCAATCTACCCGTTTCCCATTTGTGCCACATGCTCCAGATAAGTTGAGAGAGAATCAAAGAGAATTTGGTCATTTTCAGACTTTAACGTGATGGTAGTGTTGTCAACATAAATGTCTTCGAATGATCTTAGGCTGTGATTTGGAAGATCTTTTATGTAGATCAGAAGGAGAATTGAGCCCAGGATGGACTCCAACATAAATACTGTGAGGTTCTGATTTCTGCCCATAAACAACTACTCTTATGAATTTATCAAAAAGAAACTTTTTAATAAGGCATTTCCAACTATAACGGCACTGGAATTCTTGTAGAGTAGATATTTATGGCATACCTTATCAAAGGCTTTTGATATGTAAAGAGCAATAGCCATAGAAAGGAAGCTTCTTTCGAGAGATTCGCTAATCGTATAACTGTTAGCAAATATACTATAGATCTAGCAGAACAGAAACCATATTGCATGGCCTTAAGGAGGTCTTTTTTGCTTGTTTTTTAATACAGATGCCAGCAACTTACTCATGACACACAGGAGGCGTATAGGTCTGTAATGTGAGGGAGATAGCTGATCACCTGAATTCTACAATATAAGGAATACTGATGAGGTTTTCCAAGGTGTTAGGAAGTAATTCTCTTAAAACAATGCTAAAACATTTTTTGTAAGTATGGGAGCTAGTTCTGGTTAAAGCTTTTTCAGCATTATAATTGTAATGCCGCCAGAGCAAGTTGTCTTATTGTAATCAAAGTTTTTGATAAGCTTGGCTACATCATGCAGAGATATTTCTATGTCGCATAGCGTGTTTTCAGATACAAGAGGAAATGCGGGAGTTGACTGCCCTAATCACATAGGGTAGAATTAGCTGCAAAAGTCCTAGCAAAGAGTTTGGCTTTGTCTCATGCTGACGAGATTATTTCAGGTCGAGTGATGATTGTTGTGATAGAGTACACGCTTCTGTTCCGAACTCTGTTTGTTATTTATCAAAACTGGTGGGAACCAAGCCGCTGTTCAGCTACTTGAACTTAAGGGACTGAGCATACAACTCTCTACCGTTCTTTCTTTTACACTAGTTGCTAGCAGCCCTGAAAGCGACTTTAGTCAAAATGCATATATTACGTTGCAGCAATGGAAAAAGTGATTTCTGTGGGCACTTGCAGCAATAAATTCTGGCTATTAGATTGTTGCTTGAATTTTTTTAAAGGAATGAATAATATTAAGCATCCTCTCAGGTCTGATAATATAGAGGACACGTTTTTTTTCTAAACATGAACGCAGAGGTTGGTCTAATATAAATGTAAGGAAGCTATCCCAATAAACCATGGAGACGTATGCCCGAGGATTTATTATATTTTGTTTTTATCTTAACTCATTCAACCGACCCAGTGGAGAGAGAAAGAAAGTTGAACATTGCTCAGGGCAAGTTGTGGGAAAACGGTCTAGGAGACTTTCATACTGACCCTCAATATCGGGCACACAGGTTGATTCATAAATAATACAAGTTAGATTATGAGAAATGAAGAAATTGTAACAGAATCACCCCTCATTGTCTATCTTGTATGAGTGGGCTAACCATTCTTTTGTCAATCTTAGCAGATATGCTCTTAAAGATAATAAATCCGTTATTGTAGTGGCGACAGAGGGCAAATATAAACGAAACGGTGTGATCAAGTGCAAACCGAAAGCGCATATGGGGTAATTTAGTTTTTTTTTTTTTTCTGGAGATGTTCTTACCACATGGAAGGCCGTCTCGAATGTAGGCATATATTCCATGCCCTTGGCGAGCTTGAGGGTTAGATTTTGATAAGTTAGAGTATGCTTAATTACGAACTCATCTATGGAAATAGTCGGTCCTATGCCAGTTTCAATTAGGAATAATAGGTGTGGGTTGAGTTGGATCCCTGACTATTAGGCGGATAACATCAGTCCAGTTAAAACGTTTACCTCCAGTATTTTCATTAGTGACATGCCTACAAGGATACACATCCATATTAGTCAATTGGCTATAAGGATAGACATAGAAACAGAGAGTTTCCGAAATTTTAGGCGAATGCTCATGTAAAATTACTGCCGACCTAGAATACAGCTTTTCTTCTCCCTTTGTCAGAAAAATCACTCAATATAAATGACGATTAGCGGACGAATTAAGAGAAGCGAGGGTTACGGGAGCTGTTGATAACCCATCAACAATGCATTGTCTACTTTCTATTAAAAATAATATTCTACTTAATATAAGATTAATTAACATGTTTAAGGGTAATTATAGTAATAGGTTCCTCTCTTACTAACTGAAATAAAGAAAGAACTTATTTGACAAAATTTACGTATGTAATTCTTGCGGTAACTCGTTCCCGACTTGCTGTGAATAGAAATTATCTGCCGGTTTAGGTAACATATTCGAAACTAGACTGTGCTTTATTAGTATAACTATTTGAAAAGTCTACTAAAGAAAATTTAGAAATGGCAGGTGTTAGCGTCTTTTTAAAATAGCGTGAGTTCATATGATAGAAGTACGGTAAGTATTGACAGAGAAGATATGATGGAAGTCGGTGGTGTGCTTGATGTTCTCAACGGTGGTGGAGCATTCGGTTGTGTATGCGAGTAATTTCCGCATGGGCTTGATTTCATCAGCTGGCCGGACCTGGGGTTTATAAAAAGGTTAATTCAGGCATTTTTAAAAAAATAAAATTTAGTGTGTATGGAACCATTTACGCTGATGCTGAAGTTAAAATTTAGTAGTGAAGCGTCATGGATTTCTATGATTATCTTTGGATGGAAGTATTGACTGTACAAAATGTTGAAAATATTGACGGCCTCTTCGCTAGATGGGGTCATAATAAGTCTAATTAAAAAAAAAACACCTTGACTCGATTCTCAGCGTCACTCTCCGCCCTAACCAGGTTCCATCCGGTTCTCGAGAACTCAACGGTTCGACTCTCCCAAACATCTTAACTCCCTGCCTTATATTATCTCGTTTATGAAAATTAATGCGCATTCGAACCTGATTATTCGTCACCTTCTCGTCTCCCATCACTCGGGTTTCGAGTTCGTACATGCATCCCACCCTCGTGACTGCAGTCACACTCAATTTTCACTACAATAAGGATACCTTTGATATAGCTAGTGAAGAGAGAGTGTCATTTGCACGTCTTAAGAACTTACCTTTCACTGTAAGAGAATGCGATGAGACTAGAAACATTACACACCATAGGCAAAAAAAGATTCCCTTGTAAGTGCGCTGTAAGATATAAAAATAAATGTTGTCGACGATGATGCGGGTGGAGTTTATATAAGTATGTACCTGTAATCCCCAAAGAGATTATACGATAAAGGAGATAAGGTCGACCTCAGAGGGTACAGGTA
The DNA here is from genome assembly GCF_053919585.1 of Euprymna scolopes. Lineage (NCBI taxonomy): Eukaryota > Metazoa > Mollusca > Cephalopoda > Sepiida > Sepiolidae > Euprymna > Euprymna scolopes. Next base: position 26,956,117 of record NC_136495.1, on the reverse strand, counting down.
TGAAAGTGTAGAAGACAACGTCGGGGCTGGAGATATAATAGTTTAGGTGTAGTTGTTGGGGTTGCAATCTTCATAATCTATCAAGGATGTAGTCGGTGCTGCGAAGATGTACAGGGAATGTAGATAGTGGAGGTTTAATTAAGTGTGTGAGGGTTCAGAAGATTTAATATAGAAGTCTCCATATTGAAATCATTCGGTCTGATTTGTGTATGGATGACCGTTTTTGTGTTTTAATGAGATGGTAAAATGTTGGTAATCTATTGTTTTTGGCGAAGATATACTGTGCTGTTTGGCAAGGTATTTTTCTAACATAAATTTTTTAGACCATCAACTGTTTATGGTATCATGCATATATATATATATATATATATATATATATATATATATATATATATATATATATATATATATATATATACGGGAGAGATGCTAGTCTAGCGGCACTGATGAGTTGTGATACAAAGAAACAGGACTGTATGTCGATGACTACAAATATATATATATATATATATATATATATATATATATATATATATATATATATACTAGCATTTCAGCCCGGCGTTGCCCGGGTGTTTGGATGTGTATGTTGAGCAAAAAAAAAGTGGTAGTAGGAAGGCAGGCTCGAACCCGTACCGCAAAGGAGGAAAAGTACGGGGTAAAACTTAACGTGTATGCTGTTGTGACCACCGCCAAACCGGAAGCGACATTTTTTTAATTAAGGCTAGACAATCTAAAGGAGAGGATAACTTTCAAAAATATCGGCGAAAAAATTTACCCCCTCCCTGTAGAAAAGTGCCTAGTTGAAGGGGAAGATATTAATGTTTTTAGCCAATTTTTCGATATTTGTCGTATGAAAGGTCAAACTTTAAAGCGATACTGATCATGGTAAAATCCGTCGCCTCTATTGAAAGTTTAAGGCGGACATGCAAACACACATACATACATAATTTATATATTGATAACTAAAAATTTTCGACCCAAACTGATGAAAAAGCTGGCCCTATCTCTGAATATCCTTTATGTAAAATTTCAAATATTTAGACCAGAAATTGTCTGAGTAATTTGGAAGAGGCCGCAGAGGTTATTTTTTTTAATTTGACCCTTATTATGACCCCTTAAAATTTATTGTTTTGGGCTCAAATCAAGTTATCAACTCAGATCCGTGTCCAAGGACCTATATCTAAAATTTCAATCGCGTAGCCCCAAAATTGTCGGAGGAGTTTGTTAGCATTCTTAAAGGTCAAATCGTTGAACTTTGACCCCTTAATCACCAAATTTCTGTCGGAAAATGGATCACATCGATTTTCCCAAACCTCAGTACCCTGTATATCATATTTCGAGTCTGTAGAGTAAAAATTGACAGAGTTATTGCGTAGTGAAATGTACACAGACGGGGACACACACACACACACAGACACGTTCACTTTTATAGATATATAGATAGATAGAAAAACAAAAATATATACTTATAGATAAATGTATATGGAAACAATTTTGTGTTTACTACACACTTTTTACGCAAATAATATGCAAGTATAAATCATGTAGAATATCTGCATGAATATAATTACACGTAATAGTTGACTAAATATGATCCTTCCATAAGAAAACCAAAAAAAAAAAAAACTAATAGGGAATTAATTAAAATGAATGTTTAAAAGAATATGCAAATTAGCTAGATCTTTTGCTAGTGAATGAAATTCTACGACCCATATATAAGAACATTGTATTTTCTTTTTTAAATAAATAGAAAAGAGAGTGTTAATATGAATATCAATACACAAAAAAGAGAAACAAATTGGTAGGAGTGTATATATATATATATATATATATATATATATATATATATATATACACTAACAAGATCTTATGGACGTTGTTCAGTGGAGGTATGGCAAAAAGTAGAAGAGATTCCGTAAATCGCACTTGAAAAAGAATTAAACGAGATTCGTTACATAGCGGAGTCTGTGCTTAAATGAAATTATCTGTCTTTTACTGACTGGCAGTAGCAGCTAACAGAATTCACTAGTTGCATCTATTATCACTAGGGGTTGATTTGGAGCGATTACTTGCGGGTCCTTGCGGATACTGGTAGTCACTAGCTGCCTTAGCAACTAGCAGTGAGTAGTCTGCACGGTTTGACTGCTCCGAATTGAAATTCTCTTTCTTAGCATTCGGACATTGTCGGGCACTCATATCCACTAGATGCTTGTGGTAGGCACTCATGGTTACTGGCAGGCCGTGCTCTTTTGAGGTTGTTTTTTTAATATTTTACTTCACTTGCCTTCACTGGTGGACACTTTCAACTCTCATGGTTGGTCCTCGGCGTTAACTGTACGTAAATATCGTTACTATGTGGTCGTTAGGGAAAATACAATAAATGAGGCACACACATCACACATACACACACGCACAACGTTCGTGTTTTTCTTGCACTCTCTTTCTCTTTCTGTCTTTCTATTCAAAACGCAAAACTACAGTAGCAATGCCTAAATAAGACGGCGGATATAAAGAAATACGCGCGCACACACACACACGCATACACACATGAAACACGTAAACACACAATCAGCCTTGATCTCTTTCTTTTCCTCAGTGTCTGCATCTGCCTCTTTGCGGCAAGGTGGAAAATTAATTATTAATAGAAAACAATTTTCGAAACCAATTACCAAAATTCGAATTTTTCTAAGTTTCAATATTAGGTTTATTGTGTAAAATGTCGATCCGAAAACAAAAATTTATAAACTGAGATAAATCTCGGTACGATGTACTCGATACAAAAAAAAAGAAACACAATGAATGAAAACCGCGTTGTGATACGAGAATAAGTTTTCAAGTTGTCAGCGAAAAGTTACTTCCTGTGTTACGATGCGACATCTGTGATTTGTGTTTTTAGCAAAACACACACAATCTATCTCACTCTCTCTCTCGCTCTCTCTCGCTCCCTCTCTCTCTCTCTTTCTTGCTATTCAAAACGCATATTAGTAGTAGCAATGGCGAGATAAGAAGACGGCAGATAAACAGAATGACACAACACACAAAACCTCTCTCTTTCTCTTTGTCTTTCTCTGTCTCTCTCTATCTGGCTCTCTCCCTGCTTCTCTCTCCATCTGATGAAAGCGTTTGAGGGAATGCTAATATGACAATTATCTAGTTAAGTTGCGAATTGATTAAAATGCAATTTAGTCCTTTCTTAAACGGTCTTCGTAATAGAATAAAACGGTTACATAATGGCAAGGAATATAATGCGGCAGCCATATTGAATGTAATAAAGAATCATTCCGTAGTGTCTGGTAAATGCGAAACGTGGAATGACAAATTACGTCTGTTGACCAGTGAACGTATTTTTATGAATAGAAGTGAAAGTAAAATGGAGCTTTCATTAGTTTCCGAGGTAATGGACGATGCATGGTAGAAGAAGGTAATTGACAAACGAAATAAGTACAGTGAATTACGATAAGCATATAGTATGAAACACTTCGTCCGCTGATACCTGGAGTATTTGAATGAAAATTATTGGTCGATAATTTGCCCTGCTACGACATCAAATCATATCTGATTATTTAAAACAATTGCCAGTCTTCCTGCCCGTATCTCATGCATGGTTTCCGCTAGGAATCAAACGGTTTACTAACGATTCGTAAATTACTATAATTTCTACTCTCACGTTCAGAGTAGAAATTGTAGTAATTTACGAATCGTAAGTAAACCGTTTGATTCTTAGCGGAAACCATGCAGGAAATATGGGCAGAAAGACTGGCAATTTTTAATAATTGTTTGGCCCCAGTGTTTCCTTTGCTATAGTGTCATTTTTAGGCGTGAATAATTGTCCCTATTTTATTATATAGGAGAGAGTCCCAAAGTTTCTCGCATTTTAGTAATTATCAGGCTCAACTTTGCTTTACTTAGATGGTCTAACGTTCCTTAACTTCAGCGATCACTCTATATATTTCAATTCTAATTATAAATATAATAATCTATATTTACCCCGATCCCTTTTCTTTTTTCTCTCGCTCCTCCCTCCCCCTTCTCTATCCAGCATTTCAGCTCTTGGTTTCTTTAAAAGAATCTTTTCCTTTGATTTTTTTGTTCTAGATCACCTGACAAGAAAGGCAGGATAATTTTTTTGTAATGTCTATTGAAACAACTTGTAAAGATTCAAGTAAGAATCTACAAGTTGAAATAATAAAAACATATTTAGCTCTACTAACGTATTGAGCAGTTTTCCCCTGTTTTTTTTTCAAATACACCTCCTTTATATATAAACGAGAATGGTTTCGAATGTAAAAAATTTTGTTTCAAACACGAAATCGTTAAAGAATTTCCAATACAAGGTAGTACCATTAAAAGACTTTGTGCTCCTAAATGTATTTTTCTGCATAATCATGACCATTATCATGACTTTCGCTTTAATAGCAGTTGCTTTAATGCCTATGTCGTCGAAGTCCAAACCCCACTTAGTTACTCACATCTCAACTGCTACTCTTAAAATCAACGAACCTATCTTCTAATTGCACTGACATCAACTGCGTCGCTTAACGTTCAACGTATTCCTGTGAATGTTGATAAATTCTGTTTTTTTTTTCCGCGTGGACGAATTCTGAGACACATCTCTACTTTTGACGCACTCCCACGTTAGTGGTTTCTCAGACTGCCAGTGTCTGTGAATACACATATTTGCAGAAAAAAATAAAAGGTATCATTTTTGGAATGTACTTGGAATATATATATATATATATATATGGGTGGGTGTGTATTTATATGTAGATGTATGTATATATATATATATATATATATATATATATATATATATGTATGTATATATATATATATATATATATATATATGTATGTATATATATATATGTATGTATGTATATATATATATATGTATGTATATATATATATGTATGTATATATATATATATATATATATATATATATATATATATATATACTGTCGTAAATAATCTCACCCGCTACTTAATTGGCTGAAAATGCGAAGCTCGTTGTTTGTTACGAACAGGGAACTTGAGCACTATAAAAGTGATGGCGGATGTCTATTTAAATAGACATTCCGACGAGTTATTTACGGGCGTCGATTCCATGGTCGAGTGGAAGAACTGCCGACTGTCAACACGACGGTTCTAGGTTCAATGCTTGGCTTGGGAGAGATGCTAGTCTAACGGCACTGATGAGTTGTGATACAACGAAACAGGACTGCATGTCGATACTACAAATATATATATATATATATATATATATATATATATATATATATATATATATATGTGTGTATATATTCCGTAATCTATTAACTAACACAGATCAAGCAAACCGCGGCGAAAACCCAACTATGGGATGTATCTACTTCATCAAATAAGGTACGTGGTCATCTAATCAACGAGAACTCAAGCCAATGTCTCACAAATAGTAATTGTACACAAGCCAGGAAGATGTCATCCAACATGTGAGGCATCGGGTTTGGTTTTCGTTGGTTAAATGATCACACCCCTTTTTTAGACGGAGTAGGAATATTCCATTATCGGGTTTTCGCCGTGGTTTGCTTGATCTGTGTTAGTGAATAAATTATCATCTGCATGGCGCGTTTGCTCAAGTTGCAGAGTACTCGTGTCGCATGAAAGAAATTTGGGTATAGAATCCCGAGTTCTGATGTGTCTAAATGAATCTTGGACTTCCAGTTTGTTTGCTCTTATGACCCTGGTGAGCTACAACGTTTCCCGACTGTGGAATACACACACACACACACACACACACACACACACATATATATATATATATATATATATATATATATCGTTCACTGGGTTCTGATTTATGAAGCATTATGAAAAGAGAGTGTGGTTGTAAAGAGATAGCTTCAGATTTTTGTGCTATCAAAACTAAAATAAAATATGATAAAAGTAAAATTTCGTGAAACTAACGTCTGAGCTCCAATCCATGGTCATCCGTCGCCAAACTTTAACAAAAAACACTCGTCTAGTAAAAACCACTATCAATAATTTCCCCCACTCTTTATCTATGCCGAAACCTACACGTAGATTCCATGAACAACGCTTCTTTCTCCGAACTGCATGCATGTGGACTTTTTTTTCTATTTGCCCACTTTTCAACTGACTACAATTTAGTAGTCTTCAAGTCCAACATAAACAAATTCTTGATGAACCGTCCCCTTAAGTAATTCAATTTACCAAATTTCCATTACTGACGATTATTACGATATTATCCCATTAATGACTGTATACTCATTAACCCTTATCCTCGAGTGGCCCCGAGACTTGATAACTCTTATGTAAAAAAAAGCAAATATTTTTACATCAACTACGTAGCTAAGAATAACCAGCAAAAATATGTTTTTAGAAAAGCAGAATACCCGGAGATTCTATTATCCACACACATTGACTCGTTTCAATAACTGAATTTCGACTAGAACGTAAAACTATGTAAAATAATGTAAGAATAAAGAAGTACATTGTAACTATTGAACTCATGTGAAGCGATAGTCATTTTCACTGCGAGGAATTAATGTTACTTGTTTGACATTCATAGCACAATTTCAATTTTAGCGATATAACCAAAATTAAGAATTCAAAGCTAAAAAATTTACATACATTAAATTAGAAATTATCAAGCTTGTCATGAGCAAGTTGTTGGAATTCATATTAAATAAAGAAGTAGTCAACCACCTCAACAGAAACAACCTTCTTAGTGATATGCAATATGGTTTCCACTCTGCAAGATCTACAGCAGATGTGCTAACGGTTATATCACATAGGATTAATGAATCTCTTGACACAAGTTTCCTTTCCAGGACAATTGCTCTTGACATATCGAAGGCCTTCGATAAGGTATGGCATAAGGGCCTACTTCACAAGATTTCCAGCTACGGTATTACTGGAAATATTTTCTCAATCATTAAATAATTTCTCTCTGATAGGTTCATAAGAGTAGTGGTTGATGGGCAGAAATCAGAGGCCCACAGTATTAATGCTGGAGTCCCCCAGGGGTCCATACTGGGTCCAACTCCCTTCCTGATCTACATCAATGATCTCCCACAACACATACTTAAATCATTCGTTGACATCTATGCTGATGACACGACCATCTATGGCAACACATCAAAGGCCGTAAATGACAAAGTTCTCTCTAATTCTCTCTCCTCTGATATCGCGCACGCGATACAATGGGGGGAAGAGGTGGTAGGTCAATTTTAATGCATTCAAAACCAAGCTTCTATCTTTACATCATCAACGCTCTGATCCCCATCTGCCATCAATTGAAATGGATGGCTCTCGTCTTGGAGAGGCTCTATGTGTTTACAAGCTTCTGGGTTTCACCTTTACTCCTGATCTGAAATGAAACACGTACATAAAATCTTTTGCCAGGGACGCTGGGAAAATGGTGGGATCCTTCTACCGCTCCAGAAGATATCTCACTACTGATGCAATTCTCTATCTGAATAAAAGCCAAGTACGTTCAAGGATTGAATACTGCTGACACATCTGGGCTGAAGCTGCTTAAATAGCCTATCCTGCCTTGACAGAGTACAAAATAGACTTCGTGGTTTTGTGGAGGATGCCCTTTTCTCTTCACTGCAACCTCTCTCCCACAGAAGAAACGTTGCGAGCCTATCTTTATTTTATCGCTATTTCCATGGCAGGTGCTCATCTGAGCTCCAATCCCTCGTCCCCTCTCGCCAATCTTTCACGAGAAACACCCGTCTGGCTGAAACTACTGTCAATAATTTTCCCCACTCTTTATCTGTGCCAACATCCAAACGTAGATTCCATGAGCAAAGCTTCTTTCTTAGAACTGCACGCCAGTGGAACTCTCTGTTGCTTGCCTGTTTCCCACCTGACTACGACTTGGACGTCTTCAAGTCCAACATAAACAAACTCCTGACAAACCGCCCCCTTAAATAAGACACTCTATCAAAACCCCCAATACTAATGATTACTAAAATACTTTCTCATTGATTACTGTACACGCAATAACCCTTATCCCTGAGTGACCTTCGGGCCTTGATAAGTGGTGACCCCTATGTAAATATATATATATATATATATAGAGAGAGAGAGAGAGAGAGAACTGTAGAAATACATATAGCCTTGTCACGCAACCCCCCCCAAAAAAAGTGTTGTATAAGATACGCCAGAACTATAAACAAGAATTTATATATATAGGAGTCACATGTTAGTTAGTTACGACGAGAAGAAATATAAGCAGTTTTTGTATTATTCAAAAAATTAGGGTGATCCTTACTAAAAAATCATTTGCCTCAGCTCATTAAATACAGAAGATAATCTCGAAATTCTGTTACATTTTCGAGAATTACATTTATAAAACTGTCTTTCCTTGATTCGAAGGCTGATTCATAAATGACTTGCGAAGAATATAACATTATTATATTATAAACACAACCTTTTTACAGACAAAATTTCTAATTTGACCATTATTAACGAATTTTAAAATAAAAGTATTTTGAAATTATTTTTACACTAGAAGCATCAAAATATAACTTCCTGTGTGAAAAGCAATTCTCTTCTAAATGCAAAATAACTACTTGTAGTGTCTCACCTTGTGACTTATTGATAGATATTGTAAAATACAAACGTATGTGAAACCGAAGGCGTTTAACGCAAAGAGAATATTGAAAAGCATTAAATGAATTCGAGGGATGAAAACATTTTCACCTTTACCACTGCCAGAAATACTTGTGGCCTCTAAAACATTTCTCTTACATTTCTTGACAACGCATCAAGACATAACTTGGCATAGGTTACGCAGATGCATGACTGAGGCACCTATTTCAGTCGAGCACAATGAGAAGGAACACTTGTAGGCTCGATGGAATCCAAAAATTCGTCTGGATAATTTACTATTTCAGAATCTTCTACGAGGGAGTCTATAGATTTATAATTATGCTGAGTTCCTGGAAACATTTTTACAGATTTATTATTTAAACTATTCACTGCAATTCTTTTGGTGCCTTGATCATTATTTGTAAAATTTGAAATTAATGATAGAAAAACGTGTTTCATTATTTTATCAACAAAATTAACCAATATGGATATTTCTGCTTTCTTTCACCTTTCTTCTGATTCATATTTAGTTTTTCAAAACGGTATTAGCAATTTATTCGGACAGAAAATCTCTCAATGTAAATGTACCCTCATATTTGTAGAAAGATTTTAACGTTTGGCATGTTCCCGTAGTATAGAGGATTTCAAACATGGTTTTAATTCAACTACATTAAAATTCTCCAAAATTCAGGAGATTACCTAATTTTTTTGATTTTTTTAATATTTATTTAGACTTTATTAACCATGACAGAATATATGTAATTCGTTATTTTTTTTTAATTTTTAGTGAATTAAAAGACTTTTGCTTAATTTAACATTGTAACAGCTAAACAAAAAAAATAACGCATGAATTTCTGTTTGCTTTTTTATCTTCTCATCATCATCATCATCATCATCATCATTATCATCTATTGAAAATGACTGTTATTTACCTTTGTTCCCCTGGAAAATATTGCCTAGAATCACCCTTAAGAACTACAGTGGCAACTTCCCATTAAACATTTAGAATTACGAAAATCCTGCAGTGTTTTGCAACTAACTTCTTGAGCTTTTCTTATTACAAATTGTAACGTCAACCCACCCAAAGAACATCTCATGAGAACTTCAGCCACACTAACATTTTTACTTATATTACAAACATTTGCTGTACTCAGATCCAAGGAAAGCTTGAATGCAGTCTATTTCGTTTTTCTGCCTAACTTAGGCCAGCAATTAAATTGATAAAAGTCTTTCCAGTTGCTCCTTGTGCATCTTAAAAATATAAACTTCTTTACTTATCGATCCCTGTATAGATGCTTATTCTATATGAAAATTTTGTTCTGATAAAATTTCCACCACATTTTCAACAATTAATCTGGTCAGCAAATCAATACCATATGAAAGTTTTTGTAAAACACTTGTAATTTATATAAACAATTGGAATTCATTATTAAGACGAGTATTATTTATTAATTTTTATTTATTACAAACCATTATCCCCATCTTTTTCTTAGTAGTTTTACGACGTTTCGGCCAACTATTTCTCTGTACAGACCCGACCATGGAAGATCAGATAGTAAACATGAATTTATAAGACCAAAAAATTCAACCTTGATCGCCCTTCGGGATCCGTGGCACAGTTCATAGAGACGTTGAATCTCTACGGTCCCAGGTGTGAATTGTTTGAAGTAAGCGGTTTCAATTCTACCCAAAGCCGGACAGAGGTTTACTTGGCCAAAACGTGGCGAGACGACAACAATTACGGAAGGCCGTAATTGCAGGGAATGCAGTCAGGGCATTAAGAGTTCCTATCTCGTCACAGTTACCACATAACGAAGACCAGAGGACTAGTTGGCCGAAATATCGTGAAACAACTAAAGAAAAGATTAAGAAAATGGTCCATCTGTAATTTATTCACTTCACTTCGATGAGTTTTAGGTAGCACATTTCTTGACAACGAGTTTTGAGCCATTTCATAACTTTGCAGAGCTGCTCCCCTCCCATAGCAATCAGCTCAGAATTATACATAACTTCACGAAGTCCAACTTCTCTCTAAGGGGATCTTTGTTGCTGCTGATATTTATTATCCTCAGATAAACCATCCGTATATTTCTGCCACACTGCTTACGGATTACTTATTTCACATGTTTTTGACAATTATTGCAAAAACGTCTCTTAGAAGAACAGATGTGTGTGACACTGAAACCTGCTTCATTGATTGTCATCTTCTACCAAATTTAAAACCAAATCGCTTCCCTGTAAATGTCAACAGTTTGTTCATCAATAGTTCTTAGAAGGGAAAATAAAGTCGGCCCTCTTATTTCATAAATGAGAAGTCTCAAAAAAGAACGTACAGCCAAACCAGACTTTTGTGGCGGTGGGCGTTCATAATTCAATATGCACCTCCTCAAATACGCATGATTGAGCAGTAGTGGGAATCTTTATTAACACAAACCTATGAACACTAATTAGGTTTCCCCATTATAAGTGAACTCCGTGGATCTCCAGTAGCATAGTGTGAGTGAGGGACGTTACCCGTATAAACCTCTTTATTGTAATGATGAGGTTATGGCAATAAAGAGTTTTTACGGGTACATCAAATGGTGTGAGCATGCATGAGGTTCCCATATATATGTGATACCCCTGGGGTCTCAATCCCATTGAGGGGGTGAGCGGTGTAACCAGTCAAAAGTCCCTCACCCATAGTGGGTTACTCTGCCATATTTGGTAGCTCCACGTGAAACGGTGTGAGCGTGCATACGTGTATGTGTGGGGGGGGGGGTAAACATTATCATACCCATTGTTGCTTTTTGATAGCACTTGTATAAGATCAGTTTAGTGTAATAGTAAACCGTGTAGGAGCCTATTCGTGTACAAACAAACAGACAGACACATACAGACGTTTAGCTTTATCTATAATCCTATTATTTAGGGTTTTGTTTTTGTGTATTGACATTCATATTAAAAACCTTTTTTTTTCTATTTCTATAAAACAAAAATAGAACTTTGTTTTATATATATAGATTGTGGAATCGCATTAGTTTTTTAGACTGACAGATTATATTTACAAAGGAATCACCGCTTATATATAATTAGATAATTATATATATATATATATATATATATATATATATATATATATATATAATTAGATAATTATATATATAATTAGATAAGTATATATATATAATTAGATAATTATATATAATGAGATAAATATATATATATATATAATTAGATAATTATATATACAATTAGATAATTATATATATATAATTAGATAATTATATATATACATATATATATATATGTAATTAGATAATTATATATATATAATATAAATAAATAAAATTTGTTTTCGTCATTCTATTTCTAATCAAATAAATAAAAGTTTGTTGTTTTTTAATTTTTGATAATTTATTTATTTTTTTTTTGGTAAAATCGATTGTCTGGGCTGCCCCATCCCGCAAATGTAAACATCTAATTTTTTTTTTTTTTTTGGGGGGGGGGGAGGGGTCAATGTGTGAGTTCTCAGTTTACGAAAAATTTAGTTCCTTGTATGTGCTTCCCCAACAAAAAACAGGTGGCCATTTTACATCTCCTCAAAAAGCGCCCTGATAAAAAATACCGATTAAATAAGCTTCCATTTGAACATAAATTACGGGCCCCACTGTTCGCAATTGACCCGGAACGGCAGCGACCACCAGCAACAACCGTACTTTAATATTTTTTTACGAGGGGGAATCATGCTTCAATTGGGCAATTAGGCAGCGCCGGTTAACAGGTCCTGCTAGTATATATATATATATATATATATATATATATATATATATATATATATATATATATATATACATATATATACATATATATTTATACATATATATATATGCATATATATATACATATACATATATATATATACATATATATACATACATATATATACATATACATATATATACATATATATGTATATATTCATACATATACATATATATATACATATGCATATATGTATATATACATATATATACATATACATATATATACATATATATACATATATACATATATATACATATATACATATATATACATATATACATATATATACATATATATACATACATATATACACACATATATACATATATGCATATATATACACATATATACATGCATATATATACATATATATGCATATATATATACATATATATATACAGACACGGAAAAGTACTTATCTTTTGAAGATTTATATGACATTATTTAGTATTTTACAGTTTTAATCATAATAAGCAGTGTGTTTATTTATGTAAATAAACTATATAATGAATGATATTCTAAAAATTCAAAAAAATATGATTGCTTCCCAATACGAAATATTTGTCAAATACCGCATTTTACTTTATCGCATTATAACTGTAAAAGATAGCAAAAATAACCAATTCTTTTTACTGTCAATGAAAACAAGAAATGTTTTAATTCTGTTTGGAAAAAAAGGTTTCATATAAACTAAAACAAATTGTGTACCTTCCTCTAGGAAGTTGTCTATGCTTGTATAAAACACAATATTACCAATACGAAATAAAGCTGTTTTTCTTACATAATGTCGAAATTCTCCCTATAATACCCCTTTCGAAGCAAAAAAATGACCTCATTTCATGGCATAAAACTTTAGCAATTATATGTCTTTGTCTTGCTTAGACTGAGTGTCGGGCTTCCTTTGTTAATTTTACGGTTCTTTCGATACTATGTGAATGTGCAGACAAATCAGGTAACTCTGGCTTGCTGCTGCTCGTCATTACTTCCTGAAGTTCATAATCTGATAATTCTTTAGTCAATGCTGGCTCTGACACTTCACTTTGAGAAAGGTCTATCAAATGTGACCAATGTAAAGCGTCAAAATTTATTGTTGATTTTTTTGGAGAAGCTGGGTCAGTAAATTTTGTAGAATTACTACTGCGCGTAGGAATAGTCCGTTTAGAAAAATATCTGCAAAAATAAATATTTTATGATATTGTTAGAAAATAAACAAAGGAAATTATGAATTAAAAATGAAAGATGAATATTAAAAAAAGAAATAATAATTATTGTTTTACATACCGAACAGTAGAAAACACTAATAAAATAATTCTCAGAGAAATAACTTTGCAAAGAAAAATGTTTTTTTTTTAATACCGAATTATTAAACAGCACAAAGATTAAAAATATAACTTTTCTTTTTCTTAATAATAAAGATTTGTTAAGACAGAAAATGCAAAATGTAATTATTTTATATTTGAATTAAGCCGATCAACGCAGTAAACACACGTGAGTCTCTGAGTAAATATGAAAATGAAACCGCTTACGTGACGGTGTACAAGGAAAAATTACCCAACAAAAATAAAGCCTGGGCTATTGTTTTTTAATTTATTTTAGATGTAATATTTTTCAGGATGTTTTTTTTTTTATGGACTCTCATTTAGTTTTCTGAAAAAAAGACATAGATATTGCAAACAAAAGAGACAAATATTTCATACACTATCTTCATTTTCTTTGTCAAACGGCATTAATATGGCATACTTCTTATTTCATTTAACGCTGGCATCTGGCGACATAGCGACGGAATATTAAATTCTTTCAATCTTTAAATTATATTTCTTAAAAAAACGGTAGAGTTTGGTAAAAATATTTTCTGTGGTTAATCTCAATGTTATTTGAAAACTTTCTCTGCATAGACACACACACACACACACACACACACACATAGTACAATATATATATATATGTCAAAACATTGGTAATTCAGTGACCGCATACAAGCAGCTGTATAGGGCAATGGTTAGAAGCTAAGACTGTCGTTCGGACGATCGGGTTTCGATCCCGGCTTGAGGTAGTTGGTTGTCTAACCGCATTGGTTAGCTGTGAAACAACGAAATAGTGTTGTGTGTTGATGACTATAATATATATATATATATGCATATATATATATATATATGCATGCTTCTAGTTTTCTGCTACTTTTTTCTGTATTTTTGTATATGCCTATATATTTATTTTATGTAAATATGTCAAAATTTTATATAAATATATATATATATATATATAAGCATATAGCTGTATATCTATAAAAGTGAACGTGTCTGTGTGTCTGCGTACATTTACTTTACGAAATAACTCTGTCAAATTTTAGTCTACAGACTCGAAATTTGATATACAGGTTACTGAGATTTGGGAAAATCGATGTGATTGGATTTTAGCCAGAAATTTGGGGATTAAGGGGTCAAAGTTAAACGATTTGACCTTTGAGAACCCTACCAAACTCCTCCGACAATTTTGGGTCTACGAACTTGAAATTTTAGATATAGTTTCTAACTTAATAATTTTATTTGAGTCCAAAACAATACATTTTCAGGGGTCATAATAGGGGTCAAAGTTAAAATCATTTCTCTCCGATAGGCTCATAAGAGTAGTGGTCGATGGACAAAAATCGGAGGCCTGCAGTATTAATGCTGGAGTCCCTCGGGGGTCAATCCTGGGCCCAACTCTCTTCCTGATCTATATCAATGACCTCCCTAAACACATACTTAAATCATTCGTTGACATCTATGCTGATGACACGACCATCTACGGCAACACATCAAAGGCTGTAAATGACAAAGTTCTCTCTGATTCTCTCTCCTCTGATCTCGAGCACGTGGTTCAGTGGGGGAAGACGTGGCTGGTTACCTTTAATGCATCTAAAACCAAACTCCTATCCTTACATCATCAACGCTCTGATTCCCATCTGGCATTAATTGGGATGGATGGATATGGTCTGGGAGAGGCCCCGTGTTTTGCCAAGCTTCTGGGTTTGACCTTTACTTCTGATCTGTATGGAACACATATATCAAGTCTGTTGCCAAGGTCGATGGAAAGATAGTGGGATCCTTCTACCGCTCCAGAAGATATCTCACTGCTGGTGCAATTCTCTATCTATATAAAAGCCAAGTACGTCATACTGCTGCCATATCTAGGCAGGAGTTGCTAAAAACACCTACCCTGCCTTGACATAGTACAAAATAGACTTTCTGGCTTAGTGGGGGATGCCCTTTTCTCTACCCTGCAACCTCTCTCCCACAGAAGAGACGTTGCGAGCCTATCCTTGTTTTATCGCTATTTCCATGGCAGGTGCTCGTCTGAACTCCAATCATTTCACGAAAAACACCCGTCTAGCTGAATCCACTGTGAAAAATTTCCCCCACTCTTTATCTGTGTCTAAATCAAAACGTGGATTCCATGAACAAATCTTCTTTCTTAGAACTGCACGCCTGTGGAACTCTGTTCCGTCTGCTTGCTTCCCACCTGACTACATCTTGGATGTCTTCAAGTCCAACGTTAACTAATTCCTAATGAACCGCCCCCTTAAGTAAGCACTTCATCCAATCTCCACACTAACGTAATGTACTTGCAATAACCCTTATCCCTGAGTGGCTTCCGGGCCTTGATAAATGGTGACCACTGGGTAAAAAAAATTGACCTCTGCGGTCTCTTCCAAATTACTTAGACAATTTCTGGTCTAAATATTTGAAATTTTACATAAAGGATATTCAGAAGCTTTTTAATCAGTTGGGGTCGAAATTTTTTAGATACCAATATATAAATGTGTGTATGTCTGTTTGCGTGTCTGCATTAAACTTTCAATAGAGGCGACGGATTTTAGCAAGATCAGTATCCTTTTTAGGTCGATCTTTCATACGACAAATATCGAAAAATTGGCTAAAAACATTAATATCTTCCCCTTCAATTTGGCACTTTTCTACAGGGGGTTTACTTTTTTCGCCGATAGTTTTTAAAGTTATCCTCTCCTTTAGATTATCTAGCCTTAATTTTAAAAAATATCGCTTCCGGTTCGACGGTCGTCGTAACAGCAAAAACGTTAGGTTTTGCTCCGTTCTTTTCCCCTTTGCGGTACGGGTTCGAGCCTGCCTTCCTACTACCACTTTCTTTCTTTTTTTTTTTTTTTTTTGCTCAACATACACATCCAACCACCCGGGCAACGCCGGGCTGAAATGCTAGTAAATATATATATATATATATATATATATATATATATATATATATATATATATATGTATATATATATTTAAATTTTTAAATTAATATTAATAGTGCATAAATCTCTAAGAACGGTTTATTTTCAACTCGACTTCCAGTTACGCAGTAAAAGTCGAGATCAAATAAGCATTACAGCGCGGATCGCTGAAAATAAGTTAATATTTCTCATGTCAGTTAATTAATCATCTGACATATATTAACGAGATTGGCAGATCTTCAATCAAATTCATTTCCTTTGATCACGATCATTTTTCTAAAATATGATTATGTATGAAACACAGAAGATAATTAATAAGATGTGCGCAAGAAATCCTAGTTTAGAAGAGTGGTGAGTGCGAAAAGCGATCCGAAAACAACGAGCGCGCTGCTGGTTTAGGAGAATGATACTGTTATTTTATGGAGGTGATCTGATTAAGCGATAGCACTTTTTGACCCCTGGACATACATACCCCGACAAACCAGACACTCAGCAAAGTCTCACCTTTTCATTGTTTATGTTCCTAGATGCTGTTAAACATTATATCCCAGTTGTTGTAAAGAACTTACTGTAAACTGCTATTGTGCTGTGCGTTCAGTAATTTCCTGAGCTAAACGCCTGGTTCATATAGTGAGTTGTTTCAGAAGCTTTTCGACCTGGCTTTAATTGAAATAAGCAAATTGTGTGAATTTACTTTTTACCATCTTGTATTCAACGCTCTTAAAAGAAGACATACTTGTTTTAAAATGATTGTAATTTTAACGATTTAATAGACAGAAAAACGTTATTAAAATGAGATATAAAGTAAATGTGTTATAACGAAAACTTTTTGAAAATATATCATTTGAAATAGAAAATAAAAAATCCGCAAGAATATTCTGTCAACCTAATACAACTTCCATCGGTCTGCTACACTTCCGATTTCCTTGTCATGTTTTCTGTTTTCGTGACAGTATACCACTGCAGAAGTTTAAATGTAATTTGAACGGACCTCCAGATGCTTAATCAACACAATCTTCGTTAAGACACGATCTCATGTCATATCCCCTCGTGTACCAAGTGGGGATATGTTTTTTCATGGGTGAACGTTAGAATTACTAAATAAGTGTATTCTTTTTGGGTGAAAGTTACTATTGCTAAATGCATGTATTCTTTTAAAGTTATTCTATCGTTTCCAATTCAAACGTTTTATCTCTTTACTTTCAGTATTCCCCCTCTTCAATTTCAAGCATCACATGTCTTCATGCTAAATTCTATACCTATGTCTTCACTGAACTTGTGAACAGTCTGGACATGCATACTTCTTTGCATAAAACTTAAATCGTTCATAAATAAAAAATAGTTTACATAATAATCAATAATTTCCTCACTTATTATATCCATTTACCTTTTGTAATATGACCGACAAAATTCCATACACTAAACAAACAACAATGGCGACAGCTGTCCTCTGAATTTTTTTTCTATTCATAAGAACCTCCCAAAAATTTCCGTTTGATGTCAATGATACTTTTCATTGTTTCATTCAACTTTTGAATACATCTCTCACATTGATCGTGATTCCAAATATCTCCATACATTCTTTAGTTCAATAATGTGGAACCAGAGCATATGCTTTGTAGTTATCTATCCATGGCTTGCATCAATTTGTGAATCTTCTCTTACAATTCAGGAGTACTGCCCTATTATTAAATAAAGGCCTTTTGGTCCCTTTAATATATCTCTTCTGTTCCTCACCTAATATTACTTGTTGTTCAAAATGTTGGTAAATTCTATCTGCCTATGTCAGAAGTTTCCACATCAATAGAATTCAGGTGATGGGCGATATTTGATGTATGAGGTATCCTTCTAATGGTGCACTGTTCATCCATGCGTGCTCATTCAGGAATTAAATCTCCTGTCAAAGTTCCGTCAATATGAGATGGGATCCTTTCATGCAAGTTGCTATGTTTTTTATTCAATATCCTCATACATTATCTGGTCTAGGAACGTTCCAATTCGGAATTTTCCTCCGTTATTCTTTTAACTTTCGCTTTGTACACTTTCATCATATCTTGGATTTGCTTACTTTCTTCTTAATACTTCACAAGATGCTTCCATTAGGTTCGGTTGTAACACTCCAACTATCGCGCCTAATATTGGTGTATTTATCTGAATTTTGTACTGCATTTACCTAATTGACCTTCTATTATAGAACCTCATCTAGTCCAAACAAAACAACCTTCTCTCTCTAAACTGTTCATTTCACTCTTTGTATCTATTCACCTTTAAATTTTTGCCGGCATTCCGTGTTTTATTTCCTCTAATACAGTGTAAATTTCCTTTCTTTCGTTCTGCACGTTTTATTCTGTTGTCTGAATTTCTCTGTCTTCTTCGCACACAATTATCCTTTCAACCCTATTTCAAGCAAGTATCCAGAACACCTTGTAATATTTAATGGGCTAATTGCCACCCTAAATTCAGAGTAGACAAATGGCAGTTGCCAGTGAAAACCGAATGGTAAGCGGCCGTGGCGATAGCTCAAATCGGTTAGCAAATTTTAACGAAAAAGGTTAGACAGTACTCCAAATTATTGAATTATTAATTTTCGTTTTAATTTTCTTTGATAAACAAATTTCTCTAACAATATCATTTTTTTTAATTTTTTATTTTCACTTTGCAGGTGGCACTAAATCTGAGGAATCATTCTTTTCGTAGAGGCTTACATGCGATATAATTTACCGTTGGTGTATACTGATCAACCAATTACTTGTAACAACGAAGTTTACCACTTTTTGTCCAAAATTTAAATTCTTTTAACTTGTTTCTGTTTAGCTAAATTCGCACATACATCCATGTATATTAATAAAAACAGGTAGCAATATTTTGGACCAATACGAAAGGTTTCTGGATTTATTCGAAATGGATTTGTTGGGGCCACATTTTCCACATGCAGGGCCACATTTAATTCAATAAACTAGTTGAGCCGAATTCCACAAACGGGCTTCTCCTACCGTCATTTGGCGGGAGGGGACTATCGCTATATCTCAATTGGCGCATAGTCCTAAAACAACGTAAGCAAACATTAATCAATATACATACATATATTATTTAACTATCGTTATCGTCTGCCAATGTATATACATTTACTCATTGAAAGATTCCCAATCTTTCTCAGTAGAATTTTTCATGTGCTAACAAATGAATATTTAATCTTATTAACAACGTTTAATGAAACATAATATATAAATAATTTTGCCGTGAAGTTACGTAAACGGTTTTCAGAACAGCGCAACATCCAACCCATAAACTGCCGACATTGACTCTATAATCTAGACTAAACACTCCCCTTGTATTACAAAAACTCTAAAATAAAGGGTGTTCTAAGATGTCTTAGACAAATGTCAAGATTTTATACTATACTAATATATAGTTACTGAACTATATATTTTAAAAGAAATGTGACGTGATTCTAAAGCTAAGTTTATCAAGCTCAACTTTGATATAAATGATTATATATATATATAATTTAAAGGAGATTAGAATAATAGTCTAAAGAGATAAGTGTATTTTAATGTAATAGTGAAATTACTTAATTAAATTTCGATTTTTAAATTTTAAAATTTTTTAAAATTTTTAAATTATAAATCACATTACTTAATATATATATATATATACGTATGTATTTATGTATCCTCCTATCTATGTGTGTGTGCATATATACATATGTATCGTCATGCCTTTTTATATCCTTAATAATTTTTGAGATAGTTAATATTTGCTGCTTTCTTATGATTGTAAGTTCCATTTTAAATAAATATAGAAACTATCATTTTTGTAAATTTACCTTTGAACTCAACTCATCTTTTTATGCAGAAAATAAAAATTATATTTATCTACTGAGATGGATTGCGTCAAAGATTAACCATATGTAAACGGTTTCTTCTCTAAATGGAAAACGTATTAAAGTCGGCATATCACTATTATTTATCTGATTGTCACCTGTTTTCTACGTGGAAAACAAGTGTCGCCTTTAATTCATATTCAACTGCGATCTTCTAATGATGGCTACTAAAATTATGGTCACGAAAATGTTGGTCTTCAAAACAACAATTCTATACGCGTGTGAAACGTGAACATTATAGAGAAACGATATAAAATAGATAAAGCGTGTCAAAATATCCGAAAGAAGTTTAAAATTCACTTGGGAGTGTAAAAGACCTAACACATGACCAGCTTTGGGACCGGCATCATCCACACACGCACACGCTGGGCAGACCACGGTCACAGAATCACACAAAGCAAATGCTTAATGGTTAAATTTCCAATAGAACTAGACACGATTAGCCTCGAAAATACGCTATAAAGACCCGCTAAAGCGCACTCTACCCTTAGGACACATAATCCCTTCCTCGTAGGAAGAAACTTTCAGGAACCGGAATTCGTGGGGAAGAAGAGCCCGTTAACATATCGCGGATTTCAGAAGAAAAGGAGGGAAATGAAAGAATATGGTGAGAGAGAAAAAGAGGGCGGAGTGAGCAACATCCTTTCTCCCAATCCTTCCCGTGATCACTGTCCGCGACTCTTTCACTAGACTAGACATTCGAATTCATGGACATTCCTTAAAAGATTAAAATCATAAAAGAAGAGAGACAAATAACAGAACTTGATACGCAGACACGAGTAAAATTCGACGATGACAACTGTTATTATACATTATTATTATTATTATTATTATTATTATTTTACATATAGGTTTATAGTTTGTTGAACAATACATTTGTAAAAGAGTTTTGTGATTTAAAAACAATACATATGGACACACACACATATGTATTTATATGGTTTTAATTGTTTTTCAAAGTGTTTTTTAACATGTTTTATTAACTATTTGCTCTGTTCTATATATATATATATATATACATATATATATATATATATATATATATATATATATATATATAGCTTAGAGAGTTAGGAGAATAGAGTAAATTCAATTCTATAAGAATAGACTTATCCAGATAATATAAAGCTCAACTAATTTCAATGAAGCTTATATAGGAAACAGTAGGAGTGGAAAATGAAATCACAAAAACTATATATAGGTGAACATAGATTGGTTCATTTATTTAATAAAGGTATACAAACATTTACTTCCATACTCCTTCTTTGCCTATTAGTCAGGCGTAGAGATACTATCACAGTGATTCGACAGAAACACCCAGTGGTAGATCTTGTTTCTTGTCTAGGGCAATGAACGCCGTTTCCCCACTCCCGACACACCCCACCCCTAAAGCTGGGCACTTGATAATGCTTGAGTACCACATATGCCTGAGCAATTAGATTGGGTTGACCTTCCTCCGATGGGTTGAGGGTACCGGATTGACAGTTACTGGCTGCTGTTTCCGACTGGTAGTACAGGAACCCTAACTCTTTGGTAGCGCTTAGAGCGGCTGCTCCATCAACAGTTGAATAATATCGGGATGTTTGCAGTGCCATGGCGCGCATGGAAAGGGACCCTGCACTCATCCCCGGTGGGCTTTCCTGAGGCCACAGTCCTAGTTGATGGAGGGTCAGCTGATGGTCTACTTGTGATGCATGTGTGATATTCTGCATAACCTCCTGTTCGGCTTCCCCTAACCCAACTGAAACTCGAAAAAAAAACATGATGACAGTACAATCTAAAAATAAGCTTAAACCAGGCTTAGGGTCAAACAAATCCAACTTGCCTCCTCCCTTGAGGCTTGCATTCACAAATATCCGTGGGCTTAGAACTAATTTAGCTGATGTTGAAGCATTTCTCCTAACAAATACCCCGGATATCTTAGCACTAAGTGAGACTAACCTACACTCCTCCATCCCCTCTAACTACTTTAACATGCCTTGATATCTCCCACTCTGCCGTAAGGACTCTGACAGACATATGCACGGACTTGGATTTTACATTCGTAATACCCTTCCCTTGACTAAAGAAACAAACCTAGAAACGGATGATCAAGCCTTTATGTGCTTTAGACTAATCATGCAACACAACATTAGCTACTTTTACTTTCTCTACCGCTCTCCCTCGACCCAAGACTGCACCATAATAAACAAAGTATCTGACAGCATAGACACAGCACTCTCCTTCGACACTAGCGCCCAAGTACATGTATTTGGCGACTTTAATGTCCATCACAAAAACTGGCTTGGATTCTCTACGTACACAGATGCAGCAGGCAGCACAACTCATAGCTTCTCTGTATCTCACTCCCTATCGCAAATTGTTACTTTTCCAACCCGCTTCCCTGATCAGGAAGAACAACACGCATCACTATTAGATCTGTTTTTGACCACAGTTCTTGATGATTGTGTAACGAAAGCCGACAGCCCACTTGGGAACGCTGATCATGCGGTGATAATGGTTGAAATCGCCCTAAACTCTAGACCCAAAACTGAAGAGCCAGTGCTCAAAACAACGAGATATTATAAAAAGGCTGACTGGGAAACTATCAGAGATCTTATCAGAGACGCCCCATGGGGAAATATTTTTTCTCTTCCTGCTGAACAGTGTGCAACCGAGACCACTGAATGGTTCAAAACTGCAATCGAAGCGCATGTTCCCATGCGGAAATTCTATAGCAAGCCCCACTCTCCCCAATGGTTTACTTCGACTTGCGCAACTGCCATTGCTCAAAGGCAGCATGCATTCCGCAGGTTTAATCGACATAAGTCCAGTTCCAACAGACAGAAGTACATAGAAGCTAGAAGTAACGTTAAGAAAGAAATAGCGACAGCTAAGAGGGAATTTACGGAAACCACTAAAAAACGCATCGAAGCACAAAAACTAGGAACTCGTGACTTCTGGAAAATCTACAACAGTGTAGTAAATAATGGGCAATCAACAATTCCCCCACTAACCAACAATCACGAGGTTCTTTGCTCAGCAACTGAGAAGGCTAACATGCTTGCCAGTCGGTTTGCCTCAAACTCCACACTGGACACTCTAAACCACCCCCTACCTCAATTTCCTATGCGGACAGACGCCACGCTAGACGATCTGAAAATCACCCCTGCTCAGGTGCATGCTACTATAAAAAACCTTGACACTTCCAAAGCATGTGGACCCGACCTCATCCCAGCTGTGCTATTAAAAAAGTGCTCAGCCGAAGTAGCTCCAGTTCTCTCCAAACTCTACAACAAATGCCTTAATGAATCTTGCTTTCCGAGCTGTTGGAAAACTGCTTCTGTAGTACCAGTATTCAAGAATTCTGTCGAAAGAACTGACCCATTAAATTATCGCCCTATTAGCCTCCTCCCACTTTTTGCCAAAATATTTGAGACCTTAATTAACCATGCTCTAGTCCAGCACCTTACAGATGCTAAACTTCTGACCGACCATCAATATGGATTTAGACAAGCCCGCTCCACGGCAGACATCCTCACTGTAATCTCTGAACGCATATACCATTCACTGGACAATGCGGGAGAGGGCAGAGCGGTAGCTCTAGATATATCTAAGGTTTTTGACAGGGTATGGCATGAGGGTCTCCTCAGGAAGATTAGATCTTACGGTATCACTGGTAGAATACTTAACATAATTAAATCCTTCTTAGATAAGAGAAAAATCCAGGTTGTCCTCGACGGTCGTACATCTAAACAATATGATATAAATGCGGGAGTGCCCCAAGGATCTATCCTTGACCTCTGCTGTTCCTGATATTCATAAATGACCTCCCCGACAAGATTGCCTCTGAGATGGGTATATATGCTGATGACACCACACTCTATAGCAGGCACGACAGGAAAACAAACGAACATATATTTAAAGTAATGGCAGAAACACTAGAGGATGACCTCCAATCAGTAGTGGAATGGGGACAAAAATGGATGGTAACGTTCAATGCCACCAAGACAAAACTGGTTTCATTAATAATTACAAGAAACCTTCTCTACCACCTATAGCAATGGCCAACGACTCTTTATCTGAGAGTACGTCTCTCAAGCTCCTTGGCCTAACGTTCACAGGAAACATGAGTTGGAACAATTACATCGAGGGCATTGCCAGGGCCGCTGCAAGGAAGGTGGGCTCTCTCTACCGTGCTAGAAAACTTTTAACACCCGAAAGTATCCTGTACCTCTATAAGGCCACTATTCGCCCATGTATGGAGTATTGCTATCATATTTGGGCCGGTGCATCGGCTACTAGTCTCTCGCTCCTTGACAGGGTTCAAAAGAGAGTCGCAAATCTGATAGGCCCTAAACTGGCATCTAAACTTCAGCCTCTGTCCCATCGTCGAAACGTTGTATCCCTCTGCCTGTTCTACAAGTATTATAATGGTGAATGCTCTGAAGAACTGCAAGCACTAGTGCCCCCACGACGTGAACACCCTCGACAGACCCGACAAGCTGCAAAATCCCACCCCACACTGTAGAGATCCCTAGATGTAAAAGATCTTTCTACTCCAGTAGTTTCTTCCCCAGAACTGCTAGACTTTGGAATTCCATTCCAGGTCACTGCTTCCCCAACTGTATTGACATGCATAAGTTCAAGTGCAACGTGAACCAACATCTCGCTGCCCTAATCCCTACATAGTACCCCAGTAGATGTTTCCCTTGATAGTAGCCCCCTACACCAAAGTGGCAATGTGCCTTGTTTGGGGTGAAAATGTAATAAAAAAAAAGTTGAGGAATAGGAGGGACTCTTTATACCAAGATATTTCGAAGCCTCACGCTTCTTATCAGAAGAGTAGAGAAGTTGCTAGGTAACATAATGGGATGTGACGTCCAACATGGAATTCATCAGGAAGGAAATAAATCCATCAAAACGTTGATGTTGTTAGGAGGAATTTTATCGAATTCTAAGATAAAGGAGGAGCATCTATATATATAAAAGCGAAAATGGGTGTATGTATGTTTGTGTGTATGTATGTATGTTTGTATGTAAAAACTTTCGACAAGCACAACAAAAATTCACAAACTTGGACTCATATAAAAGCCCCGCCTTCCGGACGACAAATATCGAAAAATTGGCCCAAAGTGATCATAAGAAGTGCGTCAACTGATCGATTTTCTGCAGGAGGGGGGACCAAAAAAGTGACATTTTAATGTTAAACATTACATATTTATAAATCGATTTATAACTGCCCCCAAAAATACGGCCGCCAAATCTTCTACATAAAGTATACATTCGGCCGTTTATTTTAGGTCAACTTGTATTTAAAACCCGCTGAGCCATGTCACGGGATCTTGACGTCAGCAACCTCTAATGGCGGTCTGAATTTACAATTTAAAAATGTTGTTATCGGTAAAAAAATAATTAATTAAAGCTAAACTCTGAACTCCTATGCTATGGCAACGTTACCAAAGTTATTACCACATTCAAAATAGGCAGATACGATAGTTAAACGAAAAATAACAAGCGAAACATGTGAAATAAAAAAATACGCTTACAAAAAATATTAACGAACGAAGTTTTTAAAAATAAAAACAGCCAAACGCCATTTTCCAGTCTTTAGAGTAAGGAAGACGAAGTGAGTGAGAGAGAGAGAGAGAGTGAGAGAGAGAGGCGCTAACAGAGAGAGAGAGAGAGAGTGAGAGAGACGCTAACAGAAAGAGAGAGAGATGTTTAGACAGAAAACGAGAAAAACGTTAACTTTTTCACCCCGAAATCGACAGGGGGGAGGGTCAACAACGCATGCGTCAGATGACATCATGACGGCGTAACCTGATTTACTTTAAATAGTTGATCAACCAAACAAACTTTAAAGACGTCGCTTTAGCTCAGGTAGTTAAGGCCTTAGTTCATTATCTAAATGTTTTGGGTGTGAGATGTTTTTGTTTTTTTTCGATTTTTTTTAAATTTAAATATTTAACCCTGTATTATTTAAGCCATTTTTCACGTAACGTTCGTTCATTTTCTGTTTTAATCGTTCGTTTGCCTTACGTTATTTTTGTGTTTTACCCCCCCCCCCCGCTTAATTAAAACGTTGTTTTCTTTTCTTACTTCGCTTATAACAATGCTTACATCGTCATCGTCGTCGTCGTAACGCTTGATGACTTTCAAACATCTTTCACTTCTGGCTGGCCGATTTTATTTTCAAACTTCGCCTCAAGGGTTCGGCTTCGATCCTACTCCCCCACCGGTTTCTTTTTTCTTTAACATCACACACCTACAAACACCCGGGCAACGCCGGGTACCCCTCCCAAGTATTATATAAAGTGTAATATAAAAAGGTGTAAAGGTTTTCAATCATAGTCTTTAATAATGTAGGTAGTTTGTGATAGAAACCCTATACACCTTTTTACATTACACTTCATATTTTTCTGTCTTTTCATATAATTAAATAAAAACTACTGCATGTATCAGAATGTCTTGCACATTTGCATTTGTTTTCAAATTTTGTCAAAATCGGTTACTTAGTTTAAACATGAATCTTCTACATGAATATAGATGTATATATATATATATATATATATATATATATATATATATATGAGCAAATAGTTAATAAAATATGTTAAAAAACACTTTGAAATGAGTTAAAAACATATTTGATCTGAAAAGGAAACACTAGATAAATTGATAGTCTTAATCCGCGGAGTTTCGAAGAAATACTTTCCTTCTCATCAGAGGGTAGGAATTAGCAAAATGCGGCATCGGATTTTGCATGCAGAAGTATTTGATGAAACAACAAGTAAGTCAAAGATCTTACTTGAAAACAAAAAAGTGAAGCAGAGGGAATATAGTGAAGAAAAAGGTGATTTCACGTGAATGGATAGTCTGGTGGAAAATAAAAAATCCAGTGATGGTAAAATCTAAATGTAAATCTTCAAGAAAGTTAAAAGAATTTCCATTTGTACAAGTAAAATCCAAGGAAATCCCGTAATTTGAAGAAGATGGTCCATCATAATCCAAAGGCAGAAATCCATGGAATAATTCACAAAAATGTGTACAAGGAATAAAGAAAAGATTCCAAAAATATTAATAAAAGAAAAATAAGATATGCTTTTCACTCTACTTTCGAGACAAAATATAAATAAGACAGATCAGGGAAGGGAGAGAGGAAAAAAATAAAATGAAAAATAAAAAATGATAAAGTTAAATATGAAATATAAAATACAGGGAAACAAAAGTCAAAATGACCCAGACAGGAAATCTTAAAGGCGCGAAAAAATATATAGGGCAAAATAATATAGGTAAACTGAAATGTACATATCATCAATTAAAAATGTCAGCAAGAGTTGTTAGACGAAACTAAATGGATAATGAATAAATAAATAAATGAATTAATTAATAAATAAAAAAAATGAATACAAAAATAAAAAAATAAATAAATAAATAAATAAAACTAATTAAAAATTATTTAAAAGGATTGGATGGCCGGTATCTGCAAATTCAAGAAAAAAAAAACAGTAAATGCATATAGTAAAATATAAGTAAATATACATACAAGATATGAAAGTGTGGGTAGATTGATATATTAGATAGATAGGAAAGTTTAAAAATAAAGCAGAAAATGCAGATAATTTTATTTTACATATATATATATATATATATATATATATATATATATAGA
The DNA here is from genome assembly GCF_053919585.1 of Euprymna scolopes. Lineage (NCBI taxonomy): Eukaryota > Metazoa > Mollusca > Cephalopoda > Sepiida > Sepiolidae > Euprymna > Euprymna scolopes. The sequence continues at coordinate 26,927,937 of NC_136495.1, read as the reverse complement.
GAGAGAGAGAGAGAGAGAGAGAGAGAGAGAGAAAGTGAGAAAAATATCCATGGCAATTAAGCTACGCAGAATATTCCGCGTCTCATCTACTAGGATTCGTCAGGCTTATGCATATTAAATTTGTTTATACAAACATTGATGGCTACATATGTGCATACATGTTTCTGTAATCACCCGTGCTGGGATGATTACGTCTTCAGACCAAGAATTGCTTTCGAAATCTCTTGACATGAAGACGTAATCTCTCCAGCTAGGGTGATTACAGAAACATGGATGCACATATGTAGCCATCAATGTTTTTATAAATAAATTTAATATAACTGCTCTGTTTACTCATTGGGCACTGTATGTAGACACATGTTGTTTCAATGGATGTACTTCTAGGAACTTAAACTCTACTGCTATTATATATATATATATATATATATATATATATATATATATATATATGATTGGATTTAATTTCTGACGTCATAGACATTTGTTGAGTGATAAACATCCTCCGTTGCTTTATAATTTAGATTATTAAGACTGCTGTTCAGATCTTAAGTGCTATTCTTACAATTTTCCGCCATTACCTGCTACAATCCTCAGGAATATGTTTTTGAGCTCAATCCTTATGTCAACCTCGGAAATTTTTACAGAATCTCGAACGACATCTTTTATTTAATAAGTACCGAGGGTGTAATAAATAAATTACTAACTATATGTCACTTTTAAATGACACCATTCTGACGGTTGCTGGTCCAATTCTAGATGAGTTTATATTAACTAATAGTTTTATATTAATTAATAATTAATGAACCTAGTGTAGTATTTCTACTTTTAAATCTAATGTATGCAAGTCTTAGTTGTGTCTAATTTCTGTCGCGTTTTAAGTTTTCATAGAGAAAAAAAGCTTTTGGAGAATGCGTTTCATTAGAATACAATACAAGAACTCACAATACAAAAGTGCGTACTATTCTTTAACAATCTCTGGCATTCTCACAGAATGTTTAAACGTTGATAAAAGTAGGAAGGCTAGATGTTATTAGGTTAGTGCAGAAATAGTGTCGTCTATTGACCTTCAAATTCAACATGTCGTAATTCCATTAATAATAAACTTTATTAATCAAAATGTTTTTGCCAACAAGAAACAATTTCAGTCATCCCATTAGCATAGAAATCCGATGAAGTCATCGCAGGCCGATTCAGCATTATCTAGGATTTGAGGTATTTTCGCACGAAATTGTCGAGAAGCTTGAAAAAGTGATAATCAGTGAGAGAGATGTTCGGTGAATATGGCGGATGAGGCATAGCCTTGCATCCCAATTCGGTCAGCTTATCCAGGGTCAGTTGGGAAATATGCGGGCGATCGTTGTTATGGAGGAGAATTAGTTCCTTCATATGAACCAATTTGGGACATATACGTTGGAACTTCTGGTGCATTTCGTCGATTTGTCGGCAGTACTTCTCCGCCGTAACCGTCTCGACCGGTTCAATAAGCCTGATTGCTGAGTCACCATAACCTTTTTTTCTCGTGCAATGTCGGTTTCAGGAAGTATTGTGGAGCTTCCTCGGAATCCAACCACTATGCCGAACGTCGTTGGTTGTTATAAAGGACCAACTTCTTCTGACACGTCACAATCCGCTCGAAAAATGGATCGTTTTTTGTTGAGAAGAAGAGGCATAGAGAACTTCTCAAAACAACATTTGTTTTATTGTAATTCATCCAACTTTTTTTACTTGCCTGTTTGCTTTAAATGGAAAATGATTGTTGAGTGGTCGATCTCGAGTTCACCAGTAACATCTCATGTGGTTTTCCGCGACCTTCTTTATCTTTGGGGCTCTCGTCACCGTTGCGAAATTTCTTGAACTGTGCCACACATTCAGTAGTGGTTCCTTGGCCAAACGCATTATTGATATGACAAGCTGTCTCGGCCGCTTTTGGGCCTTGTTTGAACTGGAACAAGAAAATCGTGCGGATTTGAATTCTGAATTTTGTCCATGCTGTCGAAAAGCCTGCAAAAAGAAAAGAATGAAGAGATTGAAAACGGTAACGAATAACACGATTCGATAGGGCGAACAATCCGCTTCAAAATTATATACAACATAACTATATATATATATATATATATATATATATATATATATATATATATATATATATATATGTGTGTGTGTGTGTGTGTGTGTGTGTGTCAATTAATTCATTCAGAAATCATATATAAAAGTAACATATGTGAGAAAACGATATTGTTTTGTACAAAGATTTTAGTTGTGTGACTCTATTACTGATGGTCGAAATTTCCCCAGAAAGGGTGCGAATGAGAGATGAATCAAAGCGTTTATTTCTGTGAGCGATCCCGATGTACTAACAGATGACTGTGCTAGTTTAATTGCTGATACAAAATACATGAATGAAAAAAAAAACATTTCGAGAACATTAATTATATTGTTTTGTGAGTGGGGCTATTGCGTGTTATCAAACCGTGTTTTGGCTTCGAAGTCGCCTTAAAGATTAAGACCGAGATTTATCATTTGTGGGAACCCAGATAATGAAATTAAACAAAATGAAATGATATCTCAACCAGGACGAAACCCAAAGAAACCCAACCTGCCTCCTCCCTTGGGGCTTGCATTTACGAATATCCGCGGGCTTAGAACTAACGTTGATGATGTTGAATCATATCTCCTTGTAAACACCCCGGATATCTTAGCATTAAGTGAAACTAACCTTCACTTCTCCATCCCGCTAACCACTTTAACATGCCTGATTATTTCCCACTCTGCAGTAAGGACGCGGACAGACATATGCATGGGCTTGGAGTCTATATTTGTAACCCCCCCCCCTTAACTACAGAAATAAAACTAGAATTAGACGACCAGGCCTTTATGTGCTTAAGACTAAATATGCAACATAATATTAGCTTCTTGTATTTTTCTACCGCTCTCCCTCAATCCAGGAATGTGCCTAATAAAGAAAGTCTCTGGCAGCATAGATATAGCACTTTCCCTCGATACTAGCGCACAAGTACATGCATTTGGTGACTTCACTGTCCACCGCAGTAACTGGCTTGGCTTTTCTAATTACACAGACGTAGCTGGTAGCACAACACATAGCTTCTCTATATCCCATTCCCTGTCTCAGACCGTTCAAGATCAACATGCCTCACTTCTAGATCTATTTCTGACAACAGTTCCCGATGATTGTACAACAAATGCCCAGAGCCTACTCGGGAATGCTGATCACGCTGTGATTATGGTAGAAATCTCCCTAAATTATCATCCTAAACTTGAAGACCCACTACTCAAAACTACGAGGTATTACAAAAAGCCATCAGGGAACTCATCAGAGATGCCCCATGGCAAAACATATTTTCTCTTCCAGCTGAACAGTGTGAAAATGAGACCACTGGATGGTTCAAAACTGCAATTGAGGAACATGTTCCAACACGGAAATTCTATAGCAAGCCTCACTCGCCCCAATGGTTTACCTCTGCTTGTGCAGCTGCCATTGCTCAAAGGCAGCTGCGTTCCGAAGATTCAACCGACATAAGTCCAGTTCAAACAGACATAAGTATATAGAAACCAAAAATAATTGTAAGAGAGTAATAGCGACAGCTAAGACAGATTACACTGTAATCACCAGGAAACGCATTGAAGCACAGGAACCGGTGATTTTTGGAAAATCTACAACAGGATAATAAATCATTGGTAGTCAAGGATTCACCCACTATGAAACAATCATAAGATTGCTTGCACGGCAACTGACAAGGCTAATCTGCTTTCCAGTCGATTTGCCTCAAACTCTACACTGGACCCGGCACACCACTCCCTCTCCGACTTTCCTTTGAGGACAAACGCCATACTAGACGATTTGAAAATAATCGCTTCTCAGATGCATGGTATCATAAAAAACCTAGACACCTCAAAAGCATGTAGAGCAGACCTCATCCCGGCTGTGCTAATTAAAAAATGCTCTGCTGAGGTTGCTCTAGTTTTCTCCAAACTTTACAATAAATGCCTTAACGAATCTTGCTTTCCCGACTGCTGGAAAACCTCTTCTTTGGTACCAGTCTTCAAGAATTGTGGTAAAAGAACTGACCCACTAAATTATCGCCCTATTAGCCTTCTCTCACTTTTCGCCAAAATATTGTAGTCCTTAGTTAATCAAGCCCTAGTCAAACACCTAACAACTGCTAAACTCCTGACCGACAAACAATATGGATTTAGGCAAGCCCGTATCTTAACTCTAGTCTCTGAACGTATATACCGTCCACTAGACAAAAAGGAGGAGGGTCGATCGGTAGCCCTTGATACATCTAAGGCTTTTGCCAGGGTATGGCACGATAGTCTTCTAAGGAAAATTAGATCATATGGTATCACTGGAAGAATACATAATGTAATTAAATCCTTCTTAAGTAAGAGAAAAATTCTAGTGGTCCTCGACAGTCGTACATCCAAACAATATCATATAAATGCAGAAATACCCCAGTGGCCTATTTTTGAACCTTTATTATTCCTGATATCCATAAATGACCTCCCTGATAAAATTGTTTCGGAGATGGGTATATTTGCCGATGACACCACTCTCTTTAACAGGCATGAGGGGAAAACAAATGAACACATATCTAAGGAAACGTCAGAAACACTAGTGGATGACCTCCAATCTGTACTGGAATGGGGACAAAAATGGATGGTCACATTCAATGCTGCCAAGACTAAGCTTGTTTTCTTCAATGACTATAAGAAACATTCTCCACCACCAACAACAATGGCCAAGAACACATTACCCGAAAGTACTTCTTTTAAACACCTCGGCCTAACGTTTACAGGAAACATGAACTGGAATAGATACATTAAGAGCATTGCCAAGGCTGCTGCAGGAAGGTGGAGTCTTTCTACCGTGCTAGAAAATTACTTACGCCTGAAAGTACCTTCTACCTCTATAAGGCCACCATTCGCCCAGCAATGGAGTACTGTTTTCACATTTGGGATGGTGCGTCTGCTGCTTGTCTCTCACTCCCGTACAGGGTTCAAAAGAGAGTCGCCAACCTGATAAGTCTTGGACTGTCATCTAAGCTTCAGCCTCTGTCCCATCGACGAAATGTTGCATCCATCTACCTGTTCTACAAACACTTTAATGGCGAATGCTCTGACGAACTGCAAGCAATTGTACCTCCTTGACGTGACTGCCCACGACAAATCCGACAAGCAACTAAGTCCCTCATCTTTACAGTAGAGATCCCTGGGTGCAAGAAAGCCTTTCACTCTAATATTTTCTTCCCCAAAACTGCAAGCTTTTGGAACTCCCTTCCGGGATTCTGCTTTCCTAACTGTACTGATATGCAGAAGTTCAAGTGTAATGTGAACAAACATCATGCTACTCATCGCCCCGCATAATGACCTCGCAAATTATGTCCCCGATAGTGGCACTTGCCTTGTTTGGGGTGAAAATTGAATTAAAAAAATAAATAAATAAAACGTTTAGTTTCTGTCGAGGAAAACACCTTACTTATCTTCATACGTTATGTGACCAATTACCCAATCGAGGCGAATCGAAGTATGACATAATGAACAAGACCAGACCTCATCCATCTCCTTCCTTTAAAAGGAGCCCAGTGCGAGTTAGAGACAGTTGTTATTGTTGTCAGTTGTTGTTGTTGGTAGTTGAACTTACAATCCGCCACTAACCCGTGCCACACATAACCAATTCACTGACCGACCGATAAGGAAAGAAGAGAATCGGTTGTTAAAATGTTTTTTAAATGCCCCGTTTGAGTTACTATCGAGTAGACTGCCGGTAAATGCATATATATATATATATATATATATATATATATATATATATATATATATATATATATATATATCTAACAAGCATTTAGGTAAAAATGCACTTTCGTATAAATACTTGAAATCATTCAAGAAAGTATCGCTAACAAAAACAAATAAAAACATCTACGTAAAAGTGATACACTTAGTAATCCGGCGAGGTTAGCACCGTAGTAGAGGTTTAGACTTCTTGTCACGAGGTGCCGATTTCGAATCTCGCTGAATTCCACCACTCTGATGAGTTGTTGACGACGAAACACGTGTCAGTGGATAATTATATTTTAAAAATAATAATAATATATATATACATAAACTGTTATTTACTCACTGCTACTAAAATATAGAAACACAAATTTCATCGACTCTACATACCTAAATTGGTGCGAGAACGCTCTTTAATAATTAAGAAACAATAAGGACTTTTAAATGTTTATTATTTTTGCGAATAATTAAGAAAATTTAAGATCATTACTTATACATGGTTAAACTGTTGAATTAAATTCTTACATGAATTTGGATGTGATATCAGATGGTTTTTTGGGTGCTTCATTTTACCCTGGGCGTAATCTTGTAAAGAGAATGATGAATAAAACCTAATTTGTTTAATTTCAGTTTTTACAGTATCTGCCTTTACCTTCGAATCTGTGTATTCCAACCCATTTTTAGTTATTGCATAATGTTTCAGTAGTAGAATGAATTAGATGCTGTGTAATTTTATGCATTGTTAGTAATAATATTTCTTTGTACATGGAAAAATAGCTTTACCGATGGCGAATAAATTAAAATAACGGTTTCGATTATCGATTATCGGTAATTATCGGGTGTATTCTGAGACAAAACTCAACTAAGATCAAGTCCAGACTTATACACTAAAGTTCTATAAATATTAAAGAAAATCTGTTCAGCCGTTTAGGAGTCTATCAGGAACGAACTCACACGCAGAGACCATAATTGTAGAGGTCACCAAGAAATGTCTTTGCTGACTCAACGATTTTTTTTACATATGTGTAAAAGGCAATCACGCACGTATGAACATGACATATCTTAGCGACTTATTATTATATAAACGTTTTACAAACAAAAAACTTATTTTATTTTTCTATAGTATTATTGCATATCAGATCTACGTATAAGGATTGGAGAAAAAAAGCGAGCTATTCTTCTTTTGATGCTGTATTCTCAAGGTAGGTTATGCAGGATTAGTTTATAAACACAACGAAAAAGTTATGAAACTCATTAGCCGTCAGCTCTATCGGCTATATTCCATCGTGACGCTTGACCCATGAAGTTGATTTTTTTTTATACAAATAATTCTCTTTGCGGCAAGCAAAACGAAATAGGCAAAGACAACTTCAGACGAACAGGATAACTACACAGAACCCACAAAAATGGATATCAGAAGGTCACACGAAATTCAAGCGCTTCAACTAGGCATGAATATAAAACTGTTTTTGTGACCATCAAGACAAAGAAAAGAGCAGAAAAATTAAAGTAGACCTTTATGATGCAGACACTTTGATGATCGGTATTTCCTGATATGAGATAACGGATAAGCTATTGAATGCGATCGCCGTCTCCTTTGTCTGTATTGACCCGGTAGATCACAGGACGGAAAAAAAATGATCGCAACGGAACGTTCTGTTTGCTTTGGATTTTCAGAATGTTTTTATTTATTTATCTTTTTTCGTTGCATGCGTGCGCGTGTGTGAAGAAAACATTAAATAACACAGATGTATTTCAGCTTTATATACTGCATACTCATGTTTATACACTGTTTCCTGTTAATTCATTGAAGTTAAGCGCCTTCGGCCTGGCCAGTACTAAATGGGAGACCATTTAGGAAGACCAGGTGCTGTTGCATCCGCTTCGGCATTGTTTCAATCATCAATAATAGTATTTTCACACAGTTATAGAAAAAAAAGGCAGGGATCGGAGGCGCGAAACAGAAAAATACTTCTGAAAAAAAAACTAGGCTTAGTATAATGAGTATGTTTTAAAAAGTTCTATCTTTATCTCTATCTATCTATCTATATTATACTATTATATAAAAATCATTTTCTGTGTGCGAGAGAGTTCCCTTTTCATAGGTTCCCAAACGGCTGAGCCTACCTTTTGCAAATGTCACACAAATGGTAATTTATATGTATAGCAGCGTTCTTGAATATGTATTGTACAGAAATCCATCTGATAAGTATCGAACATAAAAAAAAAACCGATCTTTAAAATAGTCTTTCTTTCTTGTAGATCAAATAGAAGTTTTACAGGGAAATATTTTAACTTACACCGGCCAAGGAATATAATAAAATATCAGCAAATCATTTCTTCTCAAAAAACATGTATTGGCATCTGGATATATATATATATATATATATATATATATATATATATATATATATATATATATATATATACATAGATAGATAGAGTAGAGAGAGAGACAGGGAAAGAGATATCAGTGGTAGAGAATTCGACTATAAATCGACTGAGCCCCTGTTCAAGTTCGGTTGTACGTTTATTGTAATTTTTTGTCTTATTATTATGTTCATTAACGATGAAAGAAGAGATATCATTTAAAAGCGCTGCAAAGCATTTCTTCGTTTGCATATTTTAAAACTAAACATTAATCCGCAATTATTTTTACAGGACATTCACCGTCAATTCCAAATATCATCTGACATGATATTGCAAACCAACATAGACGAAATTTCCTAAACGACATTATCATTATTATATTTTCATTTTTATATTTTATTTTTTCTTGTTTTTCTTTGTTTTATTTTTTGTTTTTTTGCGAATTAGTCCACCAAGAAACGTATACTTTGGAATATATACTATTCAATAAAAAGATTGAGTCTATAATCTTTGGAGCCATAAGGGTCTATCTCGAAAACTCTAAGAGACTTGTTATGCATTCGATTTCTATAGTTGTCCGGCGCGAATTAACACTAAATTTTATGCCAACGGCGTTGTTCAAACTTAAATATGATAACATAAGTATTTCGATTTTATAAGGTTTCATGTAGATAATGCATAACAAGGGGAAGGTCATGTCGGCCGACACAGAAATGGAACTGACTCTAAAAGTGAGACATAGAAATAGAAAGACGTACATTACATATTTTAAGGTCGATAGAAAAAATTTTGGGATCTTTTTGTCGATCCTAACCCTTGATGCAACCAACTGCGTGTATCAGAAAATCACCCTAGAATAGAGTACTGCTCCGATATCAGAGCAAGTTCCGTACTGAGCACGCTTTCATTTACAAAGTAAAAAAAAATGACTTTGCAATCAAGTGTGAAATGATCTGTTTTTAGTCTCTGCTTTATCAATAGGCTAATGGTAAGTATTCGACTGAGAGGTGATCCCTCGTTTTCCTCTACAGCATTCGCAGTATTCGCCGTATCAAACAATAGCAGAGGACATACCAATGACTAAACGCAATTTCTAAAAAAAAAAGGTTATTTCCTAGAGCGTCTCGTTTGTAAAACAAAATAAAAATCAGCAGCTTTTCAGCCAATGACAAAATGGCCGTCTTCAGGTCAACCATAGCGAATATCGTTAAACTATCGTTTCTGATAATCAATTTATTTGATGAAATCCTCTGCCTATTCTATGATGGTTCCAGTCCTCATGCGGTGGCACTCAACATCCAACCTACGATTTCTTAACAGCGTTTATAGCAATAATCCTTTATTACAAAATTAATTACATTCGCTGCAAACGAAAATCTCAGAATATTATTATGATATCTTAAGACTTAATAAATACCACAACATGAGAATAGCTTGGACGCCAAGAAAATGTATTTAAGTTTCAATTTAACGTTCGGCATAACAAATGATATTTTAAAAAGTGAAGTTGTTTATAATATATTTCTATCCAGTAGACACCCAGCGGGAACGCAGATCCCACGATGTTAGTATATCATTTGATAATAGAAAATATACTGCATTTTGAAATATAGTACGTTTCGAAACGGGTCAAAAAGTGTAGTTTCCCGTTCGATAAAAAAGAGCATTTTTTTTCTCAAAAAGCATTTTTTATTAAATCCTTTGCGATCCGATGACTCTACCTTTACAAAAGGATGAAAGGTTTCAGCGGACGTACGAATATTCAATTGCCTTAACGTATTATTATGTGTATTATGTAGTTCAATTAGACATTCCTAGTTACTATTAAATATTAGAGAATAAAAAAACAGACAGAACTTGCAACTGACCTACTATATCTTATTTTCTAACCGTTGTTTACAAATCACTTCATTAATGCTGATATTACTTTATTTTCTGTAGTTATTAATTTCAACTAAAAGTGTCATGATGTTTCCCTATTATCTTGAATGATGGCTTAACACAAAGTCGATATGTGTCCCTCAGTTTATCGATGGAAGACGTTGATAAATCCGTATGTTCCACAACGAGGAAAACAACGACTGTGATATGTCAAGCTATTTAGTTAATTAGCCGCACTGCACGTCAACACCGGATAAAAGATCGACCCGTCCATCACAACTGATAGACGGGCATCCATCTTTCAGTGAAGATAATTACAGCACTTTAGATGCACTTGGCGATACCATTCCTGAACTGATTTAACGAGTCTGTTATTTTTGTCTAGTCTCTTCACAGGTAATGTTTACATCATTGCAATTTGTATAGGATGGTTTATATATTGTGCGGTTTGGTGTAATTTTCTACAAATCTTTAAATACCTCGCTGAACAAACTCATAGTCTCGACTTAGTAAAATGGTGATTTATTTGTACTCCAGTGCATAAGTGAACGCACATACATCAATCTCCACTAAATGGAAGAGGGAAAAGCAGATATTTAAGTTTTACATTCTTCTACGATATCAAAGACAATTACTTATTTTGGGTGTTCTACAATGATATTTTAAGTTTTAAATCTCTTGTTTATTTTAAAGTTAATCGCAAAGTGTTTGTTTGATGCCATCCATTTTTTCTGCACATTTTACAAAAGTGATGTTGCTTGCTTTATAGTTCTTTTTTTTTAGAAACATTATTATGACGTGTTTTTAAAAATATTATTATGACATGTGTTTTTTAGAAATATTATTATGATATGTGTTTTTTTAGAAATATTATTATGACGTGTTTTTTAGAAATATTATTATGATATGTGTTTTTTTAGAAATATTTTTATGACATGTGTTTTTTAGAAATATTATTATGACATGTGTATTTAGAAATATTATGACATGTGTTTTAAGAAATATTATTATGATATGTATTTTCTAGAATATTATTATGACGCGTTTTTTTTATAACTATGGTTGACATGCGTTTTAGAAATAATATTATGATATCTGTTTTAGAAGTATTATTATGACGTGTTTTTTTAATATTATTATGGCATGTGTTTTTGTAGAAATATATTATAATATGTATTTTTAGAATATTCTGCTATGTGCTCTTCAAAATTATCTAATTCACCCCATTTTGTTCCAGCATATTGGACTCGTTTGTTTAGAGACGTCAATTAATTCGTTAATTCGACACCTCATTGTAACATAGCTTCTTATTCCAAGAACAGGCTTGTTGAAGTTTTACCCTTCCTATAATTTTGCTATTTTAAGATTGAGTAGCCCCTGTTTTTGCGATAACATATCCTTACTGACTGTTCTTTTTATTAAGTGGCTATTTGCGTTGACTCAAGAGATATTCAAATAATAATCTTATACACTAATTTTGTTGATTTATGTGTATATAACCTAAATGTCAGAACACGTAATTTGTCTTTATCCCTAAATTAAAAATCCGTCTCGATCTAATTTTTATACTTATATTCATATATATATGAGTTGTAGAATTGCATTCATCTGCAAAAGATCTAGCTAATTTTTTAAACATTCATCTTAATTAATTCCCAGTTATTTTTTACGGTTTTCTTATGGGGTCGTCATCTTTAATTAACTATTATGTGTAATCATATTCATGCAGATATTCTACATGATTTATACTTGCGTAATATTTGCGTAAAAAGGCCACAGTAAACCAAACATCATTCTATATATTTTTATGCATACGTATAGATATTTGTTTTAAAAAATGGCTACGGAACTCCTGTCATTTTTGGTCTACAGACATGAAACTTAATATATAGGGTGTTCGAACTCATGTGAAACTTTATATTTTGATTTTAGTCGGGAAAAAAATCGGTGCAAAAGTGTGAAAATTAAAAATAATAAAATTTGTCAGGTGGAGGTTGAACGATGGCATTACGAATATGCATGCGTAACGTAATAGTTATTGGTTCATCTCATAATTTTTAAACTTGCAGCTAACATGTTTTATAACTCAGGCAATTACTTCAAAGTAGATCGTAAGCTAAATAGTTTCGTTCCAATCTCGATGGTGGCGCACGAGTCGGTTTTTTATACTTTTTTAAAAATCATTACTATGTCCTGAGTCCAATAAAATATGACATCTATATATTGCTACGCTTATTTCATGGACTGTTATCATGCTGGCCATCCCTTAAAAGTAAAGTGGAATGATCCAAATGGCTAATACACATTTGAGTTTTATATAACAAAATTAAATTGGTGTTTTTGATGGAAAAACCTAGCCACATTCTGATTGGATGATGAAAACTCTAGCTAAATCCTGATTTGATAAATGAAATTCTGTTTACCATAAAAAACAAAAACACATCGCGGTTTTAATTTTTGGTTCGACTGTTTTGGTTTTAATACTTAAATAATGTGCGTATAGACGTTTAATCATGAGAATGATAGAAAGAAATATAGAAATAAAACTCAAATTGTTTATATGATGATTCTTTTGTGTAAATGTTTAATGGACCTAATAATAGATTCTTTTAAATTCTAAATGAACCTAATAATAGATTCTTTTAAATTTTAAATGGACCTAATAATACATTCTTTAAAATTTTAAATGAACCTAATAATAGATTTTTTTAAATTTTAAATTGACCTAATAATAGATTCTTTTAAATTTTAAATGAACTTAATAATAGATTCTTTAAAATTTTAAATGAACTTAATAATAGATTCTTTAAAATTTTAAATGGACCTAATAATAGATGATTTTAAATTTTAAATGAACCTAATAATAGATTGTTTTAAAATTTTAAATGAGCCTAATAATTAATTCTTTTAAATTTTAAATAGACCTAATAATAGATTCTTTTAAATTTTAAATGAACCTAATAATAGATTCTTTTAAATTTTAGATGAACCTAATAATAGATTATTTAAAATTTTAGATGGACCTAATAATGGATTATTTCAAATTTTAGATGGACCTAATAATAGATTCTTTTAAATTTTAAATGAACCTAATAATACATTCTTTAAAATTCTAAATGAACCTAATAATAGATTCTTTTAAATTTTAAATGGACCTAATAATAGATTCTTTTAAATTTTAAATGGACCTAATAATACATTCTTTAAAATTTTAAATGAACCTAATAATAGATTTTTTTAAATTTTAAATTGACCTAATAATAGATTCTTTTAAATTTTAAATGAACTTAATAATAGATTCTTTAAAATTTTAAATGAACTTAATAATAGATTCTTTAAAATTTTAAATGGACCTAATAATAGATGATTTTAAATTTTAAATGAACCTAATAATAGATTGTTTTAAAATTTTAAATGAGCCTAATAATTAATTCTTTTAAATTTTAAATAGACCTAATAATAGATTCTTTTAAATTTTAAATGAACCTAATAATAGATTCTTTTAAATTTTAGATGAACCTAATAATAGATTATTTAAAATTTTAGATGGACCTAATAATGGATTATTTCAAATTTTAGATGGACCTAATAATAGATTCTTTTAAATTTTAAATGAACCTAATAATACATTCTTTAAAATTTTAAATGAACCTAATAATAGATTATTTTAAATTTTAAATTGACCTAATAATAGATTCTTTTAAATTTTAAATGAACTTAATAATAGATTCTTTAAAATTTTAAATGAACTTAATAATAGATTCTTTAAAATTTTAAATGGACCTAATAATAGATGATTTTAAATTTTAAATGAACCTTATAATAGATTGTTTTAAAATTTTAAATGAGCCTAATAATTAATTCTTTTAAATTTTAAATAGACCTAATAATAGATTCTTTTAAATTTTAAATGAACCTAATAATAGATTCTTTTAAATTTTAGATGAACCTAATAATAGATACTTTTAAATTTTAAATGAACCTAATAATAGATGATTTTAAATTTTAAATGAACCTAATAACAGATCATTTTTACTTTTGAATTAAACTATTAATAGATACTTTTAAATTTTAAATGAACCTAATAATATATTTTTTTAAAATTTTAAATGAACTTAATAATAGATTCTTTTAAATTTTAAATAGACCCAATAATATATTCTTTTAAATTTTAAATGAACCTACTAATAGATTCTTTTAAATTTTAAATGAACCTAATAATAGATTCTTTTAAATTTTAAATGAACCTAATAATAGATGATTTTAAATTTTAAATGAACCTAATAACAGATTATTTTTACTTTTGAATTAAACTATTAATAGATACTTTTAATTTTTAAATGAACCTAATAATAGATTCTTTTAAATTTTAAATGAACCTAATAATAGATGATTTAAAATTTTAAATGAACCTAATAATTGATTCTTTTAAATTTTAAATTACCCTAGTAATAGATTATTTAAAATTTTAAATGACCCGAATAATAGATTATTTTAAAGTTTAGATGAACCTAATAATAGATTATTTTAAAGAATACGAAGTGAACTATTTTTTATCGGATTTTCAATTAAAATTTAATTGTTACGATTTTTAAAAATTAAATTACTAGATATAAGTACAGAATTATTTAGTTATCTTGCTTTCATTAACACAGACTTTAAAGGCTTTTATCGTAATGTTACTGAAAAATAAAATATTAAATAGTAAAAGGGGTTTCTGGTGCTTGCGTATCAATGTTACAGTGTTATTTTTAAAATAGTATTTTCAAGTTAAATTCAGTTTTAACGATGTTTTTTATTACCTTGTAAGATAAAAGTACGGAAAAAGTTACAAAACGACCTCCCTCCCATGTTCAAAATGGCTTTCTAAATAATAACGTTATTATGTCGGCGCAGTAATGTAAGTGCATACGTACCAAAATGTGTTATTGCTAACATATACTGTGCTTTTTTTTATAATAAAAAAGCAAAGATATATTTATGCGTTTTTCTTAGTACTTTAGTCAAGTATTTTTGTTTAAATAAAATAATAATTTAAACTAAGATTTTAAAAAATAATGGGTGTATTGTATTACGTGATTGTTAATAGTTAAACACTGAACATTTCATTAAATCTGTTGATTTCCTGAATTTTGGTGAATGTTAAATAAAGGGCAGGAGTCAAAATGTTTATACATTTTGGGGATCGGCCATTCATTTTACATGAATCAAAGGTATTTAAGAATTCAGGTGAAAGGTCATCTCCCTCTCAGTACAGACAAATAAGTCTCCTGTGTGTCATGAGTAAGTTGTTGGAATCCATATTAAACAAAGAAGTAGTCAACCACCTCAACAGAAACAACCTTCTTACTGGCATGCAATATGGTTTCCGCTCTGCAAGATCTACAGCAGATGTGCTAACGGTTATATCACATAGGATTAGTGAATCTCTTGACAAAGGTTTGCTTTCCAGGGCAATTGCTCTTGACATATCAAAGGCCTTCGATAAGGTATGGTCTAAGGGCCTATTTACAAGATTTCCAGCTACGGCATAAGTGGAAATGTTTTCTCAATCATTAAATCATTTCTCTCCGATAGGTTCTTAAGAGTAGTGGTTGATGGGCAGAAATCAGAGGCCCACAGTATTAATGCTGGAGTCCCCCAAGGGTCCATACTTGGCCAAACTCTCTTCCTGATCTACATCAATGATCTCCCAAAACATATACTTAAATCATTCGTTGACATCTATGCTGATGACACGACCATCTATGGCAACACACCAAAGGCTGTAAATGACAAAGTTCTCTCTAATTCTCTCTACTCTGATCTTGAGTACGTGGTACAATGGGGGAAGAGGTGGCTGGTCACTTTTAATTCATCCAAAACCAAGCTTCTATAGTTACATCATCAACGCTCTGATCCCCATCTGGCATCAATTGAAATGGATGGCTCTCGTCTAAGGGAGGCTCCATGTTTTTACAAGCTTCTGGGTTTGACCTTTACTGCTGATCTGAAATGAAACACGTACATAAAATCTGTTGCCAGGGACGCTGGGGAAATGGTGGGATCCTTCTACCGCTCCAGAAGATATCTCACTACTGATGCAATTCTCTATCTGTATAAAAGTCAAGTACGTTCAAGGATGGAGTACTGCTAACACATCTGGACAGGAGCTGCTAAAAACAGCCTATCCTGCCTTGACAGAGTACAAAATAGATTTCGTGGTTTAGTGGGGCATGCCCTTTTCTCTTCCCTGCAGCCTCTCTCCCACAGAAGAGACGTTGCGAGCCTGTCTTTGTTTTATCGTTATTTCCATGGCAGGTGCTCGTCTGAGCTCCAATCCCTCGTCCCCCCCTCGCCAATCTTTCACGAGAAGCACCCGTCTGGCTGAAACTCCTGTCAATAATTTTCCCCACTCTTTATCTGTGCCTAAATCCAAACGTAGATTCCATGAGCAAAGCTTCTTTCTTAGAACTTCACGCCAGTGGAACTCTCTGCCGCTTGCCTGTTTCCCACCTGACTACAACTTCAAGTCCAACATAAACAAATTCCTTACAAACCACCCCCTTAAGTAAGACAATCTATCAAATCCTCCAATACTAATGAGTACTACAATACTATCTCATTGATTACTGTACACGCAATAACCCTTATCCCTGAGTGGCCTTCGGGCCTTGATAAGTGGTTACCCCCATGCAAAAAAAGAAAAAAGTTCCCTATGTTAAAATTAGGTTCCTTATTAATAAGGTAATTATTTCAGCACAGCTCGTATTCTGCGTATTTTTTTATTATTTAATATTATTTAAAACAAAACATGCGATACTACGAAAATTAACTTTAAGAAAATCCTATTAAAAATTCATAATTTATTTGATCATAATAAATTTAAGTTTTTTCGTAAACAAGTAAGATGGCCTTTTGAGTGGGAGCAAAATGCAATAATTGTTTTGATACTACACTTCTATTTTTGTGTCTTCAATCAGTGGAGAAATCCTAGATCGAAACAATTTTAATTTTTGTTCGTATCCAGAGTGCCCTGTTTTGGGGAGGTGGATTTCCCTACATTAAAAACGAAACTTTGTATCTAACATTGCCCTCGAGGGAAGGCAAGTAAATAGGAACCTGTAAGCCATTTTAATATTTTCATAATACTTATAAAAATATTTAATTGGTACTAGTGCACTTATTGATCCGTGCTGAAATAATAACGTTATTATTTAAAAAGCCATACTTTACATTGGGATGGGGAGGGTGTTTTGTAACTATTCTATACCTTAACCTTACAATTGAATAAAAAAAACATATAAAACTTTTATTAAACTTGGAAATACGATTTAAAAAAATAGCGCGGTCAGTAAGTGCATCAGCACTCTTTAATTTTATTAATTTTTATGAGAAAAACCATTACATTCACAACATGTAATTTTATAATAAAATTAGTTCAATTAATATTTTTATGACTAGTAAACGACAACGCAATAAATTAACTGTATTAAACATTTATATAGACTGATTTTTGACATCGATACTTTTATTTGATTTGTCTCCTCTATATATTTCCTCAGATTTAATGATGGCCGACTAAAACACTACGACTCAGTCGTAAAATTCGAGCTTTTTATAAAAAATCTTTGAACGGTGTACATGATGTTTGGAATATGACATCTTACTTATGAAACGCTCACATACATCATGCAGACTTTTCTGTATTTTCTTTCATTTTTATTTGTCGTCAATTTGAATAAGCACACAAAATTTATTTCATTTCAGTTTTCTCATAAACAAGTCAGCCGTTTTAATATTTTGTTACTAGTTGAAAAAAAATTGAGAAAAAAAAGTTACATTCCTAGCACTTAGTTTTATAACAATTTAGTTCAGTTACGATACCGTAATTAATAAGTTAATTTGGCTGACGTTCAGGAAATTCCGCAATTTACATTTTATTTTCATTTTTCACGTTAATCTTATCGATTACTAACTTAAGTTTCAGATGAAAAACAGAATATGTGAAACTTTTCGTATGACTTTTACTATATGGGATCAGTTTTCAATTATAACTTTCTACTAAATTGAACACCAACTTTGTGATCATCTCATTCCGTGATTGGTGAATATTACCATGTAATAAAAGGGATTCTGAAGAGAACTTTCTTACTTCGCCTCTTAACCTCCTCTCTATCTTACCTTTTGCAAAAAACCCAACTATAAAAAGTCTGAAAAAAAAATATTTCAGAATTTGCAAACAAATTGAAATAGCAACTCCAAGAATAGATTTTTTTCAATATTTTATGGGAAAATAATGCGTTACATGATGCGCAGACAAAACTTCTTGTGGACATGTCATCTCTATACTGATATATTCAGCTTTTAAAAGTGACATATTAGTAATATTCTATTTTAGCGTCGGATGAATATGTATGACTAAATATTATTTGAATCAAATGCGATGTTAGACTCATTAGAATGTCGAATGTGTTTACTCATAACCAAAAAAAAACTATATTTTATTTTTTATACAATTAAACCTTGTTTTTAATTTTCTGTTTGATTTGAATATTTGGAAAGATTTTTTTAACGTTAAAATTGGAAATTACTGTGATATTGATTTTCAGCATACTCGAACACTTGTTACAGTTGTCATTGGGTTGAAAAGAAAGTAAAAATTTACCCTAGGTCCTTTTTTAGATGTAGTATCTATCGATCACGTAAGGGAGAAGCCACAAATAGGTGTTCAATTTAGTACAACCTTATAATTGAAAACTGATACTTGACGATAAAAATTATAAAAAAATTTCATTTTTTTTTCTTTTAATCTGAACAAAAAAAAAACAATGTCTAGTATGTAGAATTTCGTTGAGAAAGTTCAAAACTTTTTTAATCAATTCCTTTAAGCTTCAAAAAAATTAACAAAGAATTTACTAACAAATTATTTTAAATTCGTTATTTATTTTATTTCATTTTTTCTGTTCATTTTATTTATAACGTGTTTAAAAATTTTTCAACTACTGTAGAATCTCCACGGGTTCTGCTAGTAATAATAAATACGAAATCTGCATTAATCAAATTATCATATTTAGGAGTTTTTTACGACCGGGCAATGCCGGACGCTAGCTAGTACATTTATAAATGTTACGTGTTAATGAGCAATATGTTTTCTGTTTATTAGTCCTCGCGCGAAAGAGCAGGACACAAAGTGTTTTAAATAATAATAATAGAATAACAATAAAAAGACTTTCGCTGGCGAGGACTATTGACCGTAACCAGTTATACAGCCCGTTTGAACTTTTCATCTCTATTTTTATCGTTATGTACTGGATATTTGTTAAGGAAACCTATATAAAATATGTTCCTTATTAAATTTTAAAGATTTTATATTCTGAAAGAAGTTTTGAAAATTTAATCTAAAAAATTTATTTTAAGGTTTTCGTTTTAAAAAATCAGATTTTCTCATTATTCAGACCTGTATCACAAAGTGGGGGTTGCAAAAGATGAGGTGTGGGGTGAGGAGAAATACAAACTGAAACAGAGAGAATATTCAGACCTGTAATAATACAAAGAGGAGGTTGCAAAACTGAGTTGTGGTGTGAGGAGAAATACAAACTGAAAAGAGAAGGAGAGTTTTAAAATATAATCTTAAAAAGATAAGATACACGTTAGAAAAGCATTTCATCCAAAGCATGAAAATTTTTAAACAAAATGGTTTACTATAACCTTTAAAAAATAAAGGTACAAGATTCAATTTGAAATTTATTTATCTTCAAAGTGCACGTTTATAAATTTTACAAAGTCAGGTATAAAAATTTCATTTAAATTGAATCAAATAATTACCTTGGATTTATTTTATGTAATGTACATTTTGTTGACTTTAAAAACATTATATTTCATTAAGCAATTAATAATATAGATATAAAATTTATCAATGAGTTTTTTTAAGTGCAACAAAATGTACATTATATAAAATAAATCCAAGGTAATTTTTTGATTCAATTTAAATTAAATTTTTATACCTTACTTTGTAAAATTTATAAAAGTACACTTTGAAGATAAATAAATTTCCAATTGAATCTTGTATCTTTATTTTTAAAGCCTATAGTAAAACCATTTTGTTTAACAATTCTCATGTCTTGGATGAAATGCTTTTCTAAATTGTATAACGTATTAGAAGAAATACTTTCTTGTCTGTTCAACAGTAATATATGTACACATGCATCTAATTAGCTTTCTACATATGTTCATGTCTCTCTCTCTCTCTCTCTCTCTCTCTCTCTCTCTCTCTCGATATATATATATATATATAATTTTACGCGGGGAACAAAATTTAATTCCTGCAATCATGAAATGAAGACCCGTTTTGATGTTAATGAGTCAAAGTGGGAAATGAAAAAAAACACACTTAATGTGGGAAGCCAGCTGAACGGTTTCCCCTCACTTTCTATAAGCTTGATCGAGATTTACTTTTTATTAACTAGCATTTCAGCCCGGCGATGCCCGGGTGTTTGGATATGTCTGTTGAGCCAAAAAATAAAATTGGTAGTAGAAAGGCAGGCTCGAACCCGTACCGCGAAGGAGGAAATCAACGGAGAAAAATTTGACGTCTTTGTCGTTACGACCACGGCCAAGCCGGAAGTGACGTAGGTTTTAATTAAGGTTAGACAATAAAATGGAGCGGATGACTTTAAAAAATATCGGCGAAAAACGCGACCCCCTCCCCTGTAGAAATGTTTTTAGCCAATTTTTCGATATTTGTCGTCTGAAAGGTCGAACTTAAAAACGATACTGATCATGTAAAAATCCGTCGCTCTGTCGAAAGTTTTAGGCACATATGCAAACATCTCGCTGCCCTAATCCCTACATAGTACCCCAGTAAATGTTTCCCCTGATAGTAGCCCCCTACACCAAAGTGGCAATGTGCCTTGTTTGGGGTGAAAATGTAATATATACATACATTTATATATTGGTAACTAAAAATTTTCGACCCAAAACCGATTAAAAAGCGTGTCCTATCTCTGAATATCCGTTATGTAAAATTTCAAATGTTTAGACCAGAAATTGCTGAGTAATTTGGTAGAAACCGCAGAGGTAAACTTTTTATTAAATTTGACCCCTAATATGACCCCTTAACATTTATTTTTTTTTTGGTTCAAACCAAGTTATTAAGTTAGATCCATGTCCAAGAAATCTATATCTGAAATTTCAAGTGTTTAGACCCAAAATTTGTCGGAGGAGTTTGGTAGAGTTATGAAAGGTCAAATCGTTTAATTTTTTCCCGTTAACAGCCAAATTTCTGGCGAAAAATGAATTACACATATTTTCTCAAATCTCAGTAGCCCGTATGTTAAATCTCGACTCAGTAGACTTAAAATTAGCAAAGTTATTTCGTATTGAAATGTACACACAGAGACATACACACAGACACGTTCACTTTTATAGATAGATTAAACAAAAATGTATACGTATACATAAATATATATGGAAAGAATTTTGTGTTTACTATAAACTGTTTACGCAAATATTATGCAATTATAAATCAAGTAGAATATCGGCATGAATATAATTACACGTAATAGTTAACTTAAGATGATCATCCCATAAGAAACCCGAAAAAACTAATAGGGAATTAATTAAAATGAATGTTTAAAAGCATATGCAAATTAGCTAGATATTTTGCTAATGAATGCAATCCCACAACCCATCTATCTCTATATATATTAAAGTAAACGTGTCTGTGTATCTCTGTATCTGTGTGTCTGTGTACATTTCCCTACGCAATAACTCTGTAAATTTTTAGTCTACAGACTCGAAATTGTATACACAGGGTACTGAGATTTGTTAAAATCGATGTGATCGGTTTTTGGTCAGAAATTTGACGATTAAGGGATCAAAGTTCAACGATTTGACCTTTGAGAACTGTACCAAACTCCCCCGACAATTTTGGGTCTACGCACTTGAAATGTTAGATATAGGTTCCTTGGACATGGGTCTAACTTAATATCTTGATTTGAGCTCAAAACAATACATTTTAAGGGGTCATAATAGGGGTCAAATTAAAAAAAATTGACCTCTGCGGTCTTTTCCAAATTACTCAGAGAATTTCTGGTCTAAATATTTGAAATTTTACATAAAGGGTATTCAGAGATAGGGCAAGCTTTTTCATCAGTTTGGGTCGAAAACCTTTAGTTACCAATATATAAATGTATGTATGTATGTCTGTTTGCATGTCTGCCTTAAACTTTCAGTAGAGGTGACGGATTTTACCAAGATCAGTATCCTGTTAAAGTTCGACCTTTCATACGACAAATATACAAAAAATTGGCTAAAACATTAATATCTTCCCCTTCAACTAGGGGGGGGCACTTTTTCGCCGATATTTTTTTAAAGTTATCCTGTCCTTTAGATTGTCTAGACTTAATTTTAAAAAATGTCGCTTCCGGTTTGGCGGAGGTCGTAACAGCATAAACGTTAGGTTTTACCCCGTTCTTTTCCTCGTTTGCGGTACGGGTTTGAGCCTGCCTTCCTACTACCATTTTTTTCTTTGCTCAACA
This sequence comes from Euprymna scolopes, assembly GCF_053919585.1. Classification (NCBI taxonomy): domain Eukaryota; kingdom Metazoa; phylum Mollusca; class Cephalopoda; order Sepiida; family Sepiolidae; genus Euprymna; species Euprymna scolopes. The sequence goes on along the minus strand of NC_136495.1, from coordinate 26,905,366 downwards.
TACACATCCTAACACCCGGCCAACGCCGGGCGCCCATGCTAGTATATAAGAAAATTGTATTTTCTTTTTAAATAAATAGAAAAGAGGGGTTGCCTTTTTCTGTTGTTCTTGGCCTTTTGTAGTATCTGTTCTCGCAGTATACTAGGTTTTCTATTTTTCAAAGACTAGGGACCGCCCACTTGACCAATCTTTGGTCAAGTTCAAAGGTTTTTTCTTGTTTGGCCTCAAAGGACCGACCCCATTTTTTAGGCGAGTGGTCCTTAAGGCATTGTTTTTGTTGTTACCACTAACGGTTTTCTTTATTTTGTTACGACTTAAGCAGCCGGCCGGCCTAGGGGAAACTGATGTGCCGTTTTAGGCGAAGGTCTCCCTAGTTTCCAAATCGGCGGGTCGGAGAAGGGCACTGGGACAACAACTAGAGGGGGCAGGCCTCTGCCTCTCCAACCATGGGGGACGCCCCTGGTGTAGGGGCCGTGTCGGAGGGCACCACACCCGGTGGTGCTCCAGTGATCGGTTCGGAGGGCAGCACACCCGATGGTGCTCCAGTGATCGGCTTTAGGGGCACCACACCCGGTGGTGCTCCATTGTTCGTGGCGGGGCTACCACACCCGGTGGTACCCCAGCGATCGGTTCGGGTGACACCACACCCTGTGGTGCTCCAATGTTCGTGGTGGGGGGTACCACACCTGGTGGTATCCCAGCGTTCGTATCGTTCGTGTTGGTGGGCACACCCTGTGTTACCCCATCGTCTGTGCCAGCGGATACCCTAATGTCGTTCAGCGAGACCCTGAGCGAACCTTTTCGACGAGTCTGGCTCATATCCGAAAACGTCGTCGTAGTAAACCAGCAGGAACAGAGGAAGGCTTTAAAGAAATGGATAGCTGACACACCAGACGATAACACCAAGGAGTGGGATATAGCTAGGGCGTTGGCGACACCAACAAGAAGAGCAAGGAGAAGGCTGACACAAGCCGTAACCAATAGTCCAACCAAGTATGCGGATGTTATGAGGAAAGTTAGATCCATGGACCAACTTGTGATAGTGGATGGGTGCTCCCCAGGAGGGTTGGTGGAACAGTGGCCGGTGTTAATAACCGACTTTCCGATTCCCGAGGCACAACGACTAAAGAAGAGCAGTCCGCGGAAGGAAGAAGCGGTGGAGTCAATAACAGCAAAGTCACCAGGAAACTGCGGCCCCCAGGAGAAGAAGACACCCCAGTTTTATAAAGATTTGCTCAAGAACAAGTACGCAGATTATGTTGAATGGGGAACGATCAAGCTTTTACCAGGGACGATGGAAAGGATCAATGAGAGATCCGTGTCCCTGGTAACCCTGGACGCAAAGGACAAAGGTTTGACGGGCGTACATAAAGACAAAATGATGGAACTTCTGGGAGACCTCAACATCCTTACCAAGTACGCGGTGTGAAGGAGTTACGCCATGTGGGATCTTATTTTGCCAAAAAAAGAAGACGGTGGCAAAAGGAGACATCACTTGGAAGCCACTCACACTAAAACCTGAGTATCAATCGAAAAGAAGGACCATGGTTACGATGCTAGGGGTCCCATGTTTCATGTGTGAAGAGCAAATGGGCGCCATAATGGCGCAATACGAAGAGGTAGAGGAGGTCAACCCCGTCAAAGGCCCCAGGAACGTTATGACGGGGGAGTATAAGATCCGAGTAAGACTGGATATGAAAGGGCTCAACGAAATTCCGACCCAGTTGAAGTGCGAAGGAGGGACAATGTCAGTGATCGTGGAAGGCAGGAGGCCACATTGCTGGCATTGTCGAAAGCCCGGCAATATGGCAAAGGCGTGTCCCCAAAAGTAACCTGTGATAAAGCCGGCAGAAGTGCCACAAAAAGAGGCGCCACCCAAAAAGAGGAAGGGGAGAAGACCAATGCATGGAGTAAGGTAGCGGCAAAAAATGCCAGAAAAGTAGAGACAGCCCCGCTAAATACACCAAAGATGGGAGCAGGTTCAAATAAAAGAAAGCAATCAGCGAGCGCTTAGGAGCGCCTTACTGCAGCCCGAGCAGCTAGCTGTGATGGGATGGTTACGGAGCGTGAGGTTATTACTGCGTTGAAGTAGATTAGCCATAACAAATCTCCAGGGCTCGATGGTCCGTCCTACGAACTGTATTTGAGGCTGTCGCCCATGTTTGTTCCTCTTCTGACGGGTGTGTTAACCACTGGTTTACTCAGGGATCCATCCCTGGGCAGGTAATTAAAGGAGTGGTCACACTTCTGAAGAAAAGAGAGCGGCATGGTAGGGAGGACTTAGATGATTATAAGCCCATCACTTTGCTAAGCACAGAGTTGAAGATTTTGTCCCGCGTTCTTGCAAACCGATTGCAGTTTGTTATCGGCGACTTGGTCGAACCGGATCAGACTTGTTCTGTGAAGGGGAGATCGATTCAAAACAAGACGACACAGGAGCCGCGCTGATAAATTTAGATCAGTCCAAAGCGTTCGATAGGGTCGACCATGGTTTCTTGGAATCTTTTATCGAGACCGCCGGTTTTGGTCCGGACTTCCGCAAGTGGATTTCCGTTCTGTATGTGATCCTGTGGTAACGGTACAAATGGTAGGCTGTCGGAGTCCTTTGGGGTCTCTCGGTCGGTACGCCAGGGTTGTCCGCTGTCGCCTCTGTTGTATGTCCTGGGTTTGGAGCCCTTCCTTCGCTAATTAAGGGACGGGGCGGCTAGACCAGTCCTGCGCGGCATAGCTCTACCTGGCGGCAAATTCGCCAGGGTGTTCACGTACGCTGATGATGTCACCGTTTTCGTTGGGCGAAGGATCGATATTAAAGCGGTGATGGAGGCGGTCGCTGAGTATGAAAGTATCACAAGGGCCGTAGTTAATCGCAGTAAGTCCGTTGGGCTGCGGTTGGGCGCCTGGACCGGGGTAAACTCGCTTCCAAGTGGGTTCGGCTGGACGGATGGCCCGGTAAAGATTCTCGGTGTGTGGTTCGGGCCTGGACTCCAGCTGGACAAAATTGGTCGGAAGTACAGACGAAGGTCGAGTCGTCAGTAAGGACTTGGATTCGCAGGGGCTTATCCGTGTAGGGTTGTGCAGAGGCGTGTCAAACTTCCGTTTTTCCGTTGATCCTTTACCACTTGTCAGTACTTCTTCTGCCTGCGGACCGCTGTAAGGCTTTGGAGCAACTCCTTTTAAACTTCTTTGGAAAGGGGGAAAGCCGTATGTCCGTAGACACGTCTGTACACAGAAACTCAGCGAGGGAGACTTGGGAATGCCTGACTTGTTAAGTCATAAGTATGCCGAAAGATTGGCATTCCTGAGTCGGACACTGCTAGAGGAGTTTCACTGGGTACCAGTTGTGGAGCAAGCTTTTCTACAGCTCGTATCCTCCACTGCCGCTGAAGGTCGCAGAACACCAGTGGGGGAAGGGCAGTTCCTCTCCGAATGCCGAGCCGCCCTAGGAGGAGGATATATCGGGATTTAATGGTGGGCACCGCAAAAGATCCGCTGGTTGAGCGGCTGCACATGTCGAGGGAGGAGGTCCTTTCTCAGTGGAATTGGCCGCCATCCAGAAGCTTCTTAAATAATTCAGAATTCTCTTTGACATGGAGGCTTGTCCGGAATGCGCTGCTACTTTTTGGCGTGCTTGCCAGGGACTGCAGGAGGGATGAATACGTTCCCTTCTGCCCCCGCTGTGAGTATGACGAGGATGAAACAAGGAATCACGCCTTTTTTCTTTGCAGCGGAGTTCAGAGGCTCTGGGAGTACGTCGGAGAGGTAACGGCTCGCATTGACCCCGAGCGGTTGGTGCCACTTGATTTGGCGTACGTCGTCGACAACATGGACCCGCCATTTACTGGGAAGAAACGGTTGGTGTTTCCCGCGATCCTAGCTGTAGCTAGGTTAGTGTCGTTGGTCACACGCCTTAACATTGTCTATGGGGTTGAATCTGTTTCGGATCGGGGTCTGGTCGCTTACTTTAAGCATCAGCTTAAGGTAAAGATCAGCTGCGATTGGAAAAGATTATATCGCATAGACTTTGATAGAAGCTGGGTGCACAACACTAGTTTGTGCATCCGACGAGGCGCTAGGTTTAAGTTTGTTTTCCCATCCTAGTAGTATTGGTCAGGCGGTGCTAAGGTTCTACGGAACCCAGCCCCGAGCAAAGTTCATCAGAGTAGGGTTAGTTAGGTTTTAACCACCTCGAGTGGAAAATACTTTATTGGGTGCTAGACTAGGGCAAGTATGATAGTTGATCCTGTCCCCGATTTTATTTTTTCATCGGCACTAGGAGAGCTTCCAAAGATGCCCAGTCCACCCTTTGTTTTGCCCCCGGTCTGTTGCCCCTATACGTACATTTATCTTGGAAGGCGCCGTCCATTCCCTATGTCACCCATCTCTGTCTAATTTGTTTTCGAAATACCGTCCATAAGTACCCCACTCCCAGCTAGGAAACGACCTGCTGGCTTTCAACTTTGGTACCGGAAGACAGTGGGCGCTCCAGATTTAGAAGTAGGTTGAGGGGGATCCCTTACTAACATACCCCCATAGGCATTTTGTTTAGTTGTTTTATTTTTCTTTCTTTTTGGGTGTATCTTAGTTTGCCCCCCTCCCAATCATCTCATCCCTCATTAAGTTTTTTTTAATCCTTTTGTTTGTACATACAATTTTGTTTGTTAACATCTAAATATTCATTATTCAAAGTGTATATAAAGCCGACTCATACGCTGGGGAGATTTTTAGTAGATGAACTCCATGGTAAGAATAAGGTATTATGGTGATAGTGTCTTAGTTTAGGGAACTCAATAAAGTCTTTTCAAAGACCTAGCTCTTAGTTAGATTGACCCCCGACCACCACTTCCCCCTACCAGCTCCATGCCTAAGTGTTTTTGACCCCGAATGAGGCTCTGGCAGTAGATAATGACAGGCAGGGGCCAAACACTAAATAAGCTGTTGTTCTCGGCATTCGAGCCAAGATCAAAGTGTAGTATCTGTTCCGGCAGATACTGCAGGCTATGACTAGCTATGACTAGCTATGACTAGCAAAGACCAGATGTGGGGGCAACCCCACATGCCTGACCTTTAACCAGCTCCCATTTCCCACCTCTCGGGAGCTGGTCCCCTTTTTCCCTTCCCCCTCCCTTCACTCCTCACATTAAAAATCGGCCTTGTGCCTAATTTGCTCGGTGGGGGAGAAATTAAACACCATCTGTTCCGGCAGATGCTGCAAGCAAAGACCAGCTATGACTAGCAAAGACCATATGTGGGGGTAACCCCACATATCTGAACTTGGTCAAGGTAGGGATCACCCTACGACCACAGTTACTATCCAGCTCCCATTTCCCACCTCTCGGGAGCTGGATCCCCCTTTCCCTCCCCCCTCCCTCTCTCTCCACATTAAAAAACAGCCTTGTGCCTAATTTGCTCAGTGGGGAAGCAAATAAACAAAATCTGTTCCGGCAAATACCGCAAGCAAAGACTATATGTGGGGGTTCCCCCACATATAAGACCTTGGTCAATGTAGGGGCAACCCGTCATACCAATTGTCACTATCCAGCTCCCCTACTCCCATGGATGTTGGTCCCCATTTCCCCTTCACTCGTCCCTTTAAAAATCGGCCTTGTGCCTACTTTGCTCAGTGGGGAAGCAAATAAATACCTCAAAGTGTAGTATCTGTCAGACAGATACTGCAAGCAAAGACCATATGTGGGGGTAACCCCACATATCTGACCTTGGTCAATGTAGGGGCAATCCTTCATACCAATTGTCACTATGCAGTTCCCCTACTCCCCGGTGAGTTGGTCCCCATTTCCCCTTCACTCCTCAAATTAAAAATCGGCCTTGTGCCTAATTTGCTCGGTGGGGGAGCAAATAAAAACCCTGTTATTCTTGGCCTTCGGGCCGAGATCAAAGTGTAGTAACTGTTCTGAGGATGCTGCACTTAAGGCAATTTGTCCAAGTCAATGGAGTGGAAACCCTCTATACTGTGACAATTACTATTTTTGAACCCAACCAGAGTGACCCTTTTCACTTTTATTCGAGGAGCTGGTTTAACCCCATTTTAAAAACGACCTTGTGTCACATTTTGCTTTGGTGGGAAAGCAAATAAATACTAATAGAAAAGAGGGTTTTTAAAGTGATTTTCAATACACACAAGAGGAAAACGAATTTATAGGAGTATAGATGAAATCGGGTGAAATGGGAGACGATATGGTTAAAATAAAATGGGAGACTATAAGTTTAAAAAATATAAATATAGTGTATTAGAAAAAAAGGATACAATATGTGGCTAAAAATACGTATGATATCACTAGGACTATGACAACCGCATATTATTTTCCTTATAGTAAGTTATAAAATATATATGGCGATTAAGCTACACTGAATATTCCGCGTATCATCCACTCTAGGACTCTTCGGGCTTATATATATATATATATATATATATATATATATATATATATATATATATATATATATATATATATATATATATATATATATATATATATACGGGTGGGGGCGGGTGTGTCTCTATGTGTATTTATATATACACTAATATATATAAATGAACTTCCTGTGTTGGTGGGTGGGTGGGTGAGTTAGTTCCCTTTTGACTCGGAAACGGCTCAGGTGATTTTTTTTTAAATTTCACACAAAGATGCTTGATGTGACTTGGAGTATTTTCCGTAGTTTGTGTACCGGAATGCATCTGATAATTATGCAAATCGATAATCGAAACAATCCGATTAATGAAGGAAATGGAACTTTGGGCGACCTACTAGTTTATGATATACGTAGATAGTGTGTTTGTTTTTTACTTATATTCAAGCCAAACAATGTACTTATATTCAAGCCAAACAATGTACTTATATTCAAGCCAAACAATAGTGACTTAAACCTTGATACCACGAAATATCTGTCAAAGGTGATCACGAGTTGGGAGTTGTGCAAGGATTATCGTTCACATTATATTTAATTTTTTTGCATGTAAGTACAGCAAAGAAAAAAGCATTTATTCTAAGGCAAAGCAACACAAAAACGAATTATTGGAGTAAAAAGATTTCTAGAATCTGGAGATACTTACAGTGAAGGTGAGGTTATGAAGGACGTTTTTTTTTTCTCTGTGTGTTTTCCCTAAAATTGAAGAAAATCCAAAAATATATGCACAAACCAGTTTTATTTAGCTCTAGTATCACCCAAAGGAAATTCATGTTAAAAATAGTGATGCCCATGCAAATTTAATTTATTCATTTAAAATATTTAAGAATATTTTACAAGAAAACATTCGCAAATATCCGAAAGGACATTCGGAAAAGCGACCGGCATTTAGATTTTTTTTTTTTTTTTGCATTTATTGCTCTTTTTTGTTTTGACATTGTTTTATTATACTTTATTTTTTCTACATTTTTCCCTTTTTTTTAGGGAGATAGCGATGAATAAATTAAATGATAACAAGGACCGAAATAGAGAGTGGTGGGGGAACTCAGAGAGAAACAGAGATATAGTGAAATAACAAGAGCAGGACAGATCGATAAGATGAGATGAAACACAAGGTAGAGACAGAAATGTACAACACAGAGAGAGAGAGAGAGAGAGAGAGAGAGGGAGAGAGAGAGAGAAATATTAAGAAAGAGGATATGATACGTTAGGAGAGGAAGAAAGAGAGTATGATAGGGAGGAAGCAGAAAAACGAGGAATACATAAAGAAGAGGATAGATATTTGAAGGATAGTGCAAGGAATGTAAGAGGCAGGCTAAGAGTAAGGAAGTGAGAAATGGGATCGAGAAAGAAAGTATATATAATGGGACATAACGTAAAAAAGAGACCGCAAATGAGATTTTTACAAGTGAAGCATGTTTGTTCCTTCATGAGTGCACAGTGAACGAGCCATTAAAAAATGACCATGTTCATCATTGCATTCCCCATTTAGCCCCCAAAGTTCCCAGGGGACGTTACATTCTGGTGAAAATGAACAAACGGTGCAGTTTTAGGCCTTAACAAATGTAAATTTTAGTTCTGCACCATGCAAAAAAAAAAAAAAGAAATTACTAAATCCATCACTTTTAGCTTCCAAGGCCTTAACAAATTTAAATTTGGGTTCAGCACCATGCAAAACTGCTAAATAGACATACACAGAAACTTTTGGGCAAATATGATAAAATAGTCCGAAAAATGGAGAGTTTTATTGGCTCTAAAAAGCCCCTAGGACACCCCAAGAGTTATCGCGAAGTATAGACAAACACAATTATATAAAAATCAGTTAGTTATACATTTTCAGAAAGTGTTATAAAATCAAAAGTATCAATTTTTTTTTATATGCACAAAAGTGTCAATTTTTGCCATTTTAACACGAAGGGCACCTCAAGGGGGATGCGACTGGAGTTTTCCAGGAAAATCCGTTTTGTTACTATTTTGTGCGCATATCATGTTTAATGTTTGTGCTAAATTAAAAAAAAAATCCAAAGGGTAATTATTGAAAAAAGTGCGGACAGGCGAACGGAGAAGCGTAATTTACAGGTTTTCCCTCCTTTTTTCGGGGGACCATAAAAGGGAACTTAAACAAACGGGGAAAAAAGTTAAATACAACAAAGGGTAAAAATAGGGGAAAAGATAGAAGAAAATCATCCGCAGAGAAACTTTTTGAAGAGTCGTTTAAACCGTTTGTGCTGCAATTTTTTTTAGCGACTATTACAACAGTTATCAAAACCAAAAGGCCAATCGAAGATTAAGGCCATAAGAGTACAAAGTGAATGTTTAGACAGCACTGCGGTGATCGGTAATAATAGTGGTGATTGGCTAGAAGTTGATTACATTGTACGGTATATGCGACTATGTTGCAAGCAACTGGGAGACGGCTCTGCGCCACTGTCTTCCACATCCAAACAGATTTAAGAAAAGAGCTGTGTTAATAGAACTTTCGTTTAGTTTAAGGTAGAGAGCTAGCAATAAAGGGAAATTATTGACAGTTGTTATAGCTAGTTGAGTTTTTTTATGATTGCTGTACAGCATAAATCATAGATGGAAGCCCAATCTAGCTCTGGTTATGAAAATATATTAGGTAGAGAAAGTATATTATGTTTCTTCTGTGAGAAATAGAGGAAGTAATAGCTCTTTAAGTCTGTCAAGGCAGGAATGTGTGATCTGAGAAAGTGTCGCCATATGTGACAACAGCTTTCCATCTTAAGGAGGAATGGGTTCACATACACGTAGAGGATTGCACCAGGTGTGTGATTACCTCGGAGGCAATAGAACGCTCGAACGATTTTTGAAGCAACCTTGGAAACGGATGTGAGGTAAGATTTTCATTTCTGGTGTGAAGTGAATGTCAGTCCCAGTAGCTTGTCATGTCACATGGCTCTATTTTTTAATGTTAATTGATATCAAATGTGGATTTATACCAACTTATTTTATGTTAAATCCGTGTTTCAACTAAAACTTTTATATGTTAGCTAATTTAATGGTACATCTTAATAAATATAATCGTCTACAGTATTGAGATATATTAAGGAAAATCTATATTTCTGCAAAAATCAGAATATGTGAGTACACTTCTCAACCTATATACTCAACGAATTCTTGATCTACAGACATTAAATTTTGTATGTAAGGCATTTAAACACGTGAACATTTTTTAATCCGTTTTCATCCGGAACATATGATGCTAAGGGGGCAAAATAAAAATAAAAATTGGTACGTGGGGGTGATCGGATTTTTCTGTTTGACAACTGTTTTACAGATGCGGCTCTGCAACCATGAAACATAATAGATTATGTCAAGAAAAAGTAAGTTAGTAAACATTTTGCAAAGATTATGTCAAGCTAGTCTAATGGTTATTTAACTTGACTTACTTTCTTTAAGCATTGGTTTCGATTTCAGCTCGAGTATTTTTTTTTTACTTAAAGAATTGAACTGATTAAAAAAACATTACTCGTATGTTCATGTCGTATTTTTGGGTTTCTTTTCGATTTTTATTTCAATTTTTAAAAGGAATTTAACGTTCCATTTACTACCCCCGGTTTTTCTGTTTATAATAAATAATAATTCAGCATTTATAAATATATTTATACGTATTTTACCACCGGGCAACGCCGGGCGACTTGCTAGTTCTAACTACAACAGAGCGTGTGTAGATAGTATTATTCGACTAATGTTCTCATATTGAATGTTTATCCCACAAAATTTCGCTCAATATAACTGTTGTGGTGGCAACCACTTATTTGCATATGCGAATAACATAACACTATAAATGGCAAGCCTAGGTTGGCCTTGGTGTGTCTTACTCAAATGCCACCGGAAGTGACGCCGAAGAGCGTACATGTCCTCCCACCAAGACTCTCTGACTTGACACCGTCATTTGTACATATTGTAAATATACCTTTTCTTTAATACACTTATTATTGCGTTATCTTGTTGTTTGCGTCTTCATTGTATTTCCTTACTAATTATTGTTCAACCTTGCAACCACAACAATAACATTCGCCACTCTTTAAGTAAAACAGTTCGAACTTGTTAATCTAATTATGGTGCATTTGAATTAATAACGTGTTCAACAGTTATCAATCCAGATGGCGACACGATTCTCAACGCATACATACAAAGCACAGGCCCAAAGGCTAAATCTCTTCTCACTGAAGCAGTTAAGATCGCAAGTAGACTGGATTCTGCCGTACAATATAATCAATAGGAATATAAACCAAAATTTCGAGGATTTTTCACCCCAACTCGTAATTGTGGTATATGTGGCCACCCTCGAAAAATGTAAAATCGATACATCTTTGTAGATAAGGATGTGCTGCTCAGATTGCATACTAACGAATATACGGTCCCAGAATTACGTATAAGGCACGTAAACGGTATGTGGGAAGACTGAGAAAACCTTATTTTAATGTCTAAAGTTATTGTCATGTGTTCGATAATAAAAGCAAGCGTAACTTTAACGTGCTATGTAAATTAATATTTCAAGTTTTCGTAAAACCAGGTGTTAATAGTACAGAATGGTATATATCTTTTTCATAAAACACATTGTAAACTATTTTTAATACTAATTCTTTCCCCAAAGGAAAATGTCCGTAATAAACTGGCGTATTCACTTCATCTGATATATGTATAATCTCTGTCTACCAATCTATCCCTCTATCATATATATATATATATATATATATATATATATATATATATATATATATATAGTAATTTATAAAATATATATGGCGATTAAGCTACACTGAATATTCTGCGTTTCATCCAACTATGGCGTCTGACGAATCCTATAGTTGGATGAAACGCAGAATATTCAGTGTAGCTTAATCGCCATATATATTTTATAAATTACTAACTAGCTCTACCTACGTATTGAGCACTTTTGAAGTAAATACTTAAAGTTTACGCATAAATCTATACTTTCGTATAGTAATTTTATGTGAATAAATGACATAGTTATATATATATATATATATATATATATATATATATATATATATCATATAAAAGGAATTTTGCCTGTGCGTGTGTTTGTCTTTATAAGTTGATCCCCCATGGACGCGACAACGGCTGGACCGACTTTTTTTTAAATTTCACCCATAGCTACTTGATGTGTCTGGGAGTGTTCTTAACTAAATTTTTAAAAATAGAGTCGAAAAAAGGATTTTAAAAAAGTCAAGGTTTGACCAAAATTGACATTTTTATAAAATCTAACATCACACGTGCATCAGAAAAGTTTATAACAGTACAAGAAGAAAGGCCCTGTCTATTAAATCAACAGTTGGTTCTCGGATAAGACAGTGGTGCGTTCGAAATGAATGTTTCTTTTATAGAACGCAATGTAACTGATACTTGCGTTTTGCATTTTAATCTTTCAGAGATATCATTATCTATCTATAATTTTATAAAATAAACAGATTTTCTACAGTAAAATTTAGACTACAATATATTGTAGACTATGTTCGTGCAGGGAGGAATGTGAAGCCTCCTTCTGGTATATTGCTGGAATCTATAACTAGAGCAGATAAATAATCTATTCGATGGGGGGGGGCACCGATTTGTTTCACGTTTTCGAACACCTATGAATACCGTTTCAAGTCTGAAAGCTAAAAATTGACAGAGTGGTTTGGTAGAGACTGTTCCGCGGACACACTAAGACAAGGTCACTCAAGGAACTTAGTGTGTGTCTGTCTGAGTTCCATCCCTATGGACTCGAAAACGGCTGGCCTATCTTCATGAAATGTCACACGAGGATACTTTATGTGGCTGGCAATATTTTTAGATAGGTTTTGTATCCGAATATCTTCGATAAATACCGATATTCGAAATAATCCGATGACAGGAACAGGGGATTTTGACTAAAATCAACTCTTATTCAGCCTAACATCACAGGTAAATTTAAGAAATTTTACGATCACGCAAGCAGAAGGTCTGCCATATAAAATCAACAGTTGGTTCTTTGATATGACAGGGGCGAGTTCGAAATGGTTTCTGATTAAAGCACAAGTTCACCATGATACTTGACTTTTTTATATAAACATAAGCTCAAGCCATTGTCTCCGCACAAGCAGGAAGACCAGACATAAAAAGTATTTAATATAGCAGGATCATTAGCGTACTAGGGTACCATTAAAGCATGACACTTGACTTGTGTTTATTAAACTTCAATGTAAGCGATTATATATAAGAATAAGTTTATAAAATCAACAGTACATTTTATGAGTGCAGTGTAGACAACAATGTATTATGGACTAAGTAACTGGCTGAAGGTATGTGAAACATCGTTCAGGTGCACATTCAATTTCAGGCAATATCGGATACTATTGATAGTATATATAGAAGCATCTGCTTATGCAAGTGCTAAGTTTATTTCTATTTAACAATTTTAGTTAAGGTTTTTTTACCATCCTCATATAATTGAATTCTCTTTTGTAATTATAAACATTTTAGAAGTCGGATTATGGAGGCGCTAAATCTGCCATAGGTTAAGTTTAATTTTTTTCCGGAAATTTTAACTGCATTGTTTAGTTCTTTTTTTAACATTGTTTTTACTCAAAGCGTTTTCAGATTATATATATATATATATATATATATATATATATATATATATATATATATAGTGTAACGTAATCCCCCATTGAGGAGCGTAAGATCTACGCTGAAGTAGCCTTTTATTCCCAGGTGACGCCAGATTACCCAAGTGTTTAAGATAGAGAAAATAAATATATATATTTTTATTTCATGTCAAAATAGATATTGTTTTAAACCAGAGAAATATATTTTAACGGTTAAAAGTTGACAAGAGAAAATTTCACTTAGAACCTTGTCTGGCCTTAAATGAACTCAGGGTCGGATGTCAGAATTGACAGCTGGCCTTGGAAAGTCGTGAGAATGAGTGGTTCGGATTTCAGGTGTGGGAATGGTGCCCACCCAGGGACCTGGGGCTTAGGATTTCGTGGAAATTTCGTGGCGAAATCTTATTCGCTGGGGAGAATTTCCAACCCATCCACATACCTTACTATATATACGACTGTCGTGCGGAAATTAGCCAGGGAGTGGAGAGTTTCAGATAAGTTAGAGTTGGGAGTTGAGCACATTGCTTGTAGAATCCGAGAAGAGGGACCCCCCACCACCTCATCAATCCGTCTGTCGCTGTCTGTGAAGGGATTTGAGACTTTGAAAAGAACTTACAAAATCTGAATGAGAATTGTAAAAACATTTTTGTACAGAATTTTGTGAAGATTAAGCTTCTGTAGATAGACTACAGTTGTTTGTCTTTCTTCCTGCCTGCCGCTTCGATATTCGCTTTCAGCATACCAGATTTCATGTAACAACCTCAGAAAAGTCCAGACAACACGTGCCAAAAATTCAGATAGACAAGAGTCCTTAACCGCCTTCTCGAGGGAGGCGTTACAATATATATATGTACTTCAAAATAAAATTATCTAACAATCAACTGGTATGAAAACCTGAGATTATAAGTCTTACAAAATATTATTGGCAGTAACGTTCTATAAGTACTATCCCATCTAAATAAAAGTTGCTCGATATACAAGATCGAGCAACTAAATCAAATTTTAGTCATTCAATAAATTTAAAAATTGATGACGTGAAATGGTTAAATTTCAAATCTAAAGATTTTTATTATTCTATGTAAGACAAATAATACATTTGAAATATTATAACTCCTTACCCTATAGGATTTTGCTGTCTACCATCTCTTCAGAGGAGAAAATATTAGCAAATAAGTATAATGGTTTACACCTTATTTGCTAACGTCAGTAAGACATGGATCACTTTACCACACTGCTATCAAAGAGATTAACTTCGAACTTTACCATGCAATTTGGATGTGAATTTTTATATCCTTTTCATTAACTACATGATATTAAAATAATTTTTAAAAACTTCTAATTGTGATTGTTCATGTCTTACTGACTTTAGCATGCAGTACATCGAACCCCACTTTGGGTCTGGCGTTGTCCGTTCTCGAGGCAATTGCTCAATTCCATCTAGTTCTGGGCTGTAGCTTTATCATGAAAAAAGTGTATGTGGACGGGTATTTATATATATTTATCTATAATTCCATGAACAAAGCTTCTTTCTTAGAACTGCACCGCTGTGGAACTCTGTTCCGTCTGCCTGCTTCCCACCTGACTACGACTTGGATGTCTTCAAGTCCAACGTTAACAAATTCCTAATGAACCGCCCCCTTAAGTAAACACTTCATCAAATCTCCACACTAACGTAATGTACTTGCAACAACCCTTATCCCTGAGTGGCTTCCGGGCCTTGATAAGTGGTGATCACTGTGTAAAAAAAAACTCCTCTTAGTGTCTAATATATATATATATATATATATATATATATATATATATATATATATATATATATATGTATACGTGTGTAAATGTTTATGTTATTAGTTTTCACCAAAACAAGTCATGATGCAAGTTTGAACGTGAGGTGACTACGTATGGGATTGTGTCTAACAGCGTGATGTTGGAGTTTTAGTCACAAGATATGTGGTGACGTCACATTTATACATCTGAAGGTTAGTACAAGAAAAAAAGAAAGAAATATTATTCATTATTGATTTTTCTTCTTTTTTCGATATTTCAACAATGAAAACTTTCCAAAAATCCCAATGAAGGATAAAAGTTTAGAAAGCAAGCGTTTATCGATACATTTACATAAAGTGAACGGACTCACGCAAAGAAACTTGTTCACTATCGTCTCGATGAGAGAGAATTTAAAGTTTCAAATTAAGAGAAATATTATTGACGAAAATAAATAAACTAAGGTGAGTTTAATCTGCTAGGAAACTTAGGGTAAGCTATTAAAATTAATTTAATCCAATGTTCTTTTAGAAAAGCCGTTAAAAAGGTGCAGTATGTGATAACTAGGGCTATAATAACAGCATAATCTTTTCATTGTTCTTACCCTCGAATATGTATCCTATACACTTAGCCACAGTAAATAAACCGAGGACCATATCACTCTGCATAAACATATATACGATATCAATGGATATATACCTGAGAATCCAAAGAAAATAGTATGCTGTTGTCATAGCCATAATGATAACATTTTTTAAATAGCTTCGATAAGATTTTTAATAGCTCTCTCTCTCTTCATACATACATATATATATATATATATATATATATATATATATACATAAATATATATATATATATATATTTATTCCTGTGCTAGAACGTTTTTATCTTAGATTTAAAGTAATGGCGCAGAATGTAGAAACCATGCCTAAATAGAATTCAGCCTAATAGTCAAATAGAACAAATTCTCTAATAAGAAAACATAAAATTAATAACTAATTAACGCTCATTATTTTAAAAAATCCTTATCTTGTCGCCCGCATATCTATGACTAAGTATTTTCAATATTCATTAAAAGACGTAATCGTTGTAATCAATTCTTTCTGCCAACATCAGTAATGTTTTAATATAACAATTGAGGCAGATTTTAAAATATATGCTAGACCTTCTATGCAAAACCTTTGAACAATCTAATTTATTATTTTAGGATGAGAAGGATTTTCAACCAGATGCTAATTAATAGAAGAGTCAACAGTTGTGGAAGAAAACTGACGCAAGTATCCTATCTTTCCCTTTCATATTTAAGATTGAACGTGTTGGTTTATGCGAATTTGCAAATGAAAGAAAATAAACCCTGTATAGTATCATAACGACATTTAAATTAATAAAACGTATCCCATTATTTGAGGACAAATTATTGTTACAAAACACAAGAAAACAAGCTACATGAATTGTATCAAACGCAAATAAAGAGAGTCAAACTATTTACAATGCTTTCATTATTCTGTCAACTCTGTTTTTGATCATGTGGTCACATCAAAGGGAAACTTCAAATTAAAAAGGGCATTTGTAAGTAAGAAATAATTTATGTAATAGTTTATGTGATAGGAAATCAGCAACCGTTTTTACTGATGCCATCATAAAATAATTTTTCGTTCGTGTAGAAATAAATTGAAACATTTAATTCATGGGAACACTTCGAAAAGATATGTTCGTTATCATTCACATAATCTTTTCGGGTTGGACTAGATATTACTGTTTAACTTTTGAAAAAGACTGATTGGTTATTTTTGCAATAACATTATACATTGAGAAAAATAAGCTGAAACAAGCAGGATAATTTATTACGGAGTTGAAACGCAGATTACTTCGCGTATTATCAGAAGGACTCAGTCTATGTACCAAAAGTTCTCTTTCGATTAAAAGGAAATGGTAAACCGAACTTTCAACAAAAATAAACATTTTTGATACTATACGCCACAAATTAGGAACTAAAATGTTGGAAAGAAATGGCGCAATTTAAAAAATTCATTACTCAGATTGAACGTCACAAACTGTATAGAACACTCATATATATATATATATATATATATATATATATATATATATATAAACTAAAAAAAATCGAAAGATCAGAGTATGCACTGACTTTCCGGCGAAGTTGAATGACGTCTAAAAAACATTGCATATGACCTACTATTTCTAGAAGAGATATTCACGAAATTAAACGGCATTAGGATCTTTTAAGCTTATCTTCAGGTTAAAAACCGGTGGAGAATGTTCGAAGTACCTAAAAATAAACATCAAAGAATTTTTAGCATGATCTAATTCCTTTTGGATTGGAACTAAGTCACTTTTCCCAGCAAATAATGGACACAATGTTACTGGACATGGATTGTACAATAGGATATTCGGATAATATTTTTTGTAAACCTAAAATTGAGGCGTCACACAAACGCCACATTAAAGCAGTAATTCAGAGAATAAAGCATTTTAGTCTTATTGGTTCTCCTGAAAAAACTGGTCTGCGATGATGGAACCAAGTTGAATGAAAATTGCTATGGCTACTAATACACTACCTAAATGTACTTTGTTCAAATTCTTAAGCTTTACATTCACAGGCAACAGGAATTGTAACTAATTTATTCAAGTAACTGTCGAGACTGCCACGAAGAAAGTGGGCTATCCTACCATGCCAGAAGTTTACTTGCACCTGAGAGTATCATGCACATCAACAAAGCAATTATTAGCCAATGCATCGAATATTGTTTCCACATCTAAGTTGGTGCATCTGCTAGTAGTTTCCTGCTTCTAAAGAAAGTTTTACAATTAGTGGTCAACCTATTAGGTCCTGCACTAGTAACCAAACTCCAACTTGTGTGCCATCGCCGAAATGTGCCATTACTGCATCTGCTTTACAAGTATTTTAATCGAATTAGCTCTGAAGAACTCAATGCATATGTACCCCTTCGTCGCAGATACCACGCCAAATCCAATAAGCAGCAACACCTCGCCCTTAAACTGTAGTGATCCCTAGATTTCGTAAAGCTTTCTACTCAAGTAGCTCATTCCCTCAAACTGCTAGATTTCGAAATTCCCTCCCGCGTTCCAATAAATAGCATATCGTTAATTGAGCACATGGCAACGTCATTTTACCATCCAGCTCTAACGAAATGGTAGAAAATCTGGAAACACATTCAAACGAGTTCTGAAGAATTAATAAAGTTACGAACGAAAGAAATATTCAGTTGGCAATTAACAGAATTATGCAATGTCTGAAAACGACATAAATGTTATCAGTAGCAGTGGTAATGTTCGCAAGATAAATAGGCTCGGTATTTGATAGATCTATTCCGGCGAAAATAGCTTCAAATGAAAAAGAAAATCAGATGGCAAAAGTCGATTGGCCAGGGGATAAAATTTCTTTAAAAACGGGAAGAATTTCAAAGCTGGAAGAATTTTTAGGAAAGGAAAATAGTGATCTAAATAGTTGGACAGGTCAGATATGACATAGAAGGAAAGAACTTTCCAGGAAAAAGACATTTTTTAATGAGGAGTCACCATTTATCAAGGCCAGAAGGCCACTCGAGGATAAGGGTTAATTAATGTAAGGTGGTAGAGTAGTAATCGTTCCTGGTGTAAGATGGGTATAATCTGACCATTTATGAAGACAGATCATCAAGAACTTGCTTACATTGAAGGCTACCATGTTGTATTCAGCCGAGAAGCAGGCCAGTGGAACAGTCGTCCACAGGCGGCCAGTTATAGGAACGAAATTTTGTTCATGTAATCTGCGTTTAGATTTAGGTACAGATAGAGAATGGTGGAAATCGTATATAGTGGCTGTTACTAGTCGTGCTTTTTGTTATAGTTTGACAAGGCAGGCATAGATTGGAGTTTTTGTGACCTATTAGACGTTTTCGGACAATATTCCATTTCCATTTTCTTTCTTTTTTTCTTATAAAGGAATTACCACATCAAGATCCAGAGGCCACTCGAAGATAAGGGTAATGAATGATCAGCATTCAAAAGGATAATATCATAGTAATCGTTAGAAGTGAAAATTTGGTAAATTTGATTACTTGAGGGGACTGGCTCATCTAGAACTTGTTTACATTGGACTTGAAGACGAATATATTGTAGTCAGCTGGAAAGCAGGCAAACGAAACAGATGTTTACAAATTTTGAACTCTGTCAAGGCAGGATAAGCTTTTTCTAGCAGGAACTGGCCAGGTGTCGCAACAAAACTCCATCCTTGGACGTACGTGGCATATAGGTAAAGAATTGCATCAATAGGTAAATATCTACTGGATCGATAGAAGGATCCAACCATTTTTCCAGCGACCTTGGCAACGGATTTGGTGTACGTGTTCCATTTAAAATTAGGAGTAAAGGTCATGCTCAGAAGCTTGTCAAAACATGGAGCCTCCCCAAGATGATAGCGACCTATTTCAATTGATGCCACATAGGGATCAGAGTGTTGGTGATGTAAAGATAGAAGTTTGTTTTTAGATGCATTAAAAGTAACCAGCCACGTTTTCCCCCATTGTACCACATGCTCAAGATCAGAAGAGGGAGAACCAGAGAGAACTTGGTCGTTTACGGCCTTTGATGTGTTGCCATAGATGGTAGTGTTATCAGCATAAATGTCTACGAATAATCTAAGGATGTGATTTGGAAGATCCTTGATGTAGATCAGAAAGACAGTTGAACCAATGATTGATCCCTCATGAACTCCAGCATTAATATATGAGCTTCTGGTTTCTGCCCATCAACCATTACTCTTATGAACCTATCAGAGGGAAATGATTTAATAATTGAAAAGATATTTCCAGCTACACCATAGCTGGAGATCTTGTGAAGTAGACCTTTATGCTATGCCCTATCAAATGCCTTTGATATGTCAAAAACAATTGCCATAGAAGCCACCGTCGAAAGAGTCGCTAATCCTATGAGATATAACAGTTATCATATCTGCTGTAGATCTAGCAAAACATAAACCATATTGCATATCATTAAAACGGTTATTTTTTTACTCTTTCATTTTTTATTGACCGACGCACACCGTATAACTAAAGGGAGATATTACAGATTCACACTGATACAAGGAAAATGTAATAACGTTATTATTGAACATGTAATCATGTGATTATTAAATTTTAGGGTGGAAGCACGGATTACTAACAAGATAGATATTTTGACAACCCGTCCCCCACAAACTAGGGTATTTATTCAGAAAGCCGTTATTCACAGTGGTAGGTTGGGGGTGTCAATTCCGAAAGCTATTCTTACCATGAGGATGTACGGAGTGTCTATTCTAAAAGCCGTTCTTCACGTGAGGTTAGGGTTAGGTGTTGGGCAATATAAACAACAGCTTCCACCAGGCAACGCCGGTTGATGGGTCCTACTAGTATATATATATATATATATATATATATATATATATGAGAAATAAGAGAGAGAAAGAGAGAAATAGCGATAGCGAATTTCATTGAAGAGTTAATAATTAGCGTGTTTCACTATCTTAGAAAAAGTCGATGCCGACTAAGTTTTTCGTCTGTTTCAAAAGCGATGCAACTTCAAGTATTTCTTTATGTCTAATCCGATTTCCACTTGAAGCGCTTTCATGGACTCGTCTGCAGTGATCGTTAGAAGCGCTGTTCACGGTTTGCAGGTTCTTGCTACGTAAGTGCAGCAGAATGGAACGAAGTGAAAATACCTACCCACTACCAACATCGCAACATTACACATGCTCCTGAAAAAAAGAAATGTGTGCTGTTAGTGTCTGGAAAGCGTCGGTATTTAATTCACGCTCAGTCGAGTGGCAAGCCCTTGCAGGAGTTTAACCTCGTTTCTGTAAATAACAAACTGGGATGAAGCAGCTGCCCTGATCACTAAATTGCATCGCACAAAAGAAACTTAATGAACAACATGTCTACACTGTTTAAAAAGAATGCCTATCATTTAGACTAACTCGGCCATGAAATCAAGATATACATATGTAGATTGAAAGAGTTGAAGTTAACGTGTATGTATATATATATATATGTATATATATATATATATATATATATATATATATAGAAAGAGAGAGAGAGAGAGAGAGGGAGATAGAGAAATAAAGAGAAATAAATGTTTGGAGGTACAGAATTTATATACAGTTTTGAAAATAATAAGCGGAATTTTCTCAAGAGCTCTTTCGGCTTTCAATTTATACTATTTATACTATATCTATAATTTTGTTTAAGCTTGGAATATTTACCAGCTATCTCATACATTCATACATTCCAAACAAGATATCTATAAGATTCTAACAGTCCCGAGAGATTTTTGTTTTTAGATTCTAACTGTCCATTTAAGTGAACGTATTTTAATTCCACTTACATTTGGTGCATAGGGTATAATTGCCATGTAGTCTGTAAATTTTTTAATGAGTGAGTTGATCCTGTAATCACTGAAATGATGGGGATCGTTCTAATATTCTGTTGTTTTCCATGTCGTATATAATTCCTGTGTGTTTCATTATACTTAGCTTTTGATTATTCTCCCATCCTGTTCCATACCTGGATATATATATATATATATATATATATATATATATATATATATATATTTTATTTGTTTTTGTGAGCGATACTTTTTGAAGATTCAACCACACTGATGAGTTGTAGACGACGAAACACGTGTCAGTAGATAATTATATTTAAAAAATCATATATATATATAGTGATCCGCAAAAGTTTACAATACGCATTTGAAACTGTCATTTTTTTAATATTTCTAGCTTTCAAAGTGTAATGAAATTTTTATAAACATAGGAACTTTTTATAAATATAAAACGTTCTGAGGACTAAGATAGGAAGCATTTGGAAGCAAGAAATACAAAAACTGATAGTTTCAAATGTGTATTGTAAACTTTTGCTGGGCACTGTATACACACACACACACACACACACACACACACATATATATATTGACAAATATATATATATGAACAAATGATTAATAAAACATGTTAAAAGACATCTTGAAAAAGAGTTAAAAACATATTGTATTTTAAAAAAGGAAACACAAGATAAGTGGATGAATCAAAAAAATTAAGGTTTAAAAAAAAAAACGAAAAGCGGTGAAAGTTTAAATTTGAAAAGCAAGGTCAAACTGACCCAGACAAAAAGCGGGAAAATTAGCGTTAATAATTAGGTCAGCTTAGATATGCACGTGAAAGTCCCAGAATTAAATTAAGAAAACTGATCAGAAGAACAAATAAATGGCTAAGTTTAAGAAATGGGGCGTCTGATATAAATATAAAAAAAAGAAAATTATATATATACACACACATACATATATATATATACATATACTACTTACAGACACACAAATGCATGCATACATGTATATACATACACACACGCATATAAATATATATACATATATGTATACATAAACAATAACACACACACACAAATATATACATATATATACAAACACACACGCATGCATAAATATATACATATATCCAAAAACATATACAAATTAAACAAAAACATACATACTTACATACAAAATAAGGGGAGGGAGAGGCCGGTATCTACAAACTTCGGAATAAGGCAAATAAATGTGTATGTAAATGCATATAGTAAAATATAAGTAAACAAATACATAGAATAAAAATGAGTAGGTTTGTGTATATATTTAATTAATAGGTATACTTATACCATAAAACGGAGACAGCAGATGGAAACCCGGCCAAAGAAATAAAGAAAAAACAAATAAAATTAAAAATATAAAAAGCTTAGAAGGTAAGATTATAAAAGAAAAAAATATGGGAAAAGATATATATTTGAAGAGTTAAATTAATAGCTATGTGATTTCATATTTACCATATTTAAACTTGGACATATGTTTGCAATAGGAGATCAGTTCGTTTTTAGAGTTTATTCTATTACTACTTTAAGGGGAGGTTATAATAGTTATAGCTTCAGATGTACAGAGGTGACAACACTTAAATCCTGTAGTGTAAGACTTGACTTTTTTAGGATGGTCCATTTAATTGAAAAGTGAGTATTGGCAGAGTTAAGCTTTTTAACCAGTGTAGTTAGAGAAGTTCCCTGGTTATTATTTGAATTTTGGTTATTGAAAGAAGAAGTGTGGTTTGAAATTCTTTTCTTTATTAAAGTTGAAGTAGCACCTATATATGTATATGTTTTATTAATAGCTCGGGGTCGAGAATTAATATTAATTTGTTGATTTATACTGGGAAGAGAATTTAAATTTTGTTACTTTGGATGAACAGAGGGTAGGACAGTAATTGTAGCAGGATTGGTTTGGAGGGGATGATTAGTGTTATCAGTGTTAGGATGGCTGCTATGAAAAATGTTATTATTATCATAGCTGGTTGTATGATTGAAAATACAGGGGCTGGTTGATTCGTTTGTTAGATTAATAATTATATCAGAGGGAGGGTCGGAGGAAGGATAATTTGGTGGTAAAATGTTATTGTCTATTATGGGAGAATTGCGTGGGAGCTCTGTAATTGTGCATGAATATATTACATCTTTATGGATGGAATCATTATTGAGTGGGCAAATATGTTTGTTAATACAGTTGCAGTTTCTTTTTGGTTGGATTGGGTAAGGGATTTTTGGGGCTGATTTAATTTTTTTTGTGATTAGATGCTAAGATTCTTTGTTCCAAATTAGGTATAGTAGAATAAGAAATTCTTATTGAGTTTTTATTAAAAATTGAACTATATCTGTGTGGGTATTTGAAAGAGTTTTCTACAATATTGAAGAATTCTTTAGGTATATTAGTTTTAACATCTACGCTAAATGGAGGATTAAACCAAATATTTTTCTTTCTCCTTGTGCGACAGGGTGGGTTAGAACTATTACAATTAGCATGTTGGTTCGGATTATATTTGTGGAGTGGGCCATTGCTATTGATAGCAGCAGATCTTGTTATTTTAACTGATTTCTTGCGAGTCATATTGTGTGTGATTACAGATTTAAGACGGCATACAGGTGGAGCATAATGGTTATATTGAATCTTTTCATTGTATCCTGAATTTCTTAAGGCATTATTGAAGAAAGTAGCATTTGGATTAAAGGTTTTTTTATTGGCTGAGAGCGTAGACATTCTTCTAGAGACGGAGGGTACTATAGATTTTATAATTGAATTGGGGTGGTTAGAAGATTTATGGACGTATAAAAGTGTAAGGTTTGGTTTATGATAGGGGCTGTAAGTTTCAGCATTAAGATTAAGTGTAATGTCTAGAAAATCGGAAGTTTTTTTTTATTTGGTTCAATAATTATAGAAAGGCAAAAATTATTTTAAAAGTTATATAATTTTTTTATTTGTATTATTATACTCTCTTGGCCTGGCTGTTGTTGTAAATAGAGCATCGTCTCTATAAAGGCCCCCTTGGATATGTTTAAAGTGGTATTTCAGTTCTTTCAGTAAGAAGAGTCCCACTAAATCTGTAACCTCGGCAGAGTGGGAAGCACCTATTAAGATGTCAAAATTATTAGGGGTATCTTTTCTAGTCCAAAGGTTATTGTTAAATTGTATAAGGGATTTTCTGGCTAGGAGAATTAATTTAATTTCCAAATGAGTTAAGTCATGGATATGTATATATTTATGCATATGTGTGTGTTTGTATATATATATATATATATATACATATATATATATATATGTATATATATGTATATATTTGTGTGCGTGTTATTGTTTATGTATACATATATGTATATATATTTATATGCGTGTGTGTATGTATATACATGTATGTGTGCATTTGTGTGTCTGTATGTAGTATATATATATGTGTGTGTGTGTGTGTGTGTGTATATATATATATAATTTTCTTTTTTTTTCTTTTTTTATATATATATAACAGACGCCCCATTTCTTAAACTTAGCCATTTATTTGTTCTTCTGATCAGTTTTCTTAATTTAATTCTGGGACTTTCACGTGCATATCTAAGCTGACCTAATTATTAACGCTAATTTTCGCGCTTTTTGTCTGGGTCAGTTTGACCTTGCTTTTCAAATTTAAACTTTCACCGCTTTTCGGGGTTTTTTTTTTAAACCTTATTTTTTTTTATTCATCCAGCCTTGACAGACGTGTTTTAAATATTCTCTCTAGTGCTTTTCTTTTAATGATTTGGAATTCATTCCATTTGCGCTTTTCTCCAAGGAACTCCGCCTTTTGGATTATTTTGAACCATTTGGAATTTACCCATTGGATTGAAATTTTAAATTCGACCGTTTTGGATTTTACCATTTTTGGATTTTTACCCTTCACCTGACTATCCATTCATGTGAAATCTTTTTTAACATTTTTCTTTTGCCTCCTGTTCCCCTTACCTCACCCTTATTTTTAACCAAGTAAGATCTGTGACTTACTTGTAGTTTCATTAAATACTTTTATATGCAAAATCCGATCCTGCATTTTGCTAATTCCTGCCCTCTGATGAGAAGAAGAGTATTTCTTCGAAACTCCGCGGATTAAGGACTATCCACTTATCTTGTGTTTTTTTTTAAATTAAATATGTTTTTAACTCTTTTTCCAGATGTCTTTTAAGATGTTTTATTAATCATTTGTTCATATTATAAGCTCTATTTCCTTTTCGTTTTATTGAGCTTTTACATCTGGCTGAGTTTATTTTACTTGTAAATATTAACTCTTTAATATTTATAATATATTTTAAGTTTACCATTTTGATTACCGTGGTAAACTTATTGTAATTTTTTATTATATATATATATATATATATATATATATATATATATATGTGTGTGTGTGTGTGTGTGTGTGTGTGTGTGTATGTGTGTGTGTATTAGGAGCAGATCCCAAGTTTTTCTCGATTCCGATAAAATTAATGATTCTGTTCTAAATTCCTGATTCCGATTATTCTTACATATTTAAATATTTACTTAAAGATTTGTTTTTCTTCAAATTACTGTGAAACTTTCATGTAATATCTGTATATATTTCTACAAGCATAAAAATATACTTGGTGATGAGTCGTATATTACACGAGTAAATCTTCCTAAATATTTTTCTCGAATGTTTTCTTTTATATTGATTGAAGATAGCGAAACGACCAAAGATTTATTTCTCTTTTCATACAAAGTCGTCTTGCATTTGTTAGTTGACAAAATGCTATTTGAATGCTTTCATAAACAATTGAAAATAGTTGACGATTGGTTTGCAAAATGAGACTGTGTCGTAACAGAAAAGTAAACAACCCCCTACTCTTGTTAAGAATAAGTTTCTAAGTAACATTATTAATATCTGGAAAGCCATTCTTAACATGAGGAGATTAATGCGAGAATGTATTGTTAACCATTCTGTACGTTCCCTCTAACCAAATAATGTTCATATAATTTACTCTAATCATAAATGTTCGGAGGGTTACTGCCACTGACAATATAACTAATACGTATTTTGGCGTGGTAGGCATAATGAAAATATACAATTAAAATGTTGATTTTTAGGTATACTTGTGATTATTTTGAACGAATAACACATTTAAAATTAATTTCAGCAAATAGTTCTTATAATGTTAAAACGTTGATTTGCAGATGTTTTGCACTGTATATTATTTGGTCGCCATTTTGAATATTGTTGTTTACCACTAAAAACAGAATCAGACCCCGTTTTAAGAAAACCAGTCAAACTTTCCTTGTGCGGAGAGTACTCTCAAATGACGATTTCTCTCTGCTTTTCGAAAACGAAACCGGGTTGACGTATTTTTGAAAATGAGGCTATATTCATTATCTTTTTCTTGTGGAGAAACTTATTCAAAATGGCGGCCATAAAATATATCGAGCGAAGCATCGTAAATTTAAGGTATTGATACCATAAGAACTACTTGCCGGCGCCAATTTGGAGTATGATATTCGTTCAAAGCAGACCTTAATAACCCTAATAGTCGACTTTTTAATTGTAAGTTTTCATTTGGTCAACAGGTCACAAATATCGACTGATATGTTGTAAAATGATTTGTTTTAAAGTAAATAAAAAACAATATACAGATAATAATAGAAATACTACTAATTAATAATGTCAGATTTGTTGATTAACAGCTTCAGCTAAAAATGGTGTTTTTGTAATTTTTAAAATCTGATTTCCCTTAAAGGGATTGCGTGCGACCACATCGTAAAACTTCTCGCAAAAGGAAAAGAAAATAGTTATAGAATTACGACTGAACGATAACTTCCGTAATAAATGTAATGTAAAATAATCAATGCTCATCATTTCCATGTTATTCTGTTATTAACTTTAAGTTTGATTGGAAAGGTCGTAAAACTAGCTTAACCACCCCCCTCACCAAAAAGTCAATAAATAATTACACGCTAAGAATTTATCTGGCACAGAAAAAATAACAATTTTTTTATGGTAGGATATCTCGGTAATGAGAACTTATTTTGCGTTGAATTTAATTGTGAACCAGGTCTCCCACTCTAAATATTTAATTGGAATTTTTTTGTTTTCTTGCGACCAGGTTTTTCAGGATATTAAAACGTACTAGTTTGGAAGATACAATCTTGTTTTAGTTTGGAGCAGTTATTTAGCTGCGGGTGTTAATATACAGCAACAACAACAACAACAACAACAGCCGTAGCAGCAATAATAATGATAATAATAATAATAATGATAATAATAATGACAATGATAATAATAACAATAACTATAATAACACCAACAACAATAATAACAACAATAATTATAACAACAACAACCACAATAATAATAATAATAATAATAATAATAATAATAATAATAATGATAATACTTTTAACTTCTTATATAGTAAAGTTATTTATTTCTATAAAGATTCATTAAAATAAAAGTTTAAATATAAAAAGAATTAATAAAAAAAAATTGCAATTCATTTTTAATCCATAAAACAGTTTTGTATTTTAGAAATGCAGTTTAACATCGGTGAGAGAACAATGTGTCAAATAAACCACTAAAATGTCTTAATGATATTAATAGTCCAACATATATTAGTAGTCTTGATTATATCGCTTTCTATACATGTCGGACACAGGTTTAATTAATTTTGTTATACAATCAGTATACAGATATGGGACGTGAGATAGATCTAGCTTCAGACTGAAAACAATACATTTGACTGTCCCAAGTGCCTGTGGAGTCTTTAAGTCTAATTAACTGCGTAATTCAAATAGAATCAAAGAAAAATTGATTCCAGGGCGTTTTATACAATAAAGAGTGAAAATTTAAATTTAGTTATTCAATTCAAGACAAGGCTTTTTTTTTCACACTTTTCGTCTTTGAGTGACGCTGACTCTAGGTAAATAATGTTCCAATATTGGGAAAAATAGAGTTGCGACTAGGACCTGTTGCTAGAATTGTTGTATCCAGTGAGAAATCCGCATAGAAATTTACGACTGGGTCGGTTGGCGAAGATGTCATCACTCTAGGATCAGTGATAGAGTACCGTGTCTGGTTTTGGTTTTTTTTCATTTGTGGTCAGGAGCTGTTCTCGTTAGGAAAGGGCTACTTTCGTTCGTCTACCACAGTATCGGTTTGTTTACGCATTCTGTTAGGCTTTTCGTGGTCTAGAACAAGAAAAGTTTCATTTTAATTTGTTTCTCAGAGCATGGGCGTCTGTTGTACTTTTTATTTTTGTTTTGTAAAAATTATTGATTGGCTGGTTCCATAATTTAAATTAATGAATCCAGTCCGAGTTCAGTAGGTTAATGGTATTCCTTAATACACAAGTTTTATATTTTTTTTTTTATAATGTGACGTTCGCTAAAAATTCACCTACGAAGTTAATTTGCATACTATTAACGGTATTTTCTATTTTCCGTGTTATCGGCATTGTTAGTTTATTCAATTTACTTCAGGTATTTAAATTTACGATCGAAAGGTCGAATCAAGTTGCATTTTTATTTCTTCATCATGAATTTTTATATCACATATTTTCGCAAACCTTCTTCGTGATTTTTAATCACTGCTAAACACGGTTTTTGTATTTAATTTCTGCAATGAGTACCTTTGTGCTCTATTTCTTGATAAATATAGACAGTCTTTTACTCAGGGTAAATTACCACATCGAGACAGGATTTTTCTTTCTTCAAATTCTTTCTTAGCTATGTGTCGATATGTGGGTCCTTTTTCTCCTTTTATTTTAAATTGTTTCTGTTTTTTTATCTGCACGACTCCAGCCTCGATATCTATCAACTCTATTTTAATAATTTCTACATTCTGGCAATCTTCCATTAACTTTTGTAGGGTTAGGTTTGGTTCATTTTCTAATTTTTTTTAGGACATGCATCCTACTTACTGTATCTCAACCAGAAGGCTATCTATGCGCAAATACTAACCGCTTAAACTTTTCTGTACTGAGGTCTGCGGGTTTAAATATGCCGCACAAAACAAAAAGGGTAAGAGTGAAAAAAAAAAAGCTGACAATCGTATTTTCTCTTGTATTTTCGTAAGTCCCCCCCAGAAAAGTTCACTTATTTAATAACGCGAGAAAAAACAGTTCGTAATTCTATTTTATATATTGGTGCGCCAATATGTGCTGATTGTTTAAAGCAAAGAGAAGTAAAAATGAAAATATTCTTACTTTCAACGAGTTTGCAATTCAATCTTTTATGTCCACGCACTTATTTGTTTTTCGCTATTTCCTCTCTTTCTCCTTTTCTAAGGGTTTTCTGAACTTTCCAAGGTTTAATTAATTCTTTCATCGTGAGTTCTTTTGAATAATTATAAATTTGAGTGACCTGTGTGAGTTCTAAACCCGACGTCGCCACTATTATAGTTAAAGAGTTACAAGGAAAAACAGAACGTCAAAATAAAGTAACAACATGTATTGCCATGCATAAAATACGTGAGTTGTTCGTCGTAGCCGACAAGCGATTAGGTTAGTTAACTGAATATCAACTGACATTTTACGACTTAGTCTTCCGGTATTTATTGAGACTGGAATAGTCTATTAGTAGGTAACATAGGTCAGTTCCGCCACAATAGTTAACTCGCAAATTTTCGCAGTTTCGATTTTTGTTTGGTTTATTTTACGTAAGCAAACTAAATTTCATCTTACTTTATATTTTAATAGATTATAGAGTAAATATTTACTATTATTTTAAAAACAATATTATTACCAGTGATGCAAAATCAAGTTTTAAAACATATTAAAAGAATCGTTTTGGGAATAAGAAATCTTGTTCAAACGTTTCCGATTCTGATATCCACAAAAGTTATGATTTTCTGATTCCGATTAATTGTCCCATCACAAATTCGTATTCCTGTCTGTTTGTTTACAATTTGATTAATATATACAACAGGTCCGTTAGTTTAGTATTTCATTTATTTCCGTATATAGTATGATTCTTTAAAAATATACGATTAAGATGTTATCTCATTTGTTTATTATATCAAGGAAAATCAATTGTGCTAAATAGCTGTATGTTAGTTTAAGGTTCTAGCGAAAGAGTTGTTTTAATGTTTCTATTTTAGATTGTTATTTCATCAACTCTAAATGATATTCATATTGATAATATATTTACTTACATTTATTTGGAATTATTACTTCCGACATCGATTTTTTTATCAAATCAATAGAGTTATTTCCCCTGATTAGTTTTTTATGTGCTCCGAAG
Source organism: Euprymna scolopes (assembly GCF_053919585.1). Lineage (NCBI taxonomy): Eukaryota > Metazoa > Mollusca > Cephalopoda > Sepiida > Sepiolidae > Euprymna > Euprymna scolopes. The sequence goes on along the minus strand of NC_136495.1, from coordinate 26,874,914 downwards.
TTCGAAAGATTAAAAAAACACTTCTCAAATAAATTCATTTGGTAATCGCAAGACGTTTCTAGCGTGGAAAAATGATTTTGTGTAGACAGATAGATGTTTTGCTTTATTTTTAAATATTAGATACTCTTGCATAATTTGACCCGGATTCGCGGGAATTCCCATCAAGCATGGATCGCACGAGATCAGCAGTCATCGGTTTAAGACGAGAGTTGTAACAGATGCTTTAAAACCAAACAAACCGGAAAAAATACAAATGTAAATAATCAAAAATAACAAAACCCTACTTTTAAAAGACTGAAAATATTTTTATTTATTTTATTTTATATATTTTGGTTTTTGTTTTTTTTTTGTTTTTTGCAAAATATTTCTCAACAAAAAAGTTTTTTGTTTTTTTTCCTGCAAGAAAAGATAAAAGTTTTACTTTTTTTCACCGTAAATTCTTAGGTGTCAGTACACGTTTTTGTTGATTTTTAAAACTTTTTGTTCAGGCAAGTCTGTATTGGAGTGGTGCGGAGGAAAATACGTAAAAATATGTTACGAAGAGTATAAATTGTTAGATGAAAGTACATGAAAAAATTGAGGGTTTTTTTCAAGAAAATTTAATATTTTTATTTTATTTCTTATTTTTTTTACCGCTGTTCATTGCCGGTGAAAAAACTTTCTCGGGATAAGAATATTTCCTTAGGAATATTTTACTTCGGTGGACTGTTGAACGGCCATCCAGGGCAAAGAGGGGGGAGATAGGGTAAAGGAATGTAAGTGTGCTCCGATATAATACCGCATTCCCTTCGCATATGTTTAAGGGTAGCCATTTCGGACGCCCATAAATAAATGATTTTTACTATTGTTAGAATCGAACCTGGTGGAAAGGGTATCAAGTACTTCTTTTTGGGGGCGATTACATTTACATGTTTTTATCTGTTCTTTTATTTTTGAAATTTTAGTGTATGTGTGTGGGCGGATCGACGTTACCCACGATGAAAATGATTAATATCCTTAGTATAGTAGGTGTGTTTAAAATGGAACTTTATGTCGGGTATCAATGCTAGTATATATATATATATATATATATATATATATATATATATATATATATATATATATATATATATATAGTGTGTGTGTGTGTGTCTTTGACTTAACCGGCGTTGCTTGGTGGTAGCATCCACCCGGATAAAACATTGAAGTACGGTTGTTGTTGTTGGTGGTGTTGTTGTTGTTGTTGTTGTTATTGTTGTTCTTGCAGCCCAACCACCGAACTCCTCATGTTTAGAACGACAAGCGGAATGGACACCCATAACCTACCTATGTTAAGAACGACTTTCGCAACAGACACCTCATTCTGTGTGTTTGGGTGTGGGTGTGGTTGGCAAGAAATTAGACTGTAATGTAAGGTATGTAATAATAACTAACAATATATTCTAGTTTTTGAACTATTTGTATCCAACATTAATAACAAAAAATTCAATAATAGTTATAATAGATTAAATACGCACAAGTAGTTTTTTTGCTAAGCAACATCTAATGTAAGCACAACTACAATTTTACATATACATTTAATTATAATTTGTGACTATCAAACCCAAGTAACATATCTTCCCCCCACTCTCTCTTTCTTTCTCTATCTATCTATCTATCTCGCAATGAGGTTCTCTCTCTGTTTCTCTTTCTGTCTCTCTCTGTAGCTAGCTAGCTCGCATTTATCTATCTCGATATGTATATATCCCTTTCGGCAAGAGATTAATTTAAGTTAAAATATTGTATTTTTATAGTAAATTTTTTTTACACTGGAACCAAAAATGTAAGAGTTTTAAACACAAGTTATATTATTAAAAAGTTGAAACTACAGAACCGATGAGAATGATTGGTACTTATTGATCCGTGCTGCAATAATGACGTTATTATTTGGTGAAACAGAAAGAAAGTATTTCGCAATATCGTTTAAGTCTTCAGTGAAAGTTTTCATGAGTAAAGACAATGATGAATCTATGTAAACATATAACAAAATGACTTGAAAAGCGCAAAGTTGTTTTGTTAATTTTATTTTATTTTATTTTTTGCTTTCATTTTTTCAGGACAAAAACGTAACGCGTTTCGTACAACATTGTAGTCATTGCATATTTCGCATCACTCGTTTTAGTCCGCACTGAAAGTGTTCACAATGAAATAAATGATAAAGAAATAATGAACCTAAGTTAATATTTTGTAATAAGAAAAGTATCTGATATTATTACAGTAAAAGGTGTTTACAAATGAAGCTCAAAGTAAAGAGTTTGAAATCAAACTAAATTTCATTTTAAAAAGAAAACCGAATCATTCGAGAAAAAGGAAATGATTAATAGAACGCCGGTTGTTTGAACCAGAATAAATCATAGATTTCTTTTGTTTTTGTTTTTCTTTTGTCAGGAACTATCGTTTCATTTTGAGCGGCCGCCTTTATGCGAACAAATCTTTTAGTGGTAAATCATAAACAAATGATGAATCTAAGTTCATATTTTGTAATAAGAAAAGTATATTATATTATATTATTACAGTAATATGTGTTCACAAACAAACCTCAAAGTTAAGAGTTTTAAATAAAACTAACTGCTTGTATTTTATTATAGAAAGAAAACTCAACCATCGAGAAAAAGGAAATGATTAATAGAACATGGTCATTTTTAGAACCAAAATAATTCATAGGCTTTTGTTTTTTTTGTTTCTTCAGGAACCATCGTTGCATTATGTGTGGTTATCTTTATGCAAAAGATAATGTAGTTTATTTTTTAGTGTAATATTTTCACAAATAAACAAAAAAATCAAAAAATGTTTTGCAGCGGAATAAGTTCTTGAAATATATAAATAAAATGTAAGAATATTGTGTACGTACAGAAATGGTAGCGTGTTATATAGGCGCGAACTGTTCTTTTAGTGGGGGGAATAACCGATTACGGGAATTGTAGAATGGATACTTAGCCAATCAGCTGGGCCGGAATTTTGGACAGGAGAAATGATTATTTGCGAATAATAAATGTGGTAAGATTATGCGATTGTGTAAGCAATCCGTAGTCACTTAATGACGGGTAATGTCCAGGAAAGGAGGAAAAAGTATAAATGCACACGGTGTGGAATGGGGGCGTAATAGGACTTGTAGATGTGGGGGTGAAAATATAGCTATTTTCTTTATAGGTTACGACGATGATAAAGATGGCGCTCCTCGGAATATATGTATTTTTTATCGATCGATCGATGCCTCCGTTCAATCTCGAAAGACAAAATATATCCCCTGTAGGGGCAGCTGCGCATGTAATTGTGTGGCAAGTGTTGCGCAATCCTCAACCACACCTCTCCTGAATCGGTACTGCTTGCATCCAGTGGCAAGAAGAAGTCCAGTGCGACGTGAAACAATGCCAAGTTAAGCGAAGAGCACATATAGTACCTTGAAGTCCCAAATGGTCACCCATCTGGTACTGGCCAGGCTCATCGTAGCTTAACTTCGGTGATCTGACGGGAGCCGGTGTGTCAAACGTGATTATGCCGTATGGAATGCTTTAATAGTGTGTATGTAAATGTGTTCTATAGATAAATAAGGTAACGGTTAATGGTGTTAATAGTTAAATAATTTAATAAATTTTTTGTGTATCATCTGTTGTATCAACCTACGCTAGATTCGTCCGCAGGGGAAAAAAATCAGCCTCTTTTATTATATACAAGAAGAACTATTATGTATGTGTACGCTAAGAGTGGACCGAAAAATTGTTACCAAGCTATCACCAATAAAGCCTTGACAACTTGCAAATAAGCAACAAAATGAGTATCTTTCGTAAAGTGATACTTTCTGAAAATATTTATAGCTCTAGTATTTCGCTGTTGAGCTGTTTAATGAGAAGTTTGCGTCATTTAATTTTATGTAATTACCATCCCAAGTAGTGACATTATATATTGAAAACACACACACAACTATATATATATATATATATATATATATATATATATATATATATATATATATATAGACATTTGAATAACACCGAACGTAGTGCCATTATTAATTGTTGGGGGTTTAGTTTGTTTTTTTTTTTTTCTATAATTTCAACATAAGAGCAGAAAATTTCCAAAAGAAAACCAAAAATACACTTCTAAACAATATTTCTCCCAAGCTCTAATTGTATGTATACCAAACATAAGTTTGATAAAACCCTATCGAGACGTCTTTCAGCCAACCAAAGGCGTCTCGATTGTGTTTTTCTACCTTTTTATCTAATTCATATATGTTAAATAACAATTTGAGCTTAGGAGTAATATACTTAAGAAGTGTGTTTTGATTTCCTTTTTGAATTTTCTTTAATGGTTTATGTTTAAACTTTAGGGAAAAAACTAAACCCTTAACAATTAATAACGACACTACGTTCAGTTTATTCAAATGTTTTATAAAAGTATGTACCCATGAATAAATAAATATATATATATATATATATATATACATATATATAACTACTCAATTTACTCACATAGAATTACTATACAAAAGTATAGATTTATGCGTAAACTTCAAAAGTGCTCAATACGTAGGTAGAGCTAGTTAGTAATTTATGAAATATATATGGCGATTAAGCTACACTGAATATTCCGCGTTTCATCCACTCTAGGACTCTTCAGGATTATGCGCATAAGCCTGAAGAGTCCTAGAGTGGATGAAACGCGGAATACTCAATGTAGATTAATCGCTATATATATATATATATATATATATATATATATATATATATATATATATATATATATATATATATATAGCGGCTCTTCAATGTGGCTCGACAAGACAGGTGTTTTCACATATGACTTAAACATGTGATTAAAAGTCGGGAAAATTACGGCCACTCTACTCATTTAGCTTCGACAGCGAAATACATAAAATCCAGTATGTCTTTATTTAGATTCACGCTTCAGTTTTCCAAAAGAATTCTATTGCACAAAAAAATAAATGCCTTAAACGTTTATCTCCCTTTACTAAATATACTTGCCCTTGGTAAATATACCTATGTGTTTACGTTTGTGCATACGTGCGTAGGTTTTGATTTTGAAGTCATGACATAGGAGCAATTGATCCTTTGTTTAATTTAGGATTAAGGCAATAATATTCTTTAATTAGATACGTCATCTGATAATCAATAATTAATGTATTCTGGACTAGGTTGATTCTTATTTTCTTTTGCTCATAAATAAATTGGATGGCTTCAATTTTCTGGTCTTGACTTCAATAAAAATACATAATGCATCTTCTCAAATCCATTACAGCTGAGTGAACATATTGCTAGACGAACCGATAATATTCATCTTATCGAATATTAAATATCAGAGTAAATGATTTATTAAGAAAAACAGACTATTTAAATTTTAGCCACATATGTGATAAGTTATCTTACGGGACCCACACCCAATTAAAAATAAATTAGTTTTGGAACCCATGAGGTTAACGTTATTTTACGCATTGATTGTAGGGAATATTTTGCTCAATAGATTATTGTTTGAAGAATACCCGTACCGATCCGAGAAACTGCCATCATTTTCCATAATTTCATTACTGATACTCTCATATCATTAGCAACATTTCGGGGAATTTCTTCTGTTCAAGTAAATAAGGTCATATGTGAAACCAAATGATGTTTAGTCGAATCGTGGGAAGGGAACTAACTATAAATTGAGGAATTGGGGAATAACAAAGAATAATAAATATTTGTTTCGGTGTTTTATTAGAGTTAATTTAGCGATGATGTTTATGATGATGATGATAAGGATGATGTTGATGATGATGCTGATTTCAGTTTGAAAAAGTTATCAAACATTGAAAGTCTTACTATAATATTATTTATGAATGCAATCCTGTTAATAAGCAGCGACGCTATGGTAATATAGCAATATTTTAGAAACCTGTTAAAATTCAATACAAATGATAAAAACACGAGTGCGAGGAAATAAAAAAAATAGAGGATAAGAGTAAAACAAACAAAATTGCAGACGAGAGTGGAAAAGCTAAACTGTCTAGTTGATTGGGTATATATCCTTCAACTGACAGTTATTATCACTTCCTTCAATGATGATTTCGTAAGGTGAAAATAATATTCATTTATAAGAAATATATATGAATATATATAAATGCATATATATGTGGGGGGAGGTATGTTGCCTACATAACTCCCGAAGTAAAGCAACGAGGAGACTGGCCAGTACCAAATGAATGTCAATTTTTTGTAATACTTTTCTTTTTTTTAATACATTTTCACCCCAAACAAGGCAAATTGCCACTTTGGTGTAGGGGGCTACTATCAGGGGCAGCAACTACTGGGGCACTATGTTGGGATTTGGGCAGCAAGATGTCGGTTCACGTTACACTTGAACTTCTGCATGTCAGTACAGTTATGGAAGCAGGGACCTGGAATGGAATTCCAGAGTCTAGCGGTTCTGGGGAAGAAAATATTGGAGTAGAAAGATCTTTTATATCTAGGGATCTCTACTGTGTGGAGTGGGATTTAGCTGCCTGTCGGGTTTGTCGAGGGTGTCTACGTCGTGGGGGCACAAGTGTCTGCAGTTCGTCAGAGCATTCACCATTAAAATACTTGTAGAACAGGCAGAGGGATGCAACGTTTCGTCGATAGGGACAGAGGCTGAAGCTTAGATGCCAATTCAGCAGTTTGAAAGATGTACTCTCAGACAGGGAATCACTGGCCATTGCTATTGGTGGCAGAGAAGGTTTCTTGTAATTATTGAAGGAAACCAGTTTAGTTTTGGCAGCATTGAATGTGATTATCCATTTATGTCCCCATTCCACTACAGATTGGAGGTTATCCTCTAGTGTGTTTGCCATTTCTTTAGTTATGTGTTCATTTTTTTCTGTCATGCCTGTTATAGAGTGTGGTGTCATCAGCATATATACCCATCTCAGAAGCAGTTTTATCGGGGAGGTCATTAATAAATATTAGGAACAATAGAGGTCCAAAGATAGACCCCTGAAGCACTCCCACATTTATATCACACTGTTTAGATGTACGACCGTCGAAGACAACCTGGATTTTTCTCTTATCTAAGAAGGATTTAATTATGTTATGGCGTCTGACCGCAAGGGAACTTCAGGCAGGGGGTGGTTGGGGGGACGAGGCTGTTAGATCGTAAACATGGTCCAACATCCGAAACATATGTAACCAAACAAATAAAACGGCAATATGAGAATAAAGCGCATATTTTCTCTGCAATAATATTGAGCACTCTCTTCAGGTTTTTACTAATTACCAGTTTTACCATATATTTACTGGCCTATATGTGATCTGGTTGTCTTTTGTACCAAAATCACGTAAGGTCGGCTTAATTAATACTTTGCTACATAGAGCCCTGATTATTTGTTCACCTAACAGATTGGGCGCCGAACTCGATAAGATCAGGGAAATATTCACCAATAATGGTTATCCTGCTGACCTTATTGATGACTGTATTTTCAAAAAGGTTGCGGATTTTTAATCCCCTAAAATGTTTGGACCTTTGAAATTCCCGGTTTATTTAAAATTACCGTGGATTGGGGAAAAGAGTAACAGACTATCCAAACAGATTCGCAGAAGTATTTATGACTGCTTTTATTCTGTATCCTTGCCTTTGGCATATACTACGAGACCTGCATTTCCTTCTTTTCGCAAGGATAGTTTGACTTACATCCAAAATAGCAATATTGTGTATCAATTCAAATGCCAGTGCGATGCTGGTTATGTTGGGCGAACATACTTGCTGTGGAGAAAGAAGTGGCTTACAGTTAAAACGGCTGCGCGTTTGTGCATACAAAGCACACATTGAGAATCAAGATGGCGCCCGCATGCGTTTATGTCGAAAAAAGCCTCGTGGAATCTCGAGGAATCTCGGAGAATCCTGTACCCTGATTCCATAAATAACGAGGAAAGGAAAGCGGGAGGACAGACGTCACTAAAGCGAACGGACGTGTGTAAAAGAAGAAGTAGAAGAAAAGAGTGTGGTGCACGAAACAAACAACGACTCGGTTGAAAGTAGAGTTGTAACGAACACAAGCTATTCCGGCATGACGTCAGGATTTGACCCCAAGCTAATTCCCCTGTTTGATGGCAGTAACACTGATCACTCAGTGCAGGAATGGGTGGAAAAAGCAGAATTAATATGTAAGCTCAGTGGGGTGAAGCGTATGGAATGCGTGGTCCCAATGCGCCTCACTGGGGGAGCATATGCAGTATACCAGCAGTTGGCTGATGAGAAGAAAACAGTTTTTTCCTGCATCAAGCGCGCCCTTTTTACAGCATTTGCGTTTGATCCAGTAGCATGGAAGGAATTCATGGCCCGAAAATTACATCCCTGGGAAACGGTGGATGTGTATCTGGCTGAGCTACAAAAACCTATCGGTCCTTTTTGGAGGGATGTCAGACAAAGGCTTGGTGTGCGCCTTTGTTGCAGGATTACCTAAGAGTGTGGAAGATCTGCTCCGTGCCTTATCCCAAGTGGACGAGATGGACATATCGGAAGTATTGGCGCGGGCACGAGCAATACTAAAGAAAACCCCTAACTCTATAGACCAAGCGGCAGTTGTACAACCATCACAGGTTGGATTGCAGGACCTTGGCATAGCTACAACCTGCTATAAGTGTGGAGGACCCAACCATCTGGCCCGTGATTATCTTTCGTCATGTCAATCAACTCGGAAACTTGACGGGCCGCTGTGCTACAAGTGCAAAAAACGCGGACACCTGGCCCGCACCTGTCCGGGAAACGGGCAAGGGGAAGAAGCTACAGCGCCAGTCCTCTCCCCAGATCGTCATTGAGCAGGGCGCAACCCACTGTAAGCATACACATTAATGGAAGCGAGCGCCTCGCGCTTGTGGACACTGGGTGCACCCAGACTCTTGTAAGCAAGATATGCTGTGCCACTTGGAAAGCAGAGAGAATTCCGGTACTAACTGTAGGCGGAGGTTCACTAGCCTCTTGTGGGGTGAGCATTATCCTCGCAAGCATCAACGATAGGCTTGCAGTAGCCGTGCGAGCCCTAGTTGTGGAGGGAGAGCTTCTCGGGTACGACCTACTCCTGGGTATGGACTTGATTACACAACTGGGTGGAATTACTGTGGACAGAACCGGCAAGGTACAGTTCTCCCGATATGAGGAACATGTTTGTGCTGCCATAACTCTCGACGAGCCTGACTTTCATGCAGAGTATGATAGAAGCACCAATGCATGGACGGCGTCTTGGAAGTGGTCAAACAGTCAGCTACCAATATCCTTGCGGAACCGGTTATCGGAAAATCCCCGATCCATGTGGCTAAGGGAACAATATGAAGAAGAACTGTAAACGTGGATCGACAATGGCTGGCTTCTTCCATACCCAGAGGGTGAGCTTGGTCCCCCGCGAGGGATGATTCTCTTGATGGCCGTCGTACAAGAGACCAAACAAAAGGTCCGCCCCGTCCTAGACTACCGTGAGCTCAGTGAGCATATCGGCCCATATACGGCAAGGGTTTATGTGTGTGCATTCAAATTAAGGGAGTCGCGACAGCAGGGATCGAACGGGGCAACTCTGCACTTACGCAGGGCCTATCTGCAAATACGCATTGAGAAGAAATTGTAGCCATTTCAGACTGTGGAAATTGGAGGAACCCGATATTGTCTAACCAGGCTAGGGTTCGGTCTAAGTGTGGCACCAGGCATTATGACAGCAATCATGTATGCTATCCGGCAGCAATATGAGGCAGTGCAACAGGCAACATCCTCAAATATCGATGATATATTTGTCAATGAGAACCTCATGTCAGCGCAATCGGTTAGAATGCACTTTGAGAGCTGTGGACTTACATGTAAGGAACCAGAGCGTCTGTGCGATGGAGCAAAAGTTATCGGCCTGCACGTGCGCAATAGCAAGGAGGGACTTTGCTGGAGAAGAGGAAGTCGCGTCTCCAAGGCCCATCAAACATCACCCGACGAACAGTGTTTTCGCTTTGTGAAAAAATGGTAGGCCATTTCCCTGTGTGCGGTTGGCTCAGGGTGGCCGTGGCAGCCATAAAAAGACGTGCAACAGCCGTGTCATCGGGATGGGACGATTAAGTACACGATGTCACCCTAAGGAGCATGTTGACAGAGACTGTGTCCTGGGTGACCAGTGATGACCCCGTTCAGGGAAAGTGGTGCGTCAGCGGGAATGAGTTCACGGTCTGGGTGGATGCTAGTTCACTGGCCCTTGGAGTTGCCCTGGCAGTTAATGATTCCATTATTGAAGTTGCCTGTTGGCTTCGGCCAGAGAATGATTCGAGGCACATAAACCTGACCGAACTTGATGTCACAATGATGGGCGTTAACTTGGCGCTTCAATGGCAAGCCAAGGTTCTACATATCATGACTGACTCGGCATGCACTCATCGGTAGATAACCGATGCATTAAGTGGAAGAGCACGGCTGACGACACGAGCATCGAGTGAGATGTTAATTCGAAGACGGCTTGCCACCTTGGTCGACACCATCACAAAGTACGACCTGACTGTGTGCGTAGTGTTGATCAGGTCTGCGCTCAACAGAGCAGATGCTCTGACAAGAGTCCCTCAACGATGGCTTCTGGCTGGTGCTCGGAGAGATTCTGATAATCTGCAAAACACATGTGCAGCAGTTGTGTGTAATGTGGATGCAGCGCGCATCATGGACATTAATCGACAGTGTGGACATCCTGACATCAAGTGGATACTGTACTTTGTCAAGATGATTGATCCAGGAGTAGAAAAAAAAAGATATCCGAAGAGTGGTGGAAAGTTGCGAGGCCTGCCAATCCATCGACCCAGCTTCAGCACGATGGAAGAAAAGGGAGTTGGGAGTCAGTGGTAAGTGGCAGAGAGTGGGCATGGACATCACACACTACGGTGGCAACCACTTCCTTACCCTAATCGATTGTGGGTCTACACGTTTCGCAGTCTGGAGACTCCTCGGGCGCCAGGACTCTTGCAACATTATTCGCCAGCTATCCTCCGTATTCTGTGAACGAGGTGCGCCCGATGAAGTGCTGACGGACAACGACCCAGCCTTTTGCAGCCATCAGATGAGGCAGTTCTTACAAGAATGGGGTGTGCGGCTGCGGCTTAGATGCGCTTATGTGCCTTCAGGCAATGGTATAGCTGAGAGAAGCCTTGCAGCATCAAAACAATTGCAGCCAGGAAGCAGTGCACTATCGCAGAAGCTGTGTACTGGTATAATCTCATGCCAAAGGATGGCGTCTCTCCAGGAAGCGTTAGAGCGGCTGCGCGTTTGTGCATGCAAAGTACAAATTGAGAATCAAATGGCGCCCGAATGCGTTTATGTCGAAAAAGTCTCGTGGAATCTCGGGGAATCTCGGAGAATCTCGTACCCTGATTCCATAAATAACGAAGAAAGGAAAGCGGGAGGACAGACGATTTTTAGTCACTAAAGCGAACGGACGTGTGTAAAAGAAGAGGTAGAAGAAAAGAGTGTGGTGAACGAAACAAACAACGACTCGATTGAAAGTAGAGTTGTAACAAACACACTTGCATCTTTTGACTTGCATAAACTAGCATGTTCCATCGAAGATCAGACAAGGGAGGATGGGGTTTGGTAGTCTCCCTCTTTCTGCAGCCTTCGACTCTGCTATTGGCCAGCATTTGCTTGACAACCAGTGCTGTGCCGATAGATATAAAATTGAATGGTTCGAGGTGCTACATAGAGCGGACTCCAGAAACCATTTAAAGATTTTGGAGTCTGTCTCTATTGCGATGCGGAAACCTTCTTTGTGCCTACAGAAAGAAAAATCTAACGCATTGTTTCTCCCGCCCCCCCTCGTTGTGCCATTATTTTCATCGTTTTTTGTTTTTTTTAAACGTTAATAAACTTTATTTTAGTGTCCCCGTAATTTTTGGCACATTCAATAGTTCCCCATCAGAACTCTTTACTTTCGACATAGTATTATTATTTTTACGCCAGCTATTTTCTCCTGATGAGATGATAGCTGAAAGAGCTCTCGAGAGATTTCCGTCCATTATATTTAATATATATATATATATATATACATATATATATATATATATATATATATATCTTTGAATCAATAAAGAAGTGCGTACAAAGACAACTCGTCAAAAAAAAAAGGTGGTAGCAAAATGGGAGAAAAAATTTATTAAGACGTGATCACTGTATAGAACAATTGAAATTAATTACTTTTAAATTGTAGATCCAACAATAAATGTCTACTTCAAAATACAAGATGGTATAAGATGAGTAATTACTAGCGGCCCCGTCTTGTTTTCATTCGTATTTGTTTTTTAGCAAACAAATAAGTAAACGTCTGCGTTTTAGAAAATACAAACAATCCATCTAATTAGATGTGAATAATGAACTCCACCTAAGTGTATCGCAAATAGAATTCAATTACGGGCACACATACATGTATGCGAGTGCTTATGTTCGTACGTAGTTGTATGTACCGCACTCACACACACTCACATATACACACACACACACACACATATATATATATAGAGAGAGAGAGAGAGAGAAACAGACAGACAGACAAACAGAGTGACAGAGAGACAGACAGAGACAGAGAGGGAGAGACGATATAAACTTTGGTTATTCAAAACAGCATTTCATATTTCATTAAAACACTTCATTGACAGACAATTGCATCTGCCAATATTGTGAACGTATATTTTTATGACATATATAAAATATATATTAATAATTAATATTCATAGAAATTTCATCAGATTGTTTTGTGATTGTTTGAGATGAGGATTAATAATTGGTATTTTTACATTATTCGGGAAACTGTTCTCACCTTGATTGTTATTTTCACTTCATTTTCTCCACGCATGGAATTTAGAACGAGACCCTTTATTTATTTCACCAGCGTACAAACTCTCGTTCCGGCATCCATAACCGTGTAGGCGTCCTTTTAATTCTAATCTGCATGTACAGAGGATTGAACATTCATCCTCCCGAGTTTTGTCATAACTGGATCCTACTAAATACTTAATCCGTAATACCATAGGTTGCTTACAATTTCTACCCGATCATAGCTGACCGAATTGGATACTGGTGCTACCATATCAGGCTGTCTGAAAACCAGTGACTTCCTGACAAAAATGCATCGCACATAAATATTAGAGTTTTTCCTTCTCTTTTGTAAACCTCAACCATGTTCTTCAAAGCCCCACCATATAATGGTGAGGCCTCAGCTTGGGAGTGTGGAAGCATCCTTTAATTGCCATTGCTTCCAGGTCTACTCTGACCCGAACTGGTAGTACCTGTTAGGGTCCCAACTACGGGTTAAATAGAAACTGATTTTAAAAAAATAAAAAATAAAAAATATATTCTATTAAAAAAGTGTTTTTTAAAACCACTGGATTCGGCATTAAATAACCTGGAAAGGGTTGATATTCCGTAAAACAAAAGCAACCAACCAACCAATCAAAACGCACCAAATAACATAAGGTTTGAAGGCTGAACCAATGAGTAACTATTTAAAGAGATAAATAACTTAAAGCATGAAACTCTTTTCAGAATTGCTGGATTCGGTATTAAATGACCTGAAAAAGGTTGATATGCCGAAACAAAAAGATTGGCTAAGGCAACTGGATTATGCTATCCACCTAGTTAAATAATGTTTCTGTTCAAAATTCCAAGCAAATTTCCGATTTCGACAAAGAATTACGACTTCGACCAAATATGCCTGAAGAAAGTAGGAGGTTATATCGGCCAAAACTAAAACTTAGGATAAGAACAGTAGTCTGAATAATCCACGTAATACACTAATCACCAGTTTATAATATTATTGATGCCGCAAATGAATTTTATATTCATTTAATATAAACATATTTGTGTTTAACTTAATTCAAACGAAGACCTTACTTTACTGTTTTTGTATATGAATAATGATGTTCATCATATCTATATTCTTCCTTTCGTTGTAGAGTTTTAATACAAATAAGTATTGTTTGCTATAAATAATTGTTCTTTAAATGTTTACTTTGAAATATAACTTTTATGGGTGCAATTGAAACATTTTAACTAAATGTAGTCGTAAACTAATTAATGCATGGTCGCGTAAACAATCGTACAAGTTGTATAATGAAGGGTGTGTAAAAATGGCTGGTATATAAATATTTAACTTGTATATCTATCCGTACTCTATATATAATAGGGTTTTTGTATACGAGTGATCGTCGTGCAGCGATATGTCATTTAGTTTATCCAAAGTGTATTGTGATTGTATAGAAATTAAAACACAGTTCATAACGGGACAAAAATATACAAGACACGTTTTTTAAAACAAAACGACGAATAACTTTTTTCTGTGAGGATACCAGCAAAAGGACACATACCTTGTGTATTTATTCTTTTTATAGTTTTTATCTATTTATTTTTCTCTCTCTTTGAAAAAGAAAAACACCATGACGGAATTATATTTTTTATGTAAACATTTATTTCACGTTCCTAGATCCCTATCTGAGTTACGTATCGCTTCTTACATTTTACATTTAGCTATATTGCGCCCATTAACTAACACGGGCATCAAGAAACCAAATCCGGTGGCCAAAATTCGTCTCCCCTAACTACCCCACTTGATAGTTAACTGTTTAGATAGCTATGTGTGTATTCAACTTATTCTCTGTTTTCTTGTGCGTCCTCAACTGCGCCGTTTTTTTTTTCTGGTTAACTACAAATGTATTTACTTATTATAAATTAACTTCTTATTACGTAACTAACATTCCAATATACTATATTATTTATCACATTAAATTCCATTATGTCTCAAAATCTATTTGACAACATTATTTCGCTTAGGTGGAATTACTCACTTTCAAACACAATGAGCAATCGTTTGGTAATCGCCTGCTTCTTTTCCTGGTGATTCGCCGTCGCTCAGGAATCTCATTATTCAACATACCTTATTCACTTTTTTATTTTTTTATTTTTTTTTTACAAAAATGTATAATAATTTTCCGTTAGACACCTCTCCTGTATTTTCTCTCCCTCCCCGTTAAGAAAAAAGTCAGATTCCATCTACATATTTACCATTTCGGTCAGTCCTCATTAGATCTAAGCCTCATCTCTCGGCCTATTGAATGGCCTTCCTTATACTGGAATCTTTTTTCCAGCTTTGTGCTAATTTGCCTTGTTAGTATATTATAATTACTACGATCGATGTCGGCTGCTTCGTCAGACACCCATATGCCATAATTAAACAGATGTCCCATTCGCATCTCACTACAACTAAACTCTTCAAATACATCTCCTGTGATGGCGTTTCTCTCCCTCTTAATTCTCGATGAGTTTTATTAACAATTAGGCCCCTTATATTACGTAGTTTTTGATCTCATCAATCGCTGTCAATTCACTCGTACTAAGTTTTTGGGGATCAAAACAGAAAACACATATTTGCTATCCTCTCAGTGTCAGTCTCCTCTCCCAATCACATAAAGTCCAGTTCCCTCGTTTGGCCAGTTTTTACTATAATTCCTGTTCATGACAACATTTCACTTATTAAATTGTTAAGTATTGACGGCCTTTTTACTTTTTCTTTTCCCGTTGAATGATCCACAACGTAATGACTCCAGTTGGCATTATAAAAGCACGCTTCTTACGTGGGAAAATATCCCTATATATTTCCTATGCTGTTGATTGCAACCAGCCTTAGCTCATTACTTAAATAGGAGAAAATACAGATTTCCCATAACTGAAGTTGTGCATCTCCATTTCGCTTCAAGTTCATCCTTACTCATGGACTGAACTAATCTCCTAAAATACATTTAAACTCATCTTTTAGGTCTCTTAGACCACTCTCGTTACAAAATCCCTGTTAAATGCTAATTTAATACTAAGCATCAGTTTAACCCTTACTATATATTTTTTTTTAATTTAGGTTACTGAGTTGCAAAACTTCAAGAAAACAAAACATTCAATAGCTTTTCAAATACATGTAAAAGTATTCAATTAACATTAAATTTTAGAAATCTGTCCTTATGTTGTCATCAGCAAAATAAAACATTCCTCAGTTCATTACTAACATGTATAATTTTGTCCAAAGCTGTGAATACAAAATTTCATATTTGAAGTATATCAAAGTTCAATTGCACCCAAAATCCCCAAAATTTTGCAGACCATATTTTCCATAAAAACAAACGACACTAACAAAAGAGCACTTCATTAAAACAATTGTACACCTTGACAAAGTTTAGACATTGTCAGTTTGGTTATGAATTCCGTGTGTGACCGAGTGTTTAAACAAAACAACTTCAACAATTCTTATTTCCATGACAAGGGTTCGTCTGAGCTTCAATCCATGATCTCTTTGCCTAATTTGCTATAATAATCTGCAACAAAGAACGCTGTTTGTTATCCGTTCGATAAAACATTAGTATTATTAGGGATTTGTCAACGCAATACCAGAATTACCCTTGAAGTCCTCTCGGTAACTACTGATCCGATCTGCCTGAAAATTTCTATGCAGTTTTTTTCATGACAGGGTAAAGCGAACTAAATATTAGGTGTCCTCCCGATGCAGTTAAGGACCAATGGATATAAATAATATTTAATCTACAGGTGAGTAATAGGGGTTAATGCATATTAATATTAAATACAAAGTTGAGCACAAATTTAACCACATTCAACCATTAATTTATCATAAAGCAGTCATGCTAGTTCAACGGGCTATAATCTTTAATGTATGTTTTTTTGGGCAAAAAAAAGAATACTATTTTTTTACTATAATTTTGTATAATTAATAAAATACTAATACAATGTGAGGATGAAAATAAATGGACTAGTTGTGAGCGAAAGAATAAATATTTTAAGGTGTATTAAGGATCGTGATCTATTATATAAAGTAAAGATATATTATATAAATTAAAGATATAAAGAAGTAAAGATATATTATATAAAGAAAAGATATAAAGAATAAATAGCTTAAGGTTTATTAAGGATCGTGATCTATTATATAAAGTAAAGCCGTAAGTATATATATATATATATATATATATATATATATATATATATATATATATATATGCAATAGGATAAGATCAGAAACTATTGAAGTTGCACTCACTAAGCTTACAATAATGGAATATGTGAAATTCATTCTGGATAGGAGCAAAAATACGCTGTAGCATCCATTTATTTTTCAGATTACTAGGGACTAAATTAGAGCATGAATGTGGCAGAATATATATTTTCATACTTACAATTATTAAATAAACAACACTGACACAATGTAAAATAATCGCTCAATTCATTTTTTCTTACCTGTCATGTTTTCTGCTTTTCCTCTATGAAATATCAGGTCAGATTCTATCCGACGACAAGTGTTAACGTGTTGGAAGGATTGCTATGTCTTAAGGTTTTCGATTTATGGCCAGACAGAAATCTGTTTAATTTGAATCTGCGAGAAAGCAGTCCCTTTTTCTTTTATGCTGTTACATTGGATCGATATATAGATAGATATGAAGCAATAGAGAGGTGGTTTAAACCGTGGTAAAGAGTGAGAAAGGAGGACTGAAATACAATTAGTTATTGTAGGGCAGTGTAATGGGAATACATAGAAAGAATAGGCGGGGAAGGTTAAAAGAAAAGCTTATTACACACGCTGTTTAAAAATCTTCTATTTAAGGTATCAATTCCACGAAAGAAAAGTCGGGCCATCTGTTAGTAAAATTCACCCCGAAATTAAAGTTAGAGTATATGGTTTTATAACGAGATTGAACCTCTTTAGAGTGTCGAGAACTAGACTTACAGTTGTAGGTTTTGTGAATACCTTCAAGAGATTAGATAGGCCTTCAAAACTTTATACACTTGGTTTTTATCTGTTCAGGTACTCCCTTATACTAGAAGGATGATTAAAGTTCATCAGATTCTTTCTTCAAGTTCACCAGGATCAGGAAAGGAGCTCAACACGCTTCGGCACTTATGCAGAACATGAACCGCGCCGGAACAACGGTGTTATGTAGAAATACATTCTTTACTCTTTTATATCTTCATCGTTAATAAACAAACGCACCGCAAAAATTGGATCCAACTTGAAAAATTAAATTTAAAAAAAAAACGTACGATATAACGAGCCAACTTACCAGAGTATAGCTGCCCGAGAGGGAGGGGTGACGATGCTCTTTTAATTTCCAAAACGAACGATTGTTTTTTTTTTTTGTTTTTCTTTTAGCTAAGGCAGTTCTTTTATTTCTTTTTTATGGCGGCTTCAAATAACCAAAAATTTTAGACCAATCAGAAAAAAGGTTAATTATTCTTTTTTTTTTATTCTTTAAAGTTTATTATCATTTATAGATAGATATATTTTATTTTTAGTTTATATTTAATAAAAATAGCAGAACTACGACACCACACAGTAACAGTTATTATTTTTTTCGAATCCTTGTACTAGTATTCTTCACATGGTGCGCAATGTTCACAGTTTTCTTTTTAAATTATCTACTGTTTGTTTCGCTGTCATATTCATGCTAATCCCTTCGATGTTAACGATGTTAGTATGTATTGATATTTCACATTAGCTGGCCACCATTTTTTAATTAAAGAATTGTTTCATTGTTTTTATTATTTTGAAGAAAGAAGATAAAACTCGCATGAATTGTTTATTATTCATTTCGGTCATATGAGCAAAGACAGTATTTTTAAGATGCGCACAATCTATAACTATAAAACGCTCTACAAGTCAATCATTCCGTCACATTTAAGAGCAAGTCCATCAGTAAGTGAGCAGATTTAGTGGACGTAACTTACAAAGATGCGTTCTTCTTTTATGTTATCAGTCCCTTGCCATTTTCATTTTCCAACAAGTTTTCTTCTTCAGAAACTCGAAATCCTTTAAATGTTTAATGAACGAAATGGGCTTGAAACATCGACAAGAAAGAAAAAGAAAGAATAACAAGCAGTGTTTTCCCGATGAGAAAATACGCCAGGTATAAAAACACATTAATAAGCGTCTTTGAAATTTCCCTAATGGGATTGAGAGAAAAACAATGTTATCATACGCTTGATTTGTTCGGCATAATTACTTTTCCTTTGTTCATCTAAGTACAAATAACACAGATGATGCGCCAATGTGTAAATGTGTATTACCCTTCTTTCTCCCTCTATCTCTTGTGTGTCTATTATATATATATATATATATATGTATACACCCATATATATATATATATATATATATATATATATATATATAGTTTTTGAAGTTTTTTAACCTTTAAAACTATACCAAAAAACATTTTATTATCATTTGTTAGAAAACCATCCACTCAGTAAGTTATTTAGTCACCTGCGATCACTGCATCAGATCGCTCTAGAATTTACTATAGCACTAATAGTTTATTTTTTAAGGTATCATCAGTTGTTTACCATGAAACACTGTTTCGGGGATTTAAAAACAAAGCAGAATATTACATCATGGCTCCCTAGCAGTGTTGATCAAACACCACCTCCCTTAATCTTAGGAGGAAGACATGTTACAAATATTAGATCTAATTTCCTATTCTTAATTGCATTATCTAACGTTTTCATGTGAGAAAAAGGAATTTCTTACCTGTGTGATTCATCAGTTTCCAAATTTAAAATGGATATATTTTTTTATTTATCAGTCTTGTATTTATAAGATTAGGATTAATCGACTTAACTACTTATCAACCCCACTAGAATTAGCATTTTGTATATTTACATTCATATTAATTCAAAATTAAATATATAAAGGTTAAAAATATTTATACATATATACTTTTTTTTTTGTAATTATAAATACATTTTATACATTACTAATATAGTTTGGGACTTCCTTTATTAATATATTCTGGTTAATCTTAAACGATTCAAAAGCATCAGGATAACCAACAAATGCTTTAATAAACTGTTTAAATATTTTAGTTTTATCCCCACCTTGTTTTATCATCCTTATTACTAAGCTAGAAACTGTTGGTATAAAATGTATCAATTTTAAAGTAACGCGAGCTATTCGCAAAAACTCTGACATAATGGTTCCATAAAACATAAAAACAGGGCAGATACTATCTTTATGCGGCATACGTAGTATTTGAAAGGGGAAAGCGTCTCTTTTATCAAATATTTTATAAAGAAAAATCCCATCCTCAATTTTTTATATCCAAATCCAGAAATTTAGCCTGTTTTCCTCTATGTTCTATGTATATATATATAAATATATATATATATATATATATATATATATATATATGTGTGTGTGTGTGTGTGTGTGCGTGTGTGTGTGCGCGCGTGCGTGCGTGCATGTGATTTAAAAATAGAAAAGGAAGATCTTATTAATAAACATTTTGCCCACCGACTGTTTCGTGAGCTTTTTTTCTTTTTTTTTTATTCAGTAATTAATGTCCTGGCTTTTCGAAAAAGGTGAGAGCTTTGGTGTTTTAAATGTACTACAGATGACAGAAGGTATTTTTCAATGTAATCCGGGAAAATATGGTCTGATGTTTTAAAAGATTTAGGTATGCATGCGGGTATTGCCTTTTCTTCAATACATTTTTCCAGAAAAATTCTCCTGTTGTGAGAATTTGCTGCGATTAAGATGCTCTTGTATGTTCGCAGAAAGGATCGGTTTTCCATTTTAGCCCCTAGCATAGGGAAAATAATAATCAAAGAACAAAATATCAAAACAGATCCTGGTTAACCGTTTTTCCTTAATCCTTAAATATTTGAACAAAATGAATACGTTTAGAGAGAGAGATAGAAAAAAAGTGTACATATTTATTTTACGCATTTTAAAAGTGTATATATAGACATTGAACAACCCAATCTTCCCATACACACACATAAGTTTTTTTCTTTCCCGATATGGGTAGGATTCAAACACTGTTTTCTTCTCATTTTCGTATGGTCTATGATCATTTTCTTTTCTCGCATTTTTCCTTTTTATATCCTGAAGATGTCCTCTGAAATAGGGACGAAACGTTGATGATTTCATAATTTCATTCGGTTTTTCTTTTTTCAAAACAATATATATATTAGTCTCGCAAGTAACTGCGAGACAAACAAAATGTTACTTAGAGACTACTATTGTGTAATCCAGCGTAGGGTACCGGTAGAAAAAATAAAAAATTAATTTACTTGAGACATACTTATTGAACATTTTCTGAAATAGTACAATAATTACCTTGACATTCTTCTGTTTAGTTTAAGATATCATTTTCAGATATTTTGATACTAATACCGTTATTAAAAAAATAAAAATTGCCGGATTTTAGTTTCATCAGAGTATTCCACAACCTAAACAAACCACTATTCGTACTACCATAATAACAGCAACACAGAGAGAGAGGGAGAGAGAGAGAGAGAGAGAGAGACAGACAGACAGAGAGGGGGGCTACTGTTCAGTATTTGTGTAAAATATTACATAACTGATTTTCCCCTATTTTTGATTATCCGTTACATTACTACCGGTGATTTTATGGCCTGTCAAGAATATATTATGAATATATTATTATCATTTTTAATTTTGTAACTGGCTGTAACATTTTCTTGCATTATTTACAACTTTTTGTAAATAATGCAAGATATATTTTCAACTACAACGTAAACAAACCACTATTCGTACTACCATAATAACAGCAACACAGAGAGAGAGGGAGAGAGACAGACAGACAGACAGAGAGGGGAGGGCTACTGTTCAGTATTTGTGTAAAATATTGCATGTAACATTTTCTTGCATTATTTTCAACACGTAAGCGTACTATTTTTTTGTTGTTGTTTGTTTACAAATACTGTGTCAATAAAATTATTAAGAAAATAATAGCGTGTTACAATAAGTGCATGCGCACCAACATTTTTACTATAAGGGACTTACGTAGGACCCCCCCCCTGGAGTGAATGTGGTATTGCGGTGATTTTGTGGCCTGTCAAGAATATATTATGAATATATTATTATCATTTTTAATTTTGTAACTGGCTGTAACATTTTCTTGCATTATTTACAACTTTTTGTAAATAATGCAAGATATATTTTCAACTACAACGTAAACAAACCACTATTCGTACTACCATAATAACAGCAACACAGAGAGAGAGGGAGAGAGACAGACAGACAGACAGACAGAGAGGGGAGGGCTACTGTTCAGTATTTGTGTAAAATATTACATGTAACATTTTCTTGCATTATTTTCAACACGTAAGCGTACTATTTTTTTGTTGTTTTTTGTTTACAAATACTGTGTCAATAAAATTCTTACTTTCTTTTATATTATTAACAAAATAATAGCGTGTTACAATTAGTGCATGCGCACCAACATTTTTACTATAAGGGACTTACGTAGGATTCCTGGGACTTACGTAGTACCCCCCTGGAGTAAATGTGGTATTGCGGTGATTTTGTGGCCTGTCAAGAATATATTATGAATGATGGCAATAAAAAAGTATATGATAAAATTGCTGAAAAAGCTAGAAAAGCTGAATATTATTGAAAAAATAAAGATAAAATAAAACAAAGAGTTCAGAATTATAAAAAAAAAACTCAAAGCGGTAAATAATGATACTTATAAAAAAAAGCAAAAAGAGACAAATAAAAAATATTTCAATAAAAATAGAGAAAAAATGCATGCGAAAATGGCCCAGTATTATAAAAAAAATAGAGAAAAAATTTGTGCAAAAGCATATTATAACAAATATAAAAATAAACATAGAAAAAAAAGCATCTAAATTTACTTGCAAATTCGAAATGTCAAGCAAAGATGCTAATTTTCATCGACACAATGAAAATCAAATTAATAACAGTGACTACAGAATATCAATGACTCGTCTGTGTGGAATCGAAGATGGCTGTCCAGACTCAGCTCAGAAATTGGAATATGCTAAAAGATTGCATAACAATTTGTCTGATTTGAGTCCGAATTTGACAATTGCTCAAATGAGGAAGAAATTGGATAGTTTCCAAAGTTGCAAAGGTATGCATTCTGATAGAATTTATTGCTGTGGCCAAAGTGATTGCACGGACAAGCTGGCCCTGCTGAAACTCTTGTCACCACACTCGCAACACCTGAGAACAGTGATCAGAAAAATATATCGATTATTGTCGATTGGAACATGGCTTAACAAATATGACATCGCAATACTTGAAGGGGACTGGTCAATATATAGTGAGTTAATTTACCAGGTTAGCAGGGATGCTACTATTTCTGACCTTTACAATGAATCCTTTTCAAATGAAAATGAATTTCAAACTGAGGTTTATGTTACAACAAAATATGCCAATTTGTAATCTGTAAATCATATGAGCAATCATTACATCAAAATGCTCCATATTTGTTTGAAATGACAAATTATGAAAGTATTAAGAAAAAAAATTAAAGATGCTATTGAAATAAGCAAAAAAATAGAGCAAAAATCTAAAAATTATGAAAATGAAAATAACGCTGATGATGATCAAATTGATTGCGATCCTAATATGGCTAAAGAGGCAGATAAAAATGAAGCTGATTTGAATATGCCTCAAATCAGACATGTCACTGAAGTTCAAGTTTTAGAAAATGAGCAAAAATTGAATTTCATTCAAAAAGAAATTTATAATGAAATTATTTCCAAACTTGAGCAACAAAATCTTCATTGGAATGAGGAAAACCCTATTCACAGGTGCAATTGTGACGATTGTCCACAAATTCTCAAATTTATTAATGGTTTTGTGGATGTGGGCAAATCTTTTCTGATCAATGCACTGGCAGATAAAATTACTCTCACATATCCTGCCATCAATGGACCCAGTGTAGTTATTTGTGCTCCTACTGGTGTCAGTGCTTACATTTTGAAAGGATCTACATGCCATAGAGTCTTTTAACTAAATGTGCAGCATGGTTCTACACCTAAATATGAACCATTATCAAAGGATAAAATAAAAAGTTTGAGAACCATGCTTGGATATGCGAGATTATTCATTATTGATGAAATAAGCATGGGTAGTCACTTGCAATTAGCATTTATTCACCAACGTTTGCAAGATGTTTTTGGTGATATTAGGAAACAAGTGTATCCATTTGCAAACATGTCAATTGTTGCATTTGGTGATTTATTTCAGCTTCCACCTGTTAATGAAAAACCTGTATTTTCCAAAATATCTATTCAAGATGCTAGAAAATCAAATTTGGGAATTGCTGGTATAAATTTGTGGTCATATTTCGATTATGATGAATTGACCATAAATGTGCGACAAAAAGATGACAATGAAAACTTTGTTAATATTCTTAACAGAATAAGACTTGGGTCACCAACTGATTAGGATATTGAGATCTTGAAAAGGCATCGAATCAATCCTAAACAAAAAGCAAATATTGATCAAGTTACTGATCTTTTGCAAAATTTGCAAAAGAAAATGCATATTATTTGCATTGTACCCACAAATGAATCTGCTGACGAAGTGAATTATAAAATGTTGAAAAAAAATAATATTCATATCATTGAAATTTCAGCAACTGATTCCAACTTAAGACAAAAAAAAAAAATTCAAAACAGACACCAAAAACTTCTAAACTTAAAAAGGTTTCTGACACAGCTGGACTTGAAACTGTGCTTAAAATTGGAATTGGTGCTAGATGCATGTTGCGTCGAAATATTGATATTGAAAAAGGACTTTGCAATGGTACAATGGGTACAGTCACTGAAATACAAATGAAAGATGGCAAAGTTGTTGCTGTGACTGTAAAATTTGATCATATGCAGTCAATGTTGAATTTGTGCAAGCTGACTATGAACTTTCTCCTGGACTCTTTGTGACTAGATCTCAAATACCTTTGTCACTCAGCTATGCTTTAAATGTCCACAAAACCCAAGGTATTTTAGTCGATGGTATCATTGTTGACTTGGGATCTGATGTCTTTTCAGATGGAATGGCCTATGTAGCTTTGTCACGTGCTAGAAAGCTGTGCAATGTCTATTTGATTGACTTTGACCCTCATAAATTGACCATGTGTAACAAAAGTGCATGCACTGAATATAATAGATTGGGGGCCAAAAGAGACAGGATTGATTTGCCACCGCTTCCTCCTTGTTCTGTTATGCCTCAAAGTTTGTCATTGTACAAACAGACTTATAAACGAAAAAAAACAATCGTTATAGATCATGATTTGAAGCAAAAACATAATAGTCCAAATAGAAAATGGCTGAAAATAGACAATTCAATTTCTCAAAATAATTTGGACCTCAAATTGATCAATGAAAGAAATGCTTGTTTTGCTAACAGTATTGTTCAGACAATTTACCACCTTCCTTTGTTGTCTAACATCATTAAAAGCATTCCAAACATTGATTTGCCAATTCAGCAATTAAAAAGATTGCTTGTCCCTGGCACTCACAGTGTTGCTGATCTTAGAGAATCAATCGGAGGCGTTTTTAATAGTGGCCAACAAGAATGTGCTATTGCATTTTGGGAATTTTTGATAAACAAGTGCCCTGACAGTGCCAAACAATTATTCACTTTTGAAGAAAGTAAAGTGATGAAATGTCTTAGAATACACAAACAAAACTGCCAAAGACTACAAGATAGTGAATGTAATTGCACCTTTAAAGTTGGCTGTGGGTTCCAAACCTTGCAGATTGCTGGAATACCACAGAGATTAGTTATTCAACTTCATCCTACTGATGGTCGACAGCAATTTAAAAGTTTGCTCAAAACTGATGCTTCAGTGCTCAAACATTGTATCAAATGTCAGCAAAATACTGAGCACTTGGAAAATGTCACTAGAACGTTTCCAACTGCAATGAAATATTTGTGTGTTCAAATAAATAGATTTATGTTTGAAAATTATAATCCTCGGCGAATTAATGCTGAAATTATGAATTTCAGTACAAAAAAAACAAAATATTTTTGGAACAAATTTCAAAGTAAAAACAGCTATTCTGCACACTTTGAATAGAGTCGATTTTGGGCATTATACTTGCACTGTTAGAAATAATATTAAGTGGAATATTGTCAGTGACACTAACTTTTCTAATAATGTCAATTTTCCTTCCAAAATGTGCAATATTGTTGGCATTTGTTTTGAAAAAATATAAAGGAAGCAAACATTTGATAAAAACAAGGTCATACATTCAATAGAAATAAATAGTGGTGGTTTTCGCTTTTAAAATTCAACCATCACCTAGGCATGGCGTGGGGCTGTAACTGTTACTCTGCAGGCGAACAATAGCACTGTTATGAATCATAACTAAACTGGAGACACGATTTCTGCTTCAAGAGATAAATGTAATATAAAATTTTAACCGGAAAATTATTTTACTGAAAACTATTGATCAGTATTACACTCTAAAAAGGAAGATACTAGAGTTAAAAAAACAACAATTTTATTTACACTCAAGCAATTCAAAATTTATCTCAAAACTGACTCTTCAATTCGCAAATATTGTCAACAAAATACTGAGCATTTGCAAAAAGCCACTAGAAATAGAATTTTTCTACTGCAATGGAATATGTGTGTGTTCAAACAAATAGACTTTTATTTTAAAATTACGATCCTCAATGAATTAATTCCGAAATTATATATTTCAATAATTTTTTTTTGCAGAAATTTCATTGTAAAACCAGATACTCTTCACTTTTATGAAAGTCGATTTGGGCATTTTACTTGCATTATTTAGAATAATAACAAGTGAAATATTATCAGTGACACCAATATTTCATATAATTTTAATTTTCATTCCAAAATGTCGTCCATCAATATTGGCATTTCTTTTGAAAAATATAAAAGAAACAAATAATTGAGAAAAATCAGACCATATATCCAATCGAAATAGCAAAAACTTGAGTGCTAACCTCCCAATCAGCGTGGTATGGGGCTATAACTGTATCCCTGCAGGCGAACGATAGCACTTTTATGAATCACTTAAATTCAGAATTTAAAACAAATTTCTGTAAATTTTTCTTATGTAATACTTTTCCTGTGATCATTAGCTCGTTCTATTAATTAATAAATATAATTCTATTATTTTTATTGTTGCTTACGTTGTTGATGAATAGAATTTTAAAAAGTTAGGTATTTTCTTGAAAAAGGATTTCGGCCTCACCAGAAAGATGTTCAACAAAATGTTTAACCATAAAATTTACCAAAAACTATTAATATTAAACTATAAAAAGAAAGATACTAGAATTTAAGCAAAAAATATTTTATTTCAACTCAATCAGATGTGCCTTATGCACTAATAAAAATGCAATTGGCATTTTGTTGAACTTTTTAAGATTTTAAATATTTATAAATTTTCTCATTATAAAAACGATTATTATATTGACTATAATTTTTTGACAGAAGAAATAAAATGAATTGCATAAAAAACATTAGAAGACACATTTTTAAATCATAAGATAAATCTAAAGTCACTAAATTATGAATAAAGTTTGTCATAATAATACATTTATTAGATTAATTTTAATTTGGAAAGATAGAAGTACAGTTAAAACATCCAGAATCAGCGAATTCATTAAATTTTATCATAACAAAAACGATTGTTTTATTTCAATGCTATTGATAAGAAAATATTTTTTTTACTTGATTAAAATTAATTAAACATAGATTATATCTGTAGTATATAAATATTTTTTTATAATGAAACAATTTATTAATTTTTGCTGACTTACGATTTTTTCATTGCCGGTTTTTATTTTGCAAATTAAAAATAATCCAATAATCTTTTTTGATAATGAAAAAATGTGCTGACAATTAAGTGATTTAAAATATTTGAATATTTTTTTAAATGAACAATAAATTAAAATCAATGTACTAAATAATCATTTTTTTTCAAGATTTATTTACACAATTTACTAATATTTATTGATATAATTGGATAATTTTGCATTGTTCTTCTAATGTTTTATATTCATTTTATTTCTTCTGTCAAAAAATTATAATCAATATAATAATCGTTTTTTATAATGAGAAAATTTATAAATATTTAAAATCTTAAAAAGTTCAACAAAATGCCAATTGCATTTTTATTAGTGCATAAGGCACATCTGATTGAGTTGAAATAAAATATTTTTGCTTAAATTCTAGTATCTTTCTTTTTATAGTTTAATATTAATAGTTTTTGGTAAATTTTATGGTTAAACATTTTGTTGAACATCTTTCTGTTGAGGCCGAAATCCTTTTTCAAGAATATATATATATATATATATATATATATATATATATATATATATATAATGTATCCATTGGAGAATTATATGTGTTGTTGATCTCTCTTATACTAGGATTACACTGCGATTAACCACTATAGATCTTATCAGAAACCAGATATATTTTGTATATAGTAATTTAAGTAAGGCTCGTATGCAAAGGTTAAAATCTTGATGAACTTTATTGTCTCTATATAATAATCCACAGTAAAGAAATAGAACGATTTATTTCTGATTAAAAAATGTTTTATCAATATAAGCATAGTATATCTACATATTTCGGAATATTTTTCCGTCGAAGCTAAAATAGGTTCAACCGTTTTTAGCTTAGGAAAAGGGTTCTTTGTACACATTATTAAACTGTTCTATCATTTAGAAAATATGTTTAGAAAAATATGTTTTGGATGTACTGTATAAAAGTTTGAGATTGAGCTAATTGTAGCTTTGATTGAAACATGTGCTTAATTGTGTGAAAATGTTAAGTTTCTATAAATGAAATGTGTTCTCATACTATATATATATATGTATATATATGTATATATATATATATATATATATATATATATATATATATATATATTAAAATTAGGAAAACCTGAAAGTCAATGTCTCATTGTTACGTAGGCTTTATCCTGAAGAAAAGGTAAAAATGGCAGGTGACAGAAAGTCTCCTGTAGGAATATATATATATATATATATATATATATATATATATAGTAACCCTGTATAACTCATATATATATACATATATATATATATATATATATATATATATATATATATATATATAGTAACCCTGTATAACTCATTTTCGTTTATGTAGAAAATAAATCTAATCTGCTTTTTTATCCCACTCAACAACTACAAGTAATAAAAAGAGTTTACTCCTACTACGTATTATTCCACATATCTACCACTGATATGAATGAGCACTATCTACATAAACCATTTTTTTTAATTTAGCCCTTTGGTTTTCATTTGGTTTACCATTTTTATTTTTTATTTTTTGCTTTCTGCTCTTATATTTCTAATCCGCCTAAATCAATTTCTGGAATAATCTCTGCTCTTGCCGCTGACAGAAAAAACTTAAACCAAAATACCACTTTTTCAACGATGCTCTAAGGAACTCTGGATACAAAGGAAAATTAAATACTACCGTCTTACCCCACTTGTAGGCCCCCTAATATCTGTGATCACCGACAATATGACCCGTAATAATCCAGCTACAAACGACATTTAATCATAATGAACCGTGTAACCAATCAACATTCTTATCCTGATATTCCTGGCCCATCTAATCGCCTTAGGAGAAAGAAAAGCATTTGGTTTAATACTCTATTTAGCTCAAATGTTAAAACTAATATACCTAAAGAATTTTATTTTCATTATACACAACTCCTTTAGGTAACCAGGTCGATATAGTCTTATCTTTAATAAAAAAAAAACTCTATAAGGATCTCCTACTCGACTATGCCTTATTTATAACAAAGAATCTTAACATCTAACAATAAAAAAATCAAATCTGCCAAAAAATCTCTTGCTCGGTTAAACCTAAAATAATTGCAATTGTAATAACAAGCTTACTTTCTCACTGAAAATTATTGCATCCATAGTGACGTCATATATTCTTGCATAATAACAAAACTTATCCGCAAATCTCCCACAACAGACTCTAATATTCTGTCGACATCTTCTCTTCCCCTATCCCCTATCTCTGAGAATAACTACCCCAAAACTAACAATAATAGTAATATTGTTATTATCAGTAATAATAATAATAATAATAACAATAATAATGATTATCTCCACAATCATTCTAACACTGATAACACTGATAACACTGATAATCCCCCTAAACAATACTCTTACACATATCAGTCCGACTTATACTCACCTCGTAGAATAAAAATGGAACAATCCCTCTACTTCAAACCCCAATACAAATCAACAAATAAATAATATGCATTGAGCATCTCCTAAAATACACACTTATATCGGCGACACCTCAACTCTAATAGGCCAGAATATCTAGCTACAACTCTTTCTTAAACAACCAAACAACACGTAATAAGCAAGTTATATATATATAATATGTAATATACATATACATGTAACTTACGTGTACTCTCTCACACACACAGACACGCGCACACACACACACACACACACACACACATATATATATATATATATATATATATATATATATATATACGTATCTGTATATATTATGTCTTTAAATAAATTTAAATTTCTGTTGTCTATGAAAGTTGTTTATTTAATGCTGTATATATAAGAGTTTCTAAAAGACGATCATTAGTGTCTGCCAACCAGCAAAAGAAAGTGAACTTCATGGTTTAAACAGGTCACCATTTATTTTCAACTTTCACCGACTAACAACATTAACCTGTACGAAACATTTTATTTTATCGCAATAGTTTACAATTGATTTTACACGAGCGACAACCGCATCTTTATTATTTCCTTGGTCTTTCCAGTCTTCCTTGCCATCACTGCTAGTTTAGTGTAGTACCTGCTATATGACACATGTGTGTCCACCTTCTATTAACCGTGTAAAGTTTATGGGATTTCTGGCCATTTCATAATTATCGTCGATAAGTTAGTCTGTGTTTGCCCTGAAAGTTGGTTTTATTGTTACAGAATTTTCCTAAATGTTTCGACTTGGTTTTAACATGGTGGTGAGACACAGTATTTTATTCTCTTAGAATTCATTTTCCCTTGATTCACGAGAGTTTTTCTAGGTTTCCTACAATTACTAGCATGACAGTCTTTTTGTTCATGCTCTGTATTTCTTTTAGTTTATTATTATTATTATTATTATTATTATTATTATTATTATTATTATTAATGCTATTATTATTAATGTTATCATCATCAGCAGCCACATCATTATTATTATTATTATTATTATGAATATTATTATTAATGTTATTATTATAAATGTTATCATCATCAGCAGCAGCATCATCATTATTATTATTATTATTATTAATAGTATTATTATCATTATTATTATTATTATTATTATTATTATCATCATCATCATTATTATTATTATTATTATTATTATTATTATTATTATTATTATTATTATTATTATTATTATTATTGCTGCAGGGTGTAGTGGACTGGCCCAGAGAGAGAGAGTACCAAAAAAGACACGATCGCATGGGATTCCGGATATATTAGGAGATGTGTAAGAAGGTTGGGGTGAAGTGTACTGGAAAATGGTTTGAGGAGGTGCCTGATGAAGTGAGAACGAGTGAGGATGGCAAGGTAGAGGTATGGCGGGACAAAAGTGTTATAACGACCAAGCAATTGGAACATAATCGTCCGGATTTTGTCTTAATTGACAAGGTCTAAAAAAAACTGGCAGATTGTAGACTTCTCAGTACCCTGGGACAGGAATGTGAGAGAGAAGGAGAATGAGAGTGGAGCAATTATGATCCATTGGCCTTGGAGATAAGGCGTATACACGAGGTTAAAACAAATAATCCCGGTCGTAGTTGGTACACTAGGAGTAGTATCAAGTCGTCTGGAAGGGCAATTGAAAAACTACAAATCCTTGATGTTTTAGGCGGCCTTCAGACTTCTGCTATTGTAGGCACCACCACCATCCTTAGAAAAACCCTTGATCTTTGAAGCTCCTGGTTTGGAGCCGGGATTAAGGGAAATCCTCTGGAAATTAATATTTCCAGAGAAACGTTGATAAACGAAATCAGAATTATCATTATTATTATTTAAATATCAATTTACTTGTCCGTAACTCCGATGTCATCAAAAATCCATCACCATCACATCATCAATTAATGAGAACAAATTAATTATTTTTATAGTTGCTATTTTTTCTATTAAAAACCATTAATTCAATTTTCTTTCCAAAAATTTAAAATAAACCTGGCTTCTTTTTTAGGTTTCAAATTGGCTATTTTATGTTATAATTAAAAAAAAAAAACACTTTGAGATAGGACTCATTTTTTTATTATTTAAAAATTATGAATAAAATATGCAAGTAAATTGATACCTGTTCCTTTATCATTCATATAGAAAACTTATTCAGAAAAACAAACAAACAAAACAATGTGTTGTGTGTTAAATCTGCTTTGAAAATATTGAATTTTTTAAATTAATACATTTTAACTTAAAAAGTGTCGCTTGCGTGACACTGCTGTCCGAACTTTCACCTTCCCGTTCCCACTTGACGCGTCTTCTCTCCACTCCAAAACGAACTTCTGCAACTTTAGCTTTTCTCTTCTTCAAATACACCTTCTCTGCTCGCAATCAAACTTCAGAATGCCCTCCTTCCCCAAATCACTCCTCTTTTATCTCCAATCAGGAGCATCTCATTTGCATACCTCGTGGTCACCCTGTAGGCATATAAAGAAACAGGGCGGCCATTTTTGTTTCTTTCTTCTTCATTATGAACACGAGGTAAGCCACACAAAAACGCGGTCGGTCGTTCTTGTTTCTCTTTTTCTTCATTTACACCACACGCCCCCCTGATCTTCGAGATCAATAGGATACTTCGTAATCCTCCATCCAAGCAGGCCGCCTCCTCTCACGTCGAGGCCTCTGTGGGACAACTTCTCGGGGGTTAATGTTTTCAGGTTCACTACAACGCGGGCCTAAGTCAGGTTGAGCAGCATCATTTGCTTCTCGATGGCCCTCGATTTCTTCTTCTTCACTGCCCTCACTGCATACCGGCAATGTCACACGACGCAGGTCTAAGATATTCCGGGGAACGCCATTCACCATCACATTGTTCTTCGACTGCAATCCTGTTATGACCCCTCTTTTCCAACGAGTGGTACACTGTGCATTGGGGGGTTTCACCCACACCTCTTCACTTACTTTGATAGTGGCTTCTTCACTCTACATTCCTGCTGCTTTGTTGCACGTATGCCGCCACTTATATGTGAAAACGGCCCTATGAGGCACAGTTGTCTCATCTTGTTTGGTCTTCGGCGAGATGTTATACCAAAACACCGCCTCTATGGGTGATACGTTGCTTTTTTCCGCAGCGGCTTTAATGGTGCGATGATTCCTCTCCACTATTCCGTTGCCACTCGGGCGATACGCTGCTCTGAAAAATTGCCTTACTCCCCACTTTAAAGGCTTCTGATCGGAAAGCGGGGCCATTGTCCATTAAGAGTTCCTCAACCGGCCCTCTCTCCAAAAATATCTCCTCGATGACCCCTCCGATCGCCCATGCAGCTTCTGCCCTGATCTCTCTCCAGATGGCAAACCTTCCCGGTCCACAGTCGACCATCGACAGATACAATTTGTGGCGATAGTGTGTCACGTCAATGGCCAACCGCTTTCAGTCCTCCGCAACGTGTAGCTCCTCTGCTTCGTGTCTGAACGGTCCAGGGTCAATTGATTGGCACTCTCGACAGTTCTCCACCACCTCCCTAATCTCCTCCTCGGTGGTCTCCGGGTAAACCTCTCTGGCTAGGAATAACGTTCGTTCTCGACCAAAGTGGTGCATTTCGTGTGACTCTTTGACTTCTTCCCCTGCACAGCATACCGAGGAGACCTCCTTTCCCTCCTGCAGCCAGGCCTTCTTCACGCGTGTCATCGAATCCGCCTTGTTTTTTTTCTGACGGGACCAACACAACAGATACTCTCAACTGGAATTCCGCTATCAGGTCGGTGAGCGCTCCGAGTCTGCGCTTGATCAGCATTTCCGCAGCACCCCTTGTCTTAACTCTCTTATCGTCAGTTATTGCCGACCGAATCCACGACGCTACCGTTGCCGAATCGGTTTTGACTTCAATTATTTTCAATCCCCATTTCAGGGCCAGATTGATTCCTTTTATAGCGGCATCTAGTTCTGCTACGTTGATATGGGAGAAGTCGTTGTTTTTTCTTAGCCACGCCGCATCCTCCACAGTTACACCTCCTATCTCTAGTACGACGCCCAACGCCAGGTTACTGGCATCGCACAAAACCACACCCGCGTCTTCGCCGCTGACATACCATTTCCCTTTCACTGGGTCCTCATTCCTCACTCTCGCAATGACTTCTTGCAGCATGTTCGTGACCTCCTTCGTCACACGGCCTTCCCAATCATCAGTGCCTGTTTGTCGTTTAAGAAAGCTGCATGCTATCCTGAACCAGCCAGCGATAGGATAGTGCCCGACCAGCCTCCCGCAGTTCTCGCCTCGTCAGCTCAGATCCGACTTCGGGTATTGCATTCCCTCGTTCGAAGACAAGGCTGTCTTTTCCATCTCGCCTTAGTTTCAACCCCAGCACCGCTCCTCCATCTAGGGCCTCCGCCGGTTTTGCGGTTAACCCATACTTCTCGACATGGCTTCTTACTTTCTCTGCTGTCACCTCTGCCTCCTCCACCAGGATGTCGTCAATGTATGAACTAGTGGCCTCCTCAACTGTACAGTCTTTGCTCAGCACTGTCTTCAGTACGGCAGTCATAATTTTGGGGGCTGAACTCAACCCAAAGCCTAACCTCGTCAGACAATACACTCGCCCCTTGTACCGGACCAGTTGGTACTGCCAGAGTTTTTATCTACATGGATCTGCAGATATGCCGATTTCAGATCGACAATCTTAGTGGCCCGCCCCATTCTTCTCCATTTCCTCATGACATCCTCACATACGTCGATCCCCGTTCCAGTGTGGCAGGCTACGTGTCTGTTCAATTCCCTAAAATCCAGCACGGGCCTAATCTTGTTTTTGGTAGGCTGAACAACCGCCAGTAGTGGCAACACTCCTTTTTCTTCCCCTGTCCACGGTTTCAGAATTCCTTCTTTTATCCACCTCTCCACTTCTTCCTCGAATCCTTTTCTTATTTCTCCTCGCAGGGTGTTTTCGTAGCAGCCCACCTTATTCTGTAGTTCTGGGGGCCCGGAGATCCATTTCCATTCCACCGTCCACCTCACGCCATACAAACTTCGCCAGGAAATCTTTGTCCTTAATGCAGCAAACCTCCGGTTTGGGGGTTCTGACAGTTCTATCACCTTCCACTCCTGCCATCCCCACTGCGCTAAGACGTCCAAACGTCACTTGGCCCCCTCTTAACGTAGCGCCCCCCAGTCGGTTAATTGCACTCATACCTATAATCACGTCGACACCACCGACCAGATGATTCAACACTAGGGCTTGCAGTTCAATGGGCA
Organism: Euprymna scolopes; assembly: GCF_053919585.1. Classification (NCBI taxonomy): domain Eukaryota; kingdom Metazoa; phylum Mollusca; class Cephalopoda; order Sepiida; family Sepiolidae; genus Euprymna; species Euprymna scolopes. The sequence continues at coordinate 26,839,613 of NC_136495.1, read as the reverse complement.
CCCCTTACACCATTACTTCCGCTGTCGTCTCTCCTAGGCATTTCACATCCCTGCCATCCACGGTCCTAATAATCCTGGTTCCGCTCCATGACCTCGCGACATTACTTGCTAACAGCGTTGTAGTGCAGCCTGTGTCGACAAGGGCTATGGCTCTCTTCCCATTGACTACCACCGGTAACCGAGGCAATGTTCCATCATGCGCCATTTCCACACAGAAGGGGTAACCACTGGCGCAATAGCTCCCCTTCACTCGTTTCCCTGGTCCCGTGCAGCAACACAATAGCGGCTAATATGCCCCACTTGTCCACATCGGTAGCACGTGATCCCCGGTCTCGGCTCTTTGCAGTCCTTGATCAGATGAGGACCCTGGCACCGGAAACACTTGATGGCAGGTCTCCCCTCCTGTCTCCTCGCCGGCTGCCTCTCATTCAAGTGAGGCCTCATGCACATATTTCCACTCACAGCTGCAGCCACGTTTGGGCTTTTAACATTTTTCACTAGGACTCTGGCGTGGACCAAGAGATCGTCCACTTCCATAGAATGGATCCCCGTGATTCTCTGCATGTTCGCAGAGATTTCCTCTGGGAAGCCGTTCACTAGGTACAGCTTTACCGTCATCTCCAGGCTCCTCCCCACGTAACCAGCCAACCCTGCCAGTCTCCTGATCTCTGCCGCAAAGCCGTCAACGGACTCGCCGGTCCACCTCAAACTTGACAGCTTGCCAAGTGCTTCAAATGGGCCCTCCGCGAAGGCCAATTTCAGCCTTTGCTCCACTAAGGCAAGGTCTTCCTTGTCTTCATCTCGCATCTGCTGGTAAATCGTGAGGGCTTCCCCCTCTAAGTATAGCGGCAGCAGGGTGACCACATCTTCTATCTTTTGCAGCTTCGCCACCATTTTTAATTTCTCCAGCCACTTAATCAGGTCGCCCTCCCCAGTAAAGGGTCTCAACATCTGAGTGCTCAGTCTCCACTCAGCCATGTTAATTGCTTGATACGCCGAAATAGCTGGTCGCTTGCGTGACACTGCTGTCCGAACTTTCACCTTCCCGTTCCAACTTGACGCGGCTTCTCTCCACTCCAAAACGAACTTCTGCAACTTTAGCTTTTCTCTTCTTCAAATACACCTTCTCTGCTCGCAATCAAACTTCAGAATGCCCTCCTTCCCCAAATCACTCCTCTTTTATCTCCAATCAGGAGCATCTCATTTGCATACCTCGTGGTCACCCTGTAGGCATATAAAGAAACAGGGCGGCCATTTTTGTTTCTTTTTTCTTCATTATGAACACGAGGTAAGCCACACAAAAACGCGGTCGGTCGTTCTTGTTTCTCTTTTTCTTCATTTACACTACAAAAAGTTTAACAAGAATTTGCGAAAAATTCTTTTCGATTCGTTGTTATTTGTGTTATTTACTTTTTCTTCACTTTATTTATAATGTGTTTAAATATGTTCAGCTATCACAGGTTCTGCTAGTTATTATTATTATTATTATTATTATTATTATTATTATTATTATTATTATTATTATTATTTACTCACTAGGTGCAGTAACACACGCCATCATCCTAGATTGCTCTTTGAGAACAGTATGTGGTATTCCCTGAAGTATGACTGACAACATCTGTCCCCATATTTCCAGTACCCTCCACCTCTTTTGATAACCTTTGCAAAAGAATATGCGTAATCGCAACAGATACTATTTATTTCTCGTTGGCGGCAACCATTGATCAGTGAAATTTGAGTGGCAATAAAATAGGTGGCTGGTTACTTTTAATGCACCTAAAACCAAACTTTACATCATCAACGCTCTGAGGCTAATCTGTCATCGGTTGAAATGAATGGCTCTTGTCTTGCGGAGGCTCCATGTTTTAACAAGCTTCTGGGCTTGACCTTTACTCCTGTTTTGAAATGAAACATGTATATCAAATCCATTGCCAAGGTCGCTGAAATAATGGTAAAATGCTTCTACTGATCCAGTAGATATCTCACTTCTGATGCTATTCTCTACCGATATAAAAGCCAGGTACGGCCAATGATGGAGTACTTTTGCCACATCTGGACCGGAGCTGCTAGAAACAGGTTATCGTGACTGGAAATAGTTTAAAATAGACTTTGTAGCTTAGTGGGGGAGTGCCCTTTTCTCATCCCTGCAATCTCTTTCCCACAGAAGAGACGTAGCGATTTTGTCTCTGCTTTATCGTTCTTTTCATGGGAAATGCTCAGCTGAGCTTCAATCTATTGTCCCCCCTCGGCAAACTCTCACGATAAACACACACCTCGCCAACACGACTATCAATAATTTCACATACTCTTTATCTGTGCCTAAACCTAAATGCAGATTCCATTAGCAAAGCTTATTTCTTAGAACTGCACGCCTGTGAAACTCTCTTCCGATTGCCTGCTTTCCAGCTGACTACAATCTGATTGTCTTCAAGTCCAACGCAAACAAGTTCATGATGAATCGTCCCCCTTAGTAATCCAATTTACAAAATTCCCACTACTTATGTTTACTTCGCCATAATCACATGGATTAATCTATACCCATTAACCTTTATCCTCGAGTGGCCCCCGGGCCTTGATAAGTGGTGATTCCTGTGGAAAAAAGATTCCAGTAATTTTGGCACCTTCAGTGGATGTCTGGCTAGTGCTTTCTCTCCTCGGTCTTTCCATTCTCCTTGACCTTCATTATTTAGTGTGGTGCCCGTTTATGGTGACACTTACAGAGAGAGAGAGAGAGAGAGAGAGAGAGAGAGAGAGGAGAAAGAAAGAAAGAAAGAAAGTGAGAGAGAAAACGCGTGTGGTACTTGACAATTATACATATTCAGTTTTTATAATTCCTTGTGATGTTCCTTTATGTAAGGTTCAGTATATGTCTGGTGTACGTCTCCCTATTCAAGGGTTTTCCTTAATAGTTCTGGCTTCGCATTATTGAAATCCGTTGAATCTTCTCTGCCATCCCACTGATTTTCAAAGTGTTTGGGCGTCGTTCCTAGCGCTCCTACTATTAGCTGTGTTATCTTTACTTTCTTCATTCTTCATATCGCTTTGAGCTTCCTAGCCAGTTCCGTGTATTTGCTCTGCTTTTCAGTCTCCTTGATCCTCACTTTGTGTTCTCCTGGTATGGCAAAATGTTCAATCTGATAGAACTTTCATTCTTGTTAACTATTATGGCATCTGGGCTATTTGCTTAGATGAGAGTATCCGTTTGTATATCCATGTCTCATAGGATCTTGTAACTTGCATTTTTCAATAATATTGTCGGTTTGCCTTTGTACTATTTGTCCGTGTGATCAAGATTCAATTGACTACATAATTGCTAATGTACTTCCTTCTCCACTTGATCGTGTCTATTTTCATCTTCTTTTAGTCTTGTTTGCTGCATTCCTTAATTATATAGTGTATTGTTTCGTCTCTTTGCCCGCATAGTTTGCATTTGTTGTTTCCTTGTGTTTTTTCGATCCTTGCTTTGATGTGATTTGTTCTAATTGCGTTATCGTGAACAGCTGGTATTAATGATTCAGTTTCCCTGTTAAGCTTTCCTTTTTGTAGCCATTGCCAAGTGTTTTCGTTAGTCTCTTTGTTTGTCATCATCATGAATCATGTAGCTGTTTCTCTTTCCCTTTTTCTTTCGTCTTATTTCTCGTTTCTCTTTCTATTTTGTTTGTTTGTTCCTTGTCTTTCGCTGCAGTAATTATTCTTTCGATGTTCTGCATTATTTATTTTTCTAATCTTTTTTGTTGTTGTTATTTACACAGTCTTGTATACAGAGCAGCTTCTTCATTCGTGTTTTCTTTTTTCACATATAGTCAGTCATTATCATCCTTCGGGTGCAGTGCATTGTGCATCGTCATGAGTTTCCTGCTCTTCTTGTCGAGATTCCTTAGTTCTTCTTTGGTCCAGTTTATAAACGGTCCAGAGTATCTTATTAGTGACACTGCCCATGTGTTTATATCTTTAATCATGTTTCGACTATTTAGTTTGGTTTCGAGGAGTTTTCTTGTTCTTTTGAGGTGTCCCTTTACTGTTTCGAGTACTCCCAAGTATTTGTAGCAATCATGTTCACCTACTGCCCTGATTTCTGTTTGGTTGGGTAGTATTACACGTTCTGTTGCTTCTAGTGTACTCCCTTCTCATGGCAACAGTGTGCACCTTTCCATACCGAATTCCACTTGGATATTCTGACAAAAGATTCTGGCTGTCTTACTTATTGTTTCTAGTTGTGTCTTTGTTTTTACAAACAGTCTCTGGGCATCCATGTACATTAGGTGACCCATTCTTTCTTCTGTGTTAGTGAACTTGTATCTGACATTTCCTTAGAATGTTGTATTTTGATTTCAATTATGGAATTAGGCTGCCATCAGCTATTATTATTATTATTATTATTATTATTATTATTATTATTATTATTATTATTATTATTGTTGTTGTTGTTGTTGTTTCTTATTCATTAAATTTAACACCCAGGTCATTACCAGACACTGCACACCGATAGAGAGAACTTGAATACCTACTAGGAAGAGAACTTTTATGTCTACTAGGGAGAGAAACTTGAATGGCTTCTAGACACTATCCTCTAGTGTCTAAGGTATCTTTGTACAGGGGTTTGTCAGAACAACCTGGCATGAGGATGCTTCTCCCTAGAAATAAATCCTGACTAAATATTCAAAATTACATGGTATTCGCTACCCAAATAACATCTCCTCACTATGCCAAACACACACAAAGAGGAATGGTGCAACTTCTCCAAGTGATGTTACTTAAAGTAATAACACGAAGCTGGATACTACTCCAGACTAGATAATTTCTGTTCCTGGTATCCAGTAAGATCAAGAGACCAAAAAAAAAAACTAAATTTCTTTACTAACTCAGTGTTTGAGAATTAAAGAGCTTTAATTGAACATTTGAATATCTATATATCTCATACAGATTTCAAGTGTTAGCCCCTTAATTTCTTAGAAGTTCGACTGAAGTAAAATAAAACAAAAAATAGTAACCAGTGATGTTCTTTGAAGTTTTTACAACAACAAGTCTTTCCAGATTAAAAGTATTCTCCGCCTCTTTTGGCTTTGATTTTGTTAATGTTTTTGCGTTATCGCAAAAGTTGCCACAATTGCTTTATTCCTTGCAATGACCATTGGTCATTATTAGTATTTGCATGGCAACAACCCTCCACAAAGTTCCAATCCCCCTTGCACTTCCATGGAGGCCTGATATATGTTCCCCTACTTGGGACTTCCCATCCTCCTTCACAGTGATGTCAGTAGATTATTTTCTGTGTTATTATTTATTTCTTAATTATTTGTGTATTTATACATTTACTTTTATTGTTTTTATTTTATTTATTTATTTATTTTATAGATTATATCTTGCAGTTATATATTATTTATTATTATTTCTATTAATTTTACTACAAATTATTCATGAATATTTTTCACACAAGCCATTATCAGTGAGTTCTCACCGGCAATATTAAGTTGTATGTCGATGGATTCCGAGTTATAATATGCATTTGCAGATTTTCATTTTTATTTTTGCGACTTTCGATAACCATTGCTGGCTTTGCGTTTTCTCGAAAGTCGTTAATATTGATTTCTCGTAGTTTCTCTGGAATTTGAGTAGCAATTAGACTCTTCTACGTGAATTTCTGTATCTCTTTTTCTCCTTCCATCTTTATAGCCCTATTTACTATCTGACTATCTATTTATTTATTTATTTTTTGTCGGTTCTTTCAGACAGCTTTAGTGTAGAGTATTATTATTATTATTATTATTATTATTATTATTATTATTATTATTATTCCATGTGAATTTAAAAATTCGTTTTTTTCTACATAGGAGTCACCACCGGAGGTCACTCGAAGATAAGGGTTATTGAGTGTACAGTAATCTATGGGATAATATCGTAGTAATCGTTAGTAATGGAAATATAGTAAATTGTATTACTTAATGGGACGGTTCATCTAGAATTTGTTTACGTTGGACTTGAAAAGAATCAGGTTCTAGTCAACTGGGAAACAAGCGAACGGAAATGTGTTCCGCACGCGTGGAGTCCTAAGAATGAAGTTTTGTTCATAGAATCTATGTTTTGGCTTAGGAACAGTCAAAACGTAGAGGAAATTATTGACAGTGGTTTCAGCTATACGGGTGTTTTCCGTGAAAGATTGGCGAGAGGGGACAGAGATTGTAGCTCCGACGTGCACTTGCCATGGAAATAACGATAAAAGATACAATTACAATGCCCCTTTTGTGGGAAAGAGGTTGTAAGGAAGAGAAAAGGCACCCCTACTAAATTATGAAGTCTATTTAGTACTCTAGCAGCTCTTGCCCAGATGTGGCAACATTACTTCATGCTTGGACGGAATTGGCTTTTATATAGATAGAGAATTGCATCAGCGATGAGATATCTACCCAGCTGGTAGAACGATCCAATCATTGTCCAGCAACAGATTTGATGTACGTGTTCCATTTCAGATCAGGAGTAAATGTCAAGCCTAGAAGATTGTTAAAAAACGAGGCTTCTCCAAGACAAGAGACCTCCATTTCAATTGATGCCAGATAGGGATCAGAGCGTTGATGATGTAAAGATAGGAGTTTGGTTTTAGATGCATTAAAAGTAACCAGCATTCTCTTCCTCTGTAACACGCGCTCAAGATCAGAGAGGAGAGAATCAGAGAGAACTTGATAATTTACGGTCGTTGATGTGTTGCCATAGATGGTAGTGTCGTAAGCATAAATGTCAACGAATGATCTAAGTATGTGTTTCGTGAGTCATTGATGTAGGTCAGAAAGAGTGTTGGGCCCAGGATAGACTCCTGAGGGACTTCAGTATTAATACCGTGAGCTTCATATTTCTGCCCGTCAACCACTACCCTTATGAGCCTATCAGAGAAAAATAATTTAATAATTGAGAAAAATTTTCCAGCTATGCCGTAGCTACAAATGCTGTGAAGCAGACCTTTATTCCATATCTTATCGAAGGCTTTTGATATGTCAAGATCAATTGCGCTAGAAAGGATGTTTGTTGAGAAATTCGTTAGTCCTATGAGAAAAAACTGTTAGCACATCTGCTGTAGATCTCGCAGAACGGAAATCACATTGCATGCCACTAAGGAGGTTATTTCTGCTGAGGTGGTTGACTACTTCTTTATTTAATATGGACTCAAATAACTTACTCATGTCGCACAGGAGACTAATTGGTCTGTACTGAGAGGAAGATGATCTTTCACCTGAATCTTTTCATACAGGCCATACTGATGAGGTTTTTCAGGGTGTGGGAGGCAATTCTTCTTAAGACAATGTTTAAAAAAATTTGCAAGTATTGGAGCAAGTTCTGGTTGAAGCTTTTTTAACACTATAATTAGAATGCCGTCAGGGCCAGTAACTTTACTGGAATCAAGGTTCTTGATTGGGGTTGGTGACATCACGCGCAGGTATTTGTATGTTGCATGGCGTGTTGGCTGTTACAGGAGGAAATACAGGGGGGTTGATGGCCTTGGTCGCATAGGATCGAATTAACTGCAAAGGTCTCGGCAAATAGTTTAGCCTTGTCCGTATGTGACTAGAGGAACTCATGTCCATTGATGATACTTGGGATAGAACACACGCTACTGTTCATGATCCCGTTTCTTACTTGCCAAAACTGGTGGGAACCAAGTCGCTTCTCAGCTACTGTGGATTTAACAGACTGAGCATATAACTCCCTTACATTATTTATTACAATTTAACATTGGTGGCTGGAAGTTCTGAACGCGGTTTTAGGTATCTATGGAAAAAGTGATGTCTATGCCCAATGGCAGCAACACTTTGTGAGGAGAACAACGGCTGGCTGTTAGGTTTGTGCTGGAATTGTTTGGAGGGTCTTAATCGGCCTATACCTACAATTAACCATTCCGTCAGGTGTAACACCCTCTCTTGTAAAGTTGCGTAAGGACCCCTGATCTTCGAAAACTTCGGAAAACTCGGCTCGTATCGTCTGGTACTTCGAGAGACGTCACATTGAATCCTGGTATGCTGAAAACGAATAACAAAACTCAAGCAGGTAAGAAGGACAACAGACGCTTGAAATCTATTCTGCTTTCACAAATATATTAAAGATTATTTTTTACAAATATATGGTTCAGTTCTCAGTAAGTTTCTACAAGTCTCAAATCTCTCTTCTCTTCGGAGATAGCCTCAGACGGGTTGGAGGAGTGTGTGGCGGTCACGTCTCAGGGAGCTGTACTGTTACTTCGAGTTTCGCGCACACTCTCTGGCTGGAAACTGAGTAATTTCGCGCGACATCAGCACTATATAGTAAGGTCAGGTGTAGGGGAGATTATATCAGAAGCCAATCGGATCACGCCATGAATTTGGGGAAAACTGAGCATACCCGGCTCCCCAATGAGGGGTAATTCCCAGGTCGATCATGTTACATTCGCCCACATTAGACTTTATTGCGTCGATAGAACCAATGGAGTATAATCCTTAACACATCGCGCCATCCCTTTCACAGTTCGCCTTCAGATTTTTCACACTTCCCTCTCTCCTTCGTTGAGTTACCCGTCTAGATAAAGATAAGGACTTCTTCTCACCTCAATAGATATTCATTCAAGCTATCGTTCGGATTTTCTTTCGACGGTTCTCAGCTCAGCGCCCTGCAAGAATTTGATAAAAAAGAGAGAAAAGAAAAGAAAGAAAAGAAGAGAATCTTCAAGCCGTCTTCAGTTCCTCTGTCTCTCAGCGTCGGATAGGTTTTCAGGATGCATTTCGATTTCGTCAGTACCAGCACCGCATTTTCCAAAATCACATGCGGGTTCGAACCAGGGTCTCCCTTGCCACTTGTGCAACCAGCCTCGAGATGCTCATCACCTCGCTTCCTTCTAACATTCGCCCTTTTCATGCACGATACAGTCACCAACAACAGCACAATTATCGTTTCTAGCGTGCTCACTCCCGCTCTTGTAACCACTACCTTATGAAGTCTATCCCTACCTTCTTTACTCTCCAGACCGTTTAATCGGGCCTGCAATTCACTCAAATCTATTCGTCTAACTCCTCCCATAGTTTTTAGTAATCTTAGTCGGGTATATGGCGGTGAACGATGGGTCAGGGGTTCTCAGATGTCAGTGAGATTATTCAATTGTTCATTCGCCCACTCTACCTGAGGTGCTTTTAACAAATACCGTTCCTCAACCTGATAATACGCAGGTAACCTTATGCCGTTTCCCGGGGCTTCACATCCCCTGTCCAGTTCTACCACAGTTAAAGGTGGTCTCACCTTGATTATCAAAGCAGCCGTTTTACCGCATACTTTGGACAATTCCATCTTCTGTTGGGTGGATACCAACCACATGCCTTCAGCTACTCTTATAGCCAGTGGCAAAAGACCTTCACTTGCCACTTCAACCTTGCAGACGCGATTTATCACTCTCTCACTCCCTGAAATAATCCCAACACACACAATTCATGATCTCCAGTGACATACAACGGACTCTGTGACCGGCAAATTCCAAGACCATCATTTCGGCATTTTTTCTGCCTCTCGCTGATTCAACAGCATGAATCTATCTCTTCCCATATTAAACGTTACATATTCTGACTTCACTCTGTAACTGGCTACCAACCCTAACTTGGGTGTGTCCGTTGGATATGGAACGGGTGGATTAATAACTTGATAAACCTCGTATTTGGTTCCTCGATCCCAAAGGGGTACAGATACAAGCACTAATGTTTTATCCTCCAAGAGTTTAATATTCGGGTATATTATTCTACTCCCTCAAATATCTCTTGTATCCATTAACGCAGCTATGACTGACAGTCATCGATCTCTCCAACCGTCCCCCAGGCGGAGCGTTCATCAATGCTATTTTTTCCAGACCGAACATGGTGCTCAGGCTACCACGTCCGAGTCAACATCGCGTTTCGCAGCTACTGCTCGCTGCTCTGCTATCAGACCATCTCTTCTGCTCTCCAAGGATACACCAGCTTGATCACGCCCATCCCCGGAGTAAAGCGAGGAAAATCCCGTTTGTCAGCACACAACTATTTACAAAAAGTACCTTTTTGTCGCAGGCTGTTTAAAAACACAATTTAGTTTCCATAAAATTAATATGTACCCTCATGGATAGTTAAAATAATAAAAAAAAACTATGGGAAGCTAGATACGGCCCCGATTTATTGAATTCCATTCGATATTTCAAAACACGTCCCCATAATACACTTCTTCTTTCTCCGTGTGACACACACGCTCGTGCAGACAACGACCTCAATTCTAACATCTGTCTCCTTATGGACGGTTAACAAAAAAAAACTACAGGAGGTATTCACGTGCCCCTAGTGTCCTCCCAGGCGGCATGTCCGAACGGATCCATATCCAGAAATGCACCACGAAGTGACGCAAGGATCGGCAACCTTCAATCATTAACGATTCTTGCTCCCAGAATTCAACGTAAATGCTCCGTAATTCATTCCAACTCTAAAATAAAAAAAAACTAATTACTAAAAAAATGCGTAATATTGAACGAGACTTCAAGGAGACTTAGTTAACGCCTTGCTATCGCACGAGAAATTCTGTCCTTCTTTTTAGTTAATATTTCCAGGTGCAAAAATCACTCACCTGATTTACTCTCAATGGAAAAATCCATCTAAAAAAATAATAAATCGCTTCTCGCGCAAAACTGAGTGACCCAGTAAGTGATACTAATAGTTATTCTCAACTCATTCCATTCAGTTTTGCGCGCCTTTGACCTTTATTTCGCAATTAAGAAATCCTTCCTGACTGAAGCAAAATTCTAATTCTTCTAAAAGTAAGTTCAATCGCCGAAATTCATGCTTCGCATTATTCTCAACTGAACTCAACAAAAATTGTTCAGTTTAATATATGAAATCCTTACAGACTGAGGTAACAAAATATTTTTCAAAGTTTAATTCAACCCTCAAAATTCAATATTCCCAATTATTCTCGTTTGAATACATAAAAGCACAACTCTCAACAGTTTAATTCTCAACAACAACCAGTAATATCGCTACATAATAACACAGATCAATTCAGCTAAAATGTTTCATCAAAGTTCATGAACTGAGTAAATTAATATTCTCGTTTTTCTCCCAAAAAAACTTTTTCCAATTAAATTCAATTACCAAAATTCTCCCCTGCTCTTGACAGAACTCAGTCAAATAGTCACTTCTAAATAAGTGAACAACACTCTCTACCGTCATATTAACTATTCTCGGGGTAGGGTACTCCTTGTCCTTCAAGCCTCGCATCGGGTTGGTCATGGGGCCACCTATCATCCCATTTCCGATTTTTCGTTCCTCAAGTGGCAGGCATTCTCTCACAGTTCTCATTTAACCTCGGCCACAGGTCACTCAATGTTATTCTAACCTTTTCGTCGTTGACATTTCGTGGCATCATTTAGGATCAAACCAGTTTTCCGACCCTCCAGAAATTTTTCTGGGCTGCCGGGTTGTCTCATGATGTCTTAGTCAATCAACATCGCCGAGAGGGCTACTAAGGCCTTCTCTCCTTCATCGTAAAAAGTTAATTCCATCCTGACCTCTGCCACCAACATCATCGCTCCCTGACGCCACAAACACACGCACTTGCTTTTAAAATGTCCGCATCTCGCAATCCCTTCTACGCTGGGATCGCAATTAAGAATTCCCCTTTACGTCTTAACTAGACATTCTCGCATTTATTTATCTCATTATTATTCTTGATTATCTCTCTTTGTCCCCCATGATATTAAAAACATTCAAATATACACAATATCAATTAACTTCTACAAGAGAGAAAAATCACATAAACAACAAAAACGAACAATAAAATATATGCAATATACGATTATAACGGAATCCCAGCACCGCACTCAGCATACACGGAACTATAACAAGCGATTTGGTTCCATTAAAAACCACGCTTTCTTCTCCACTTTTAAAATCATGCATATAATCTTTCTTGTCCGTCTCTCTCTAACTCAATAATATGACTATTCGTGCTGATTATCCCGTCCACACAGGCATTTGCACACACATAACTTTCTTGCCCGTTATCTTTTTCTCTCAGTCTCTCTCTCTCTCTCTCACACTCTGTCTCTCTCTCTCTTCTCTGCCTCTTGCTATTACGAAGCAAATTGCACAGACAGCCAACAGAGAACTAAAGGCTCGCTTACCGTGATTCTGTTGTTTCCTCCTCTCCCTCTCTGTCTCTCTCTTCGTCGCTTCTTTGCGCGCACTTGCAGTCAACTGAAGAGGGATAGGAAAAAAGTTCGCTGTATGTATATCAGGCTCTTTCCCCTTCACTTTGCTCTTCCTAATTTTTTTCAAAATGTATTCTTTTCTTTCTTTCTTTTTCCCAACATTTTTTTCAAACGGGCGTTTTTTCTATGTTTTTCAGTGTTCTTTTCTCTCTTAGGGATCTTTGTATATACAATGACTTTGTATATACAATGACTTTGTATATACCATTGCTTTGAGCTGCATTGAAAATGTTTCTGTGCTGAAAGATTAGTGTTAAGATAACCACCTATTTTCACATATCGATATGTTTCGGGATCATCTGTGTATAATGAGTGCCGAGTTGGGAGGGGGGTTATGCAAGACTTGAGAGAAATGAAGACAAAATAGCGGAGTCGCTGGGATGTAGACATGGTGCCTGGCTACTGTACAAATTTGAAGAGAGATCTTACCATTGAGCATTCCGGAGATTCGAAGAAACGAAGGTTCAAGCCCCGAAGTTTTAACAATCGTAAAGCAATAAGTTAACGTGGATAAACTTTTATCATTCAGTTTACAGTAACCGGTGTTTTTTATGGTAATAAAGATATGTTGTTGTCAAAACATTTTTACCTCTTAAAAACATATTTAAGGATAATGCGTTGCAAAATATCAGCTGGTCATGAAAGGAAGTGTAATAAATTTTGTCAGAATATCTGATTTTATTTTCAAATCAACTTAGAACAAAGAAACGGGTGCTATTTCCTGAGTAAGCAATGCCAAAATATGTTTCATCACTTGAAGAAATCTAGACAACATTAAAAAAGTAAAACATAGTCGCGTAATTATTAAGACAACACGGTGCTATAATTAAAATTCTGCATTTACAAAAGTACAGTATAGCATATTACAGATGGTCTGCGTCCGATGCAGTGATTGACTACGTCAAATATCTGCAATGCCACTTCGTCATAACTATCTCTAAATATAGGGTATGGAAGTGTCAATATATTCCCGAAATGTGTATATCAACTTTTGAACACCAGTAATTTTATTATAACTTTTGTTCTAATGAAGGAAAATTGAGAATTTTATTCCAAATATGACATAAAAGGTAACCCATAAAAAATGTATGAAATTTGGTCGCAAAATGAGTGAGCGGTAATTTTTTAAAGCAGTTCTAAATGAATAACAAAATTTTTTAAAGCAGTTCTAAATGAATAACAAAATTTTTTAAAGCAGTTCTAAATGAATAACAAAATTTTTTAAAGCAGTTCTAAATGAGTAAAAAAGTCGGATTTTTTTTTTACATAGGCATCACAACTTATCAAGGCCAAGAAGCCACTCAAGGATAAGGGTTAAAGTGTGTACAGTAGAAATTGGACAATATAGTAATCGTTAGTAATGGAAATTCAGTAAATTTGTTAACAAGTGGAACGGCTCATCAAGAACTTTTTTTACGTTAGACTTGAAGACAACCATATTGTAGTCAGCTGGAAAGCAAGAAAACGGAAGACAATTCCACAGGCGTTCAGTTCTAAGAAAAAGCTTTGTTCATGGAATCTACGCTTAGGTTTAGGCACAGATAAAGAGTGGTGGGATTATTGATAGTTTTTTCAGCTAGACGAGTGTTTCTTGTTAAAGTTTGGCGAGGGGGGACTATAGACTGAAGCACAGTCGAGCACTTTCCATGAAAATAACGATACAGCAGAGACAAACTCGCAACATCTCTTCTGTGAGATAGAGGTCGCAGGGAAGAGAAAACGATATCTCCTATGAGGCTACATAGTCTATTTTGAACTCTATCAAGACAGGGCAAGTCCTTTCTAGCAGCTCCTGCCCAGATGTGGCAACAGTATTTCATCCTAGGACGTACCTTGCTCTTATATAGGTAGAGAATTGCATCAACAGTGAGATATCTACTGGATCGATAGAAGGATCCCACCATATTTTCAGTGGCTTTGGCAACAGATTGATGTACCTGTTCCATTTAAGATCAGGAGTAAACGTTAAGCCCAGAAGCTTGCCAAAACTTGAGGTATCCTCAAGACGAGAACCATTCATTTCAACTGATGCCAGATGGGAATCAGAACGTTTATGATGTAAAGAGATGATGAGAAGTACTAAATAAATATAATGTAAATAATAAATTAGTTCATTAAAGGTCATAGATAATATGTTTTGTTATTCAGGCAGCAGAATGTGAACAACTCGGAAACCTGAAGGGTAATCTACTAAATCAAATTCAAGTTCTAGAGCAATAACAAGTGTGTGACATGAAACTGATATGCTATTTCGTTTTTATATAAATCGTGGGATGTGAAAAATATGAACTGAACTCAAATAAAAATGAACATGTAGAAATCTTTACAATGAAGTAAATATGTTAGTATTAAAAACAACTGTTCTCATATTCTATGGAATTAGAATGTGGGGGAAAGCCTTCTGAATAGTATGGCTAGAATTTAAAAAGAGCGATCATTATTTACCTTGAAAATGTATAGAAGTATAATAAATGAACCAAAGCGGTGTTTACCGACAAATATAATTTCAGGAACAAACAACCCCGAAATTTCTGAGGTTTCAAGAGTAGATATACGTAGTAAAGTTACAGTTCTGCGATTTTTTTCTCTGAATGTTTGCTGCTGGAAAATCAGCTTTCCTAGAGAAAAGCAATAAAGTGTTTAATTGAAACGAAGCTAAAAGATTTCCGCCGTAACAAATAATCAGAGATATTCCATGCACTTGTTCACGCCAGCTATAATCCAAGGATTTATGTTCATCAACTTTCTCTGGTGTCTTTCTTTCTCGCACAAAATGTTGTTTAAGCTTAAGGTTTACATGTAGGTATTCCTTTTTCTGTGTTGACAATAGATTCATATATCCGAAATCCGACGTATATCAGCGCTAATTTAGGCACCATTAACCTCGACAGGATGATGGCTTCTTTTACATGAAGGCAACGTTAGCTGAACTGGCTGATACGTCTGCTAATTTTTCACATCAAAATGATCTGAAAAAATGGCTGTCCTACATTCTTTATCCGATTCTAGCAAAGTTTTTAGTTAATTATTGGTGTAGGGTACAACTCACCCCTATTTGAGAACTAAGTGGAATCAATAAGTCCTATGAATACTACTGGTTTCATAGATTAAACCGAGAAATCCATACAATGTTTAACCGCATGCTACGAATACGTTCCTCTCAAACCACTTTAGTGGCTCCTGTATTCGTTATGATAAATACATACTATATACATCTTACACTACTTGTGGTTTCTTTCATTTGTGACCCCTTAGCTCGAGTCTACATCAACTATATTTCGGATTCTTTCCGCTCCGCATCATTTATGCGTGAACTGGATAGTAATGGGGAAATATATCGTCGTTGTGATTTTTACCTTACCAGTTTATTCACAAATGAACCCCATTACCGAAACTATTTAAGTATGGGTTGATATACCTTACCCTAACGCATTAACCCATGCCGCTTTTTGAATATTTTTTCGGAACTTAGGAATCTAACAACTAAGTAGATGGATTTCAGTTTCAATATCAGAATCTATTAGCGGATTGATGGCCGGTGATAGGCAGTCCCTTCGGTGCAATACTACCGAATATTTTGCTGCAGTTTAATGAACGTTAAACCTGTCAATCGTGTGCGTTTGTTATTCGTGTTATGGGGACGATATTTTGTCATCCTTAACTCCTAGCATGAGGCAACTGACTTTTTTTGAAGTTAAATACGTTCAATCCAATACTCTAGTTCACCATTGAGAGGGAGCGGTTTTCCTTTTTTGACGTTTTGCTAAAAAAGAAAACGGGAACAATTTCATCATTACTATATATAGAAAACCTTCGTTTATAATTGCTCAAATTCCGTTTATCGGCTGTCCGTTGTAATAAGTTTTTTTTTCAGAACTTAGGAATCTAACAACTAAGTAGATGGATTTCAACAGCATGGTTTAATACGTTGTTATTTATTGCACTGAAACCCAGCGAGTTGTTGAATTGAATTAATCAAGATAGATGGTATCCAGACGTTAACAGAGCACATACGGGTGCTCATCAACACATTATTCATCTATTAGCGAGCACTTCTCTAGCAATAAAGAGTGTAGTAAGACGACATTCGATGGTTGCTTTCGCATTGTACATATTTTTCATCTAGGCACAGCCAACAAATAGAAAAAAAAACAATTTGTTAATTTTTTAAACTACTAAAGTCCATTATTCTTGAGCAACTTTTTTTCATCAAGATAAAAACCTTAATTTGTGAAGAGATTAATTAATATATAACCTTTTCTACAATTTTAATACAATTTAAAAATTTAAATATTCAACATAAAGAAATGTGTCGATGGGTAACATATATAGATATTTTTAAAATGTTTATTAAATCAATTATTTTTTTTAATTTTTAGTCTAATTGTGATTTAAGGTGATTCGCAATAAGAATATGTAAATATATTATAACATAAGTACCTGAATGCCAAATAATTTGAACTTTTACCTAAATACGTAGATAGCGCTTGGGGAAATTAAAAAAATTAAACAATATAGTCCTAACGTTTGTTTTGACGATTAAGTGAAAAATAAGGGTTTAAGTTTTCCATATATATATACATATATATATATATATATATATATATATATATATATATATATATATATATATATATATATACTTCGGAGTAGTTTTTATTTAACAATCAGTGGTTATGTAAACGTGAGATTGTAGGTTTACAAAATATTACTGGCAGTAATATTCTATAAGTTATCCCATCTAAACGAGAATTGCTCGATATTCAAGATAGAGCAAATAAATTAAACTGTAATTCAATGAATTTCAAAAAACTCTTATTGAAATGAAATGAAGTGGTTGAGTTTCATATGAAAGAATTTTTATTATTCTAAGCAAGACAAAGAATGTTTTAGAAAGTTTATCTCCTTAACCTATAGGGTTTCGATGTCTACCATCTCATCAGAGGAGTGAAAATATTAGCAAATAGTTATAAAGGGATGCACCCTATTTGCTAAAGTCAGTGAGACATGGAAAGTCAAAGTGAAAATAAATTTATCAGAAGTTCTGTAGCAGGAGTATTTGTATTTTCTACAAATACTCCTGCTACAGAACTTCTGATAAATTTATTTTCACTTTGACTTTCCATGTCTCACTGACTTTAGCAAATACAGTTGACGTGTAAACTGAATCATGTTGTATCAGACTTATCACACGGGATAATTATACAGTTCATATGTTAGAAGAATAATATATGCTTTATACCTTTTTCTTAAAAAGTTCTTCTGTATCTTCCTGCTGCTTCGTGACGAACCAAGAAGCGATCGTCACCATATAATTGAGACATGTTCTTATTTGTCAAACCATTAAAACAACTCTTTATATTTTTATAATATAAATTTATTAGAGTTGTCTCAAATGGTTTTTACAGGATCTGCAGTTAGTCTACATTTTCTGTTCAAACAGCCCGCTCCTAGCTGTCTGTTCACCCCTGTCTACACGTTTGTCCGTTGTGGTGGTCAATACTCAACTCTCTGAATCTCTCCAAAACTAACTACATCACGTGTTTTCTTACGTCACCTAATTACGTGTCTCAGACCGACATAATGTCCACAGCTAGTTATTTTTTTATTCAAAACCCCAAAATAATGTTTACATATATTTTCTATTTTCACATTCCTTTTGCGATTCACACATCAATCATTTCTTCCCCAATTTAATCGTTTATTCTTCTAATCATAATAACTGATCCAGCGACGATCCGTCGCTCAAATCAATTAATAGGAATACAATAACAATAATAATAATGTTTTGACTATTGACCCCGCTTGCCACAGTTAACAGATACTACGCTATGATCACAGCCTAAATGGTCATAACATTATATATATATATATATATATATATATATATATATATATATATAGGGCGGCCCCCCAAAAAAACAAAAGCTAAATGGAGGCCATCTAGACAACATACTGTAGAACGGAGAAAAAAAGGCCAAAGACCCTAGTGTTTTGATGCGATGTTTTGAATATAATAAACTAGTTATGACCAAAGTTTCATTTCATTCGGACAAAACACTAAGAAGTGGGACCTAATTAGATTTGGGGCCCGTTTTTTGGGCCAGCCTATATATATATATATATATATATATATGTGTGTGTGTGTGTGTGTGTGTGTGTATGTGTGTGTGTGTGTGTGTGTGATGTGTGTGTGTGTCTGTGTTGTCTACATAACTCCCGAAGTAAAGCAACGATTAGACTGGCCAGTACCAGATGAATGTCCATTTTGGGAATACTAGGCACCATGTGTGTTTGAGACAACACCTATATCTAGTACCTCGTTTAGTCGTCTTGACTGTTTTGCCATAAAGGCCAAGTGTTTCTGGGCGACATAGTGTGGTAGATGCAAGTCTTTTAACTAAGTCATCAAATCATCAGATAGTTGACGAACCAGTGACGTTTCTATTTATTTGCCTCTCCAGGAGGGCAGATTTAGACACAAGATCGGTTTTTAATTTTGGAAAAATCAGGCTCCCAAAAAATGGGGCACTCTAGATATGAAAAAATACAAAAAAAAGTCATAGACTCCTGTAAGGATATTAGAGATGAACCCTAATTACAGGATATATTAATCAGATGACTTAGGTAAATACTTTTACAGTTTTAACAAAAGTGCTACAATAATATCGTGGGGGGGTCTCCATTCCCGCTGAACCTCCACAAAATACACAGCAGCAATATACTGCACATGAAAGATGCCGCCGCGTAATTTCCAGAAGTCCCGCTAGTTTTCATTATTGTCTCAACGGTAAGGACAATGCGGCCAACATACCAACCACGTGGAAAGGAAGAGAATCAATGCATCTTTATCTATATGCAAGCCAACATATCTAGAAGCATGGTTAAACAACTCAGTTGAGTGAAACTTTCCTGTATAATCACATACTTGTGTGTGTCTATTTTCCAGTTCTGTTTAAAATATTAATCAGAGAAATATAGAATTATTAAATATTCATATTGAATTTGAGGTTAAACTGGATTTATATTAAACGCGTGAACTCAATTATGTAAGACGGGATGTTTACTAGATTATAATTAACACTTGGTTCAATCAAAAGCGCACGCGACAGTGCGTTCTTCTTTATTAAGAGAGAGAAATAATGTGTGCGCTACAGAAAGCGATAACGACGAAGAATCGACCTACCGGTCAATTGCAACGAAATTAGAACATCTCGACCTTTCTTTTAGAAACCTAAGCTTCCCACCATTTCTCTGCTTCACACAAAAGAGTGGAAATTTCTTCCGAATCAAAAGAGGAATAATTCCAACCTTCTTGAAATCGGCCACAAAGAAAACGGAACCCAACACGCATCAAATTCAATGGCATAAGCATGTGGTCTTTATACTTGACTCGAGAAATGAGGAAATATCATCTTTGTATGATCTTTGATTAACTCATACAAGTCGAGATCAAATCTATGCAATACACACTATCACCGTTGACTTTCATCTTCTCTTGAGACTTAAATGTAAAGTGAATCAAATCAGAGTTAAATGAAAGAAAACTGTACTTAATCGGTATAACGAGATATCCTATCATATATCTCTTTTCAATAAATAATAATGTTTATACATACAGACGCTCGTGTTTCAAGCTCATTCAATCATTAGTGTAGGAAGTGGGCATTACTGCTGGTCAGTAGATTTTAAATTCGATATTAAATCCATCTTGATTTTGCAAGCTGGCGTCTTTTCTCCGGATCAGCCGCAATTAAAATATAAATAGTGGAATATCTAGGACTTATGAAGTCATGACGACGGGCTCTCAATAACAGTTCTGATTAGAGTAATCGACGACAGGATACGTATATATATATATATATATATATATATATATATATATATATATATATATATATATATATATATATATATTAGTGTTAGAACTATTTATCTGATGAGGAGATTTGTAAAATCAGCAATTCGGGGGTGGTATCGGAATTGATATCCTAATCGGAAAATTTTTGTAATGGATTTTGTTTTCATAAAAAATCTATCGCTTTAATAAAGTCAATATTTATTGGTTTGAACTTTTAATAAAACAAACATCTAGAGATCGCCCCTTCACAAGTGTGATTTTACGTTTCAGAAAATATATGCACATGTAAAGTGTAATTGTACTGTAATCAGAACAAAATAACTATTTTATAGCTAAATATTGAGAGATTTATAAAAAAATAATCCAAATTCGACTCAGTAATTGTATAGGAATTGAGAAAAATCTTGGAATCGTCCCATGAGATATATATATATATATATATGTATATATATATACATATATATACATATATATACACATATATATATATACATGTATACATACATATATATACATACATACACGCACACATATATGTATATATATATATATATATATATATATATATATATATATGTTGGGAGACATGTGAAGCATTAGCCCAGTGCACCGATGTGAGTCGTCGGCTAGCGCAAGCAATCAATCAATTTGATTTTAAAATGCCCGATTTCACAGATTTCGATTAAAATAAAAGTATTAAAAGTGCGAAAAAAATCGCTGACCTTCATTTAACCTCCAGCAACATTAGTTGTCTCTGCTAGTGTATATATATATATATATATATATATATATATATATATATATGTACAGTGTATATATATATATGTGTATGTATGTACAGTGTATATATATATATATATATATATATGTATGTACAGTGTATATATATGTGTGTATGTATGTACAGTGTATATATATATATATACATATATATATACGTATTATGTATGTATATATTAACATATATTGTTGAAAGGTAGGGAGAGGTTGTGTTTAAGGGCTTTCATTTTTAATTTTACTTATTAATCTTTTTTAGTATTTTCGGGTGTATGTAATTAGGATCGTTATATGATCACTGAACTTTATGCAACTTAAATTATCATTTCGCTCTTGCATATTTTGACGTGATGAACCCATATGAAAGCAATATCTCTCATAGAGGTGCGTTGTCAGCATAGATGCACCATTAAATTCCTGACAAAATATCATTGCATATACGGTGCTTATGTAAAAAAATAAATGTAGCAAATTGTGTGCCAATATAAAAAATACATGTGCGAAAAATAAATGTGAAAAACTGAGATAATATAAAATTACATGTAAGAAAACTAAATGTTGGAAATTGTGTGAGAATATAAAAATACATGTAAAACTGAATGTAGGAAATTTTGTGACTATATAAAAAATACATGTAAAAATTAATGTATGAAATTGTGTGACTATATAAAAATACATGCAAAAATAAATGTAGGAAATTCTGTGACTATATAAAATTACCTGCAAAAATAAATGTAGGAAATTCTGTGACTATATAAAAAATACATGTAAAAATTAATGTTGTAAATTGTGTGACAATATAAAAATACATGTAAAAATATATGTAGGAAATTCTGTGACTATATAAAAATACATGTACAAATAAATGTAGGAAATTGTGTGACACTGTTGTAGCAGTTAAGATAAAAATGGCTGACTGGGATAGCTTCCGTACATTCATATCTGACCTACATCTGCATTCCATGTTTAAAAAGGATGTGTTCTCTATAGTATCAGACCTGACCGAATGGTTAATTATATGCATAGACCGATTCATAACATCCAAAACATTCCAACAAAAACCTAATAGCCAACATTGGTTCTACCCTGAATGTGCTGCTGCCATCGCGCACAGAAATCACTTTTTCCATAGCTACCAACGTAATAGATGGACTGAGACTAAAGCTGCTTTCAGGACTGCCAGCAACAACTATAAAAGAGTAATAAAACATGCAAGAGATCTATATGCTCAGTCTGTTAAATCCAAAGTAGCTGAGCAGCGGCTTGGTTCCCACCAGTTCTGGCAAATAGCAAACAGGATCCTGAACAGAAGTGTGCTTTCTATCCCAACTATCATCAATGGACCTGAGGTCATCTCGTCAGCATCAGACAAGGCCAGACTATTTGCCAATATCTTTGCAGCTAATTCTACCCTATGCGACAATGGCCATCAACTCCCTGTATTTCCTCCTATAACAGACAACACGCTATGCAACATACACATATCTGTGCGTGAGGTCGCCAAGCTAATCAAGAATCTTGATTCCAGTAAAGCAACTGGCCCTGATTGCATTCCAGTTATAGTGCTGAAAAAGCTCCAACCAGAACTTGCCCCCATACTTACAAAGCTGTTTAAGCGTTGCCTTAAGGAGAAGTGATTTCCAACCACCTGGAAAACCTCGTCAGTATGCTATTGTATTTAAGAATTCAGGTGAAAAGTCATCTCCCTCTCTGTACAGACCAATAAGTCCCCTGTGTGTCATGAGTAAGTTGTTGGAATCCATATTAAATAAAGAAGTAATCAACCACCTCAACAGAAACAACCTTCTTAGTGAATTGCAATATGATTTCCGCTCTGCAAGATCTACAGCAGAGGTGATAACGGTTATATCACATAGGATTAGTGGATCTCTTGACAAAGGTTTCCTTTCCAGGGCAATTGCTCTTGCCATATCGAAGGCCTTCGATAAGGTATGGCATAAGGGCCTACTTCACAAAATTTCCAACTACGGTATTACTGGAAATGTTTTCTCAATTATTAAATCATTTCTCTCCGATAGGTTCATAAGAGTAGTGGTTGATGGGAAGAAATCAGAGGCCCACAGTATTAATGCTGGAGTCCACCAGGGGTCAATCCTGGGTCCAAATCTCTTCCTGATCTACATCAATGATCTCCCAAAACACATACTTAAATCATTCGTTGACATCTATGCTGATGACACGACAATCTATGGCAACACATCAAAGGCTGTAAATGACAAAGTTCTCTCTAATTCTCTCTCCTCTGATCTTGAGCACGTGGTACAATGGGGGAAGAGGTGGCAGTTCAATTTTAATGCATCCAAAACCAAGCTTCTATCTTTACATCATCAACGCTCTGATCACCATCTGGCATCAATTGAAATGGATGGATCTCGTCTTGGAGAGGCCCCATGTTTTGAAAAGCTTCTAGATTTGACCTTTACTCCTGGTCTGAAATGGAACACGTACATCAAATCTGTTGCTAGGGACAATGGGAAAATGGCGGGATCCTTCTACCGCTCCAGAAGATATCTCACTACTGATGCAATTCTCTATCTGTATGAAAGCCAAGTACGTCCAAGGATGGAGTACTTCTGCCGCATCTGGGCAGGAGCTGCTAAAACAGCCTATCCTGCCTTGACAGAGTAAAAAATAGACTTCGTGGTTTAGTGGGGGATGCCCTTTTCCCTTCCCTGCAACGTCTCTCCCACAGAAGAGACGTTGCAAGCCTTCTTTGTATTATCGTTATTTCCATGGCATGTGCTCGTCTGAGCTCCAATCCCTCGTCCCCCCCCTCGCCAATCTTTCACGAGAAACACCCGTCTGGCTTAAACTACTGTCAATAATTTTCCCCACTCTTTATCTGTGCCAAAATCCAAACGTAGATTCCATTAGCAAAGCTTCTTTCTAAGAACTGCATGCCAGTGGAACTCTCTGCCGCTTGCCTGTTTCCCACCTGAGTACAACTTGGACGTCTTCAAGTCCAACATAAACAAACTCCTGACAAACCGTCCCCTTAAGTAAGACACTCTATCACAACCCCCAATACTAATGATTACTACAACATTATCTCATTGATTACTGTACACGCAATAACCCTTATCCCTGAGTGGCCTTCGGGCCTTGATAAGTGGTGACCCCCATGTAAAAAAAATACATAAAAGAAAAATAAATGTCGGAAATTGTGTGACAATATAAAAATACATGTAAGAAAAATAAATGTAGAAAATTGTGTGACAATATAAAAATACATGTAAAACTAAATGTAGGAAATCGTGTGACTATATAAAAATACATGTAAGAAAAATAAATGTAGAAAATCGTGTGACTATATAAAAATACATGCAAAAATAAATGTAAGAAATTGTGTGACTATATAAAAATACATGTAAGAAAAATAAATGTAGGCAATTGTGTGACTATTTATATATAATACACGTAGAAAAACAAACGTTGGAAATTGTGTGACTATGTAAAAAAAAAAAACTTAACAGTAACTGATGATCATCAACCACGGAAAAAATAATTCTGAAGAACAAAAGTTGCATTATGTGCCTATGATGAAAATACACGTAGAAAAATAAATTCATGACAACAAAACATTGCTTACTTTGATTATACCACTTTCGTTATCGTAACCTTTTTAAAAAGTGTAATTTTAAAAAAACGGGGTGTTACTTTTTGAGAGACCCTCGTATAACCAGTCACGATTCGAACGCCGTTGTAGAGCTATCGTTGTTATATAGTTATTATTATTATTAGACAGATTTACCACTTGTGCGTATGTTACGTGAGTTTTTATTAGTAGAGATACAAATCTTAGTGAGAGTTCTTGTCTTATTACAGAGAGGGATGTTGAAAGACTCAGAGAGAGGTAGATGTTTGTTGTATGTTGTTGTAAGAGACTTAGAGAGAGATAGAGATTGTTCATTTATAACGATTCCTATATATTAAATGTTCATTCCTTAATTGTGTTGAATGGAAGAAGAAGAAAGCTCTTTGAGTGAGGACATAGTGTTCAGACATTGTGTAGACATGATGTAGATTCTCATTGTGGATATGAGAAGTCGAGATGTGTATGAAAAGACATTTTATAACACAAATATATAATACAATGTCACTTTACCTTTTTGTAAGAATCATAAGACAAGACGAGCTTTACAAAACACATGATGGTTTATTTCGTCACGACCGGCCGCGTTTCCATCACCAAGAATTCAAGTTTCACATTTTAGTTTCAACGTGACGTCTCGCTTCCTAGACGACTGACTCCCTCTGAGTTTTCTCACTGACTAACTCTAAAGTTTTTTCTCTATTCCTAGAACTTTCTATTTTCCGTGACGTCATACACATGTTAAAACATGTGCTTTCTTTCACGTGTTCTGGACATACGTGTCCAAAACTTTTCCTATTTCTACAAAAGGAATTTTAACCTATACTCAGTAACCTATTTTTCCAATACGTTAAAAACATTATCTTATAAGCTGCATTCTTTCAATTTAAAATTCCATAACAAACTTGACAGCTCACATTCTTTTCTTGAAATATTTTATCTATATTCTAAACAAGTTTGTTTTACATTTTTAAATTCTCACACGTAATCTATTTCTAAAACTAAATTACGAGGTTCGAATTTCGTCTTTTGCTATTTCATTTTCATTTTAACTAATCTCTCTATTTTTATACTTACATGAAAAGGGGACAGCCCTTATCATGTAACATCGTTCATCACCAGGAAAAGTGCATCCAGAATCATGATAACTATGTAGAGAAATAAATTATGAAGCACAAACGATCGCTTATTTTGAAGTTACTAAATCTCGTAGGTCTTCAAATTTTTCAGTGAAAAATATAGGAGGCTTTACTAGAAACGATCCTCGTATGCAAAGCAAATTTCGAACTCACATTAGACGCTATCGTTCATCGCTGGCAAAATTGTGCTGAGAAAGATAATACCTTTGTAAAAAAAACTAATTCTGGAGCACAAAAGGTCACTCGTTTTTATGTGTTTTACTTCCACTATCGAAGCCCTTTTGGAGTTTTTAAAATGCATTATAACTTAAGATTTCTAACTAACAATTCGTTTTTCATGTTGGAAAACCACTGAATATTAAGAATCTGAGATTAAACGGTCAGAAACCCGACGGGTGCAAAATCGATTTTAATAAACATTTCTATTTATTAAAACAAATTATTTTTTTTAGATTTTCTAATAAAGAAATTTTTTTTTTAATAAATATTTATTTTCGGAAAATACGGATAGTTTTTTTTTATCTTCTAATGCGCCATGGTGGTAGAAGTTGAAAAATGTTCAAATGTCCGGCAACAGTGTTAACTCTTGGTCGAACGCATGAGTCAATAATAATAGTATATCCACTTTTTTAAAAGCAATCGATGTTACGAATTTAAGATTTAACGCTTGAAAGACCAGACGAGTGCCAAATTAATTTAAATAAACATTGCTATTTATTAAAATAAAATTGGATTTTTTTTTTCAAATTTACGAATAATAAAATATTCGATATAAGAAAATACAGCATGTTTTTCTCTTTATTTTTACGCGTCATGGTGGAGGTAACACCCGGAACGTCCTCAGAGGTTGTAAGTTATGTTGAATTATGTATAAATGGCAGGTTACAGTGTTAACATTTGGTCGAACGCATGGGTGAGTAATGATAGGAAATCTTAAATTTATGATTTAGTAGCGGGGCTACCTGGCGTTCCCCGGAATGTATCAACAATGAGAAAATTGCATTTGATTCTGAATATATTTGTTATTCTTAGGAGAGAGAAATGTTTAATGTCTATGTATCATTTGCTATTTCAAGCAAAAGAATATTTCACCTACCTAGGACGGGTATTACACGTATGAAATAATTGTATCTTATCAAGGTAGGAAATTTACAACATGTATATAAAATAATTTAACATTTGCAAGGACGGATAATATACAAGGCATATTTAAAATAATTTTACCTACACTAAGACAGGTAATTTAAATACATATATGAAACAATTTCACATACTTTTTCACCCCAAAAAAGACATTACTCTCTCCAACCCAACTCTCAAAAGAGAACTCAAGAGCATGTTTAAAATTGACATAGTCATGCTTCTTTCTACCGACCACTACAACCATAACATCATTTCCGCATGATAACATGAAAAAATTTTTAAAATACAGATCACCCATTACAGGGGAGGTTCAAGATGTCAGCGATTTGACGCGGTTGTCTATTGAAGTCAAACATTATAAAGGGAGAATATCCAAGGTAGATTCTATAAGTGTTAGCCATGTTTAGTTTCAGAACAGTTTCCGATTGTTCGTTGTTCTACACAAGTCCTGCGAGGTGACTGGTGT